>NW_024412411.1:8692034-8948673 GCF_014898765.1 Herpailurus yagouaroundi | reverse complement strand
AAGTTACTGAGGGAGTATAGGCAAGAAGCCTAAGTTGGGGTATGGGACAGGAGGAGGAGGAGGAGTGTAGATGACTTTGAGACATATTTTGGAGATAAAATAGGCAGTCCTTGGTAATGATTTGATACAAGAGGGGAGGAGAGGAAAAAATCAAGAATGACCACAGTACTTGTGCCCTCAGCAAGTGGATGGATGGATGGATGGATGGATGGATGGATGGATGGATGGAGGTGCCTTGCACCCATATGGGAGAAACTTGGGGAGGACTCTGTGAGTGGGGGAAGACACACCACTGTTCCTCCCTTATGGTTATTATCAGAGAATATTTTCCATTTCATTTACATAAACATATATTTTATGTTTTTATAATGTCCTAGAGGACTGAATCTGGATGGGTTTTATTCATTAGTTATCTATCCACCAAGATGCCTAACGCAGTCCCTAGACCCTAGTAGGAATTCAAGGAATATATACCAGTCGGTTGGTTAAATAAATGAATCCAAATGGTATTCAGCCTAATGCCTGGAAAATGGTAAATCTTTAGTAAATGTTAACTCTTGTTATTACACAATAAGAAAATGCCTTTTGCAAACTGACCCTGAATCTCTCAAAAGCTTCTACAAAGATTAATGCAAGACAGTTTAGTGTATATCCAAATCCCCAGGTCCTGACACATTTACAGTTTAACAAAACACTGAAGCTCCTAATTAAAAAGTAATAAGCCTGTCTATTATGGCTACACAGCGTGACGGGGCAGTTGTATGTGCTACAGCTGTTACCCTGCTCTGCAAGCTTTGCCCTCAGAGCTTTCAATTAAAAGCAACACTGAACTCACTCCTCACACCATATGCAGATCCTGAAAGCCTTTTCTTCTTTCTTTGTAAAGTCTTAGATGAAAGAGTAAAGAAGAATGTAACATACACAAACATTCAGTAGCCAGAAGTTTATAACCTTTCATTTCTACCTCCTTGTCCACTTTGGTCCTTGATTTGCTGTGTGACCTTGAACAACTTACCTTACATTTTTGCACTTCTATGTGAAAGAAAGAAAGAAAAGAAAAGAAAAGAAAAGAAAAGAAAAGAAAGAAAGAAAGAAAGAAAGAAAGAAAGAAAGAAAGAAAGAAAGAAAGAAAAAACAAAAATACACAGTGCAAAACTCGTGTTGTCCTGCCCGAGATTGGGTTTAAAGTCATTAATGCTACTCCCAAACACTTCCAAACTATCATGCTGAGTACAATTTTCATACTTTTTACTACTAATAGAGAAAATTCAATGCCACGGTAAGTTAGTAAATTTAATTCTGTCACATTACCAAACACTTCTAAGTTTTTTAGCAGGAACCATTCTACTCTGAGAAATGCAAACAACAAATTGTATAAAGCAGGGTTATGGTTATTCGGGAAAGTAGGCTAATAGTACCTTTCTTTAACTTGGGCAGTGCTGTAAATGGGACTAAACGGGCCAATGTAACATGGTTTGAGTGGTCCTGGGACCTACCTACTTTGGAGAGAACTCTTTTCCACAGCTTGTCACACCATCTTAAGGTCTACCTTTAGCAATTTGAGGCAATATCATGGAAGGACTGTGTGCCATTTACTTCTTCCATTAGGAAACATTACACAGAAATGTGATTATTTGTTTCCCTGACTGTCTCAGTAGAGTGTAAGCTCCATTAGGTCATGAATAGTATCTGGTTTTCTCACCAGCATATCTTCAGTAATCAGTGAAATAACTGGTATATCATGGGCCCTCAATAAAGCATTGTTAAATGAGTTAATGCAGTCATGAATACACATGGCAGGTGGAGTTGGACAGATGTTAGTTCAAATCCCCGTTTTACCACTTACTAGTCATGTGACTTTGACCAGATTTCTTAGTCTGTTTGAAATGTACTTTTTGTATCTGGCTTCAATATCTTTCTCAAAGGTCGTGAGGATCAAATAAAGGAACATGTGTCAAGCACTCAGCTTAGTGACAAGCATGTAGTGGGCAGGCAGTAAATCCAGGGTCCCTTCAACCCACACCTCTGATTTGGTTCAGAACCAATTTAACACACATGCCAGCCCCTAGCAGGCTTATGGAGAGAAGAGAAAACACCCTCTTTACCCTCATGGAGCTTAAACACCAGTTGAGGATATAGTTCAAAAATATGAGACTTCTACATCAGTACTGAACACAGAGCTAGAGAAGAAAGGATTCTGCCCCAAGCTATGCTCTTTGGAGGGTCCAGCTCTGGCCCTCCTGGGACTGTGCCCTTTTGTAAAGTGTGAGAACTTAGTGAGGCCACAGGTTCATGTATATCCAGAACCCATGTACAACTTCTAGTCTAGTTCTTTGTACACAGAACCTCAAACTTTTTGCCCACACAGCCTCAAACCTTCTTCCAGGACCTATGCAGCCCTCTTCTGGCATATCTTCCTGGGTCAAGACTGCACCTCAGATATGAGGACCCACTCAATATGAAAGATGGTCCAAGAACAGGAAGTTTCAAAGGATGTGATATGGGTTGGGCGTGCAGGCTGAGGTGTCCACACATGAGCATATATATACATGCAAGGGCCTCTCCTTGAAAGTATTATATAAGATAATGGATATAAAACATACATGCAGAGCCTGGAACCTTATAAAAAGCATTTGATAAAAGGGTAGAAGAAAGTAAAGATGGCGAACTCAATTCATATGAAGTCAAATCCAACAGAGTGGAAAGGAGCAAGTTTCAAGAGGAGGTGGCATTTGAAAGCCATGAAGAAAACCATCCTCAGAGGGATGGGGAAATGGTCAGTCAAAACAGATGTTCAAGAATCAGGAAATGATTATGACTTTGGAAGGCAAGTGAGAAATCTGTTCTGGGGCAATACCCTAGAAGATTAATGTGGAAAAGCAAGTTGAAGTAAAGAATTAGTTTCTTATTGCTGCTGTAACAAATTAACACAAACTAAGTGACTTAACACAATGCAAATTTATTTTCCTAAGGTTCTGGAGGCCATAGTCTGAAGTGAGTCTTACAGGGCTGACATCAAAGTATAAACAAAGGTTCCTCCCTGAGGCTCCAGGAAAGAATTTGTTCCTTGCTTCTTTCAGCTTCTAGAGGCTGCCTGTATTCCTTGGGTTTTGACACCATCAGTCCAGTGTCTGCTTCTATTGGCACATCACCTTTCTTATCTCTTCCACCTGCTTCCCTTTTGTGAAGACCCTTTCATTACATTGGGCTCACCTGGGATAGAGGATAACCTCTCTCTCTCAAAATCCTTAATCACAGTTGCAAGGCCCCCTTTTCTGTGTAAGGTAATTCATAGGTTCTGGAGATTAGAAGCAGGACATATGTGGGGAACATTACTCAGTCTTCCTGACCTATTGTCAGGTCCTCCACACCAGATTAAGAAGTCTGGATATCATTTTTATTTTTATTTTATTTTATTTTATTTTATTTGTTTATTATTTTCATTATTTTTTATGAAATTTATTGTCAAATTGGTTTCCATACAACACCCAGTGCTCATCTCAACAGGTGCCCTCCTCAATGCCTATCACCCTCTTTCTCCTCCCCTCCCCCACCCCCATCAACCCTCAGTTTGTTCTCAGTATTTAAGAGTCTCTTATGGTTTGCCTCCTTCCCTCTCTGTATGGATTTCATTTTTGAAAAAGAGGCTTCGGTCTCACTGACAGGTATCAGCTGTGGAGGTGGAAAGTTTGCCAGCAAATGTACATACAGACCCGTTGCATGGGGGGTAGGGTGGGGGCTGCAGTGACTTCAAGAGAACATTGATCCCTGAGAGAGCCCAAATTTTACCTTCCGCTGGTGATTGCAATCCAGAAATATGGATCTTTATAAGCAACCTCCAGTATTTGAATATTGATTGTAGATTTCCTTGTTTGTTCATTTATTGGACTGTTAAAAGAAAAATTTCTGCAAGCTGGATTTGGTTTGTTGGTCACAAGTGTAAGGATTCTGATATGAATAATGCAATGCCCCTCAAGTTTTAAGTAGGGAGAAGAGAAGCTTTGAATTGTGCTTTAGGGGCACCATGAGGACAAACTCAGAGTGTCCAGTTAGGAAATGGCTTTACAAATCCATGTGCAGAATGATGAGCACGCAAAACATGCCACTAAAATGAGAGATGGGATAGGAAAGGAATTACGAGGTAGAATTGACAGGACTTAAAGGGCTCACTGCACGGAAGGCAAAAGAAAACAAGCTGAAGATGACACCAGGGCCTTGAGCCCAGAAGATAGGATACTTTGATTCCCCATCCTCTTCTTGTCAGGGGCAGTGTGTTTGGGATGCTTTTCAGGAATTGCATTTGTATAATAATAACATGGTTTGGTCAGGAAACCTAAATCCTTCCGTGGTCCAGCCATCCTTTACTATCTTGAGATTCCTGTAATGGGCAGATATATGAAGGTGGAACAGGACAAAACAACTCTTCAGTGTCACCTAGACCTCTGGCCTCAAATTCCACATAGTAGAACCTAGCAAGCCAAGCCAGACCGTGAAAAGAGGGCTTTTTGTTCCTATATCACTACTTAAGTATAAATAGCCTTGAAACTAATCAAACCTTAAACCTACTATATTTTCATGCAATGTGCAGACCCGATGATCTGCACCAACTGGAGCGAGAGACTAAAACGCCATATCTTCCAGTGTTTGGGAAAAAAACAGCAAGCAAAGGGAATGAGAGATGTTTGATACAGTCCAGCGGCCCCTTTATCTCTCCAGGCATATGGGGGACTCAGACTTTAGCCAATTTACTGAAAGCAAAAGTAGAGGGTATGAAAAGCGACGTAGAAGGTAAGAACTAGGGAAGGGAGAAGGAGGAAGGAAGATGACACAAAAGAGAGCAAGGAATAACACTTTTATGGCCCTTTACATTTTATGAAGTGCTTTTACAGGCATTGTTCTCCCCCCCCCCCCCACCATCTTTACATGCATACAAGATGGAAAATTTTCATTTTGCAGTCAGGGAAACTAAGTTCCAAAGAAGTTAAGTGCTTAGTCAAGATTTTGCAATGATTAAGTGACAGATTCAAGATTTAAATACAGGCCATTCTTTGTTCACCTAATATTGTGCCTGACACCATGTTCTCTACTGAGTACAAAAAGATTAGAATGACAGTCCCTGCTCAATAAAAACTACCAGATAGTGGGAGACCAGAGAAGAAAGCTGGACCATTACTATGCAATCAACATGAATATCACAGTGCCTGGTAAATAGTAGACCCTCAATAAATATATGTTGAATTGTTGTAAGTGAAGGATAAATGCAAACATGGGGTCCAAAGGGAGGCTGGAGTAGCTGTGCTTTGCTACAGTCCCCCTTACTTTTCCTTGTAAAATTCTAACTCTGAAAGTCCCCTACCCCCGCCACATGCTTCCCCTGTTCCAAGGTCTGAATCTGACCTGCCCTTAACACATGGGAATGCGAATCACTGGGAGGAAGGATTGCCCACCCCCAACCTCCTCTCAGTCCTGTGTGTCCAGAAGGGCTCATTTATGCTGCTGATGCCAATAGACCCCAACCTCCACGACATGCAGCCTAGCTGGTCAACATCAGAGTGACAATCCTGAAGGCTTTCCTGACTGCTTGGTCATTCATGTTCACAACTCTGCCTATAGGCATCCACCAAGTGCCCCAGGGACGACCAGGGAGTTCCTCTAATGCCTTATTATAGCACAGATGTTAACGATACAGCCTGGAATTTTAGCTGTTTCTAAAATTCTGTTTAACCTTGGGCGAGTTACTTAAACTTTTTGTATCTCAATTTTATCATCTGTAAAATGCAGATATTATAGTACCTAAAGGTTCACTGCCGAGCTCTTGAGAGGAAAAGATGAGGCAATACATATAAAGCTCTTAGCACCACTGCCTGAAACATAGTTTCAGTAAGTGTACTTATTATGGCTATTTTTATCTGGCATCATCCTCTCAGCCATTGCCACCAGTGCTGATTCAGTGCTGAAAACTGACCTCACTCAATTTCTTGCCTTTTGTGGAGATTGCCTGGGATCACAATTGCTTTCCCTGGTTTGTTTGCGAGACATAATCTGGTCACTCTGGTGCCTGACGATTATGTCCTAAATTTTTTTTTCATCCCTGCAGACCTGTCTTGATATTCCAGACCTCTGATACCATAGGCAAATTAGTGCCTCCAAGATTTCCAGACAAAATAGAAAGGGCTTATTACCTGTCTAAAGCTAACATGGGGAACTTTCTTGCTTCTAACTTTTAAAGTTTCTTCTTCTTAGGAAATTTGTAAATGGGAGAATTTCTTCTATTTTTTTTAAATAGTAAGCAATATTCTCAAAAAAAAAAAAAGTAAGCAAAGATCTCTAATCCTGGATTGTCTTAAGATATACATTTCACCAAACATTAGTGTATCTACGATGTACCAGGAACAAGTGATAAAAGGTTGAACAGATGTGAGATACCACCTTTATCATATATTAGAATTTCACATGTAGCTTTGTCTGTTGCTGTTCTTTCTATTCTATATGGTTGTTATATGCATCTATTCATGTAACAGTAACACGTTTTAGTTATAGAGACCATAATACATTTTATCATCTGTTAGGCTAGTCACTGAATGAACTTTGGGATAAAAGGTATTCAGGTAACTTGAGGGCCATTTGAACAAAGGTGGAAATAGATCCAATTCTCATACCACACACAAGAAAAAGATGCAAATGGGCTACATATCTAAATGTAAAACAATGAAATGATACAAGTACTAAAAAATAGGTGAATAACCAATAATTTATAACTGGTTATAAGGCAAAGTTTTATAAAAATAATTTTAAATATTAAATATGGATGTAATACATTGGTAATTTGACAAAAAATAAATCATGTGTGATTTGAAATATAAGATAAAAAAGAAATATTCCCAGCCCTCACCAAATGTACACATACTTCCTTTGGGGTATAATTTCAGCTGAAATATTTACCAGGTTATATTATGTTTACAATAAAATATCTCATTTTTTTGTAGAAAAAGACAAAATTAATTAATGAATAAATAAGACACAGTAGAAAAGGGTATTGAATCATTGGATTTGCAGTCAGCTGGATTTGGGTTTAAATCCCCATTCCAAAACTAACACAGTATTAACTTGGGGAAATAGCCTTATTTATGTATGTATGTATGTATGTATGTATGTATGTATGTATATATTTATTTATTTAACTTTTGGTCTGTAATAAGGAGTAGGAATACCACCACCTACAGAACTGTTTTGAGGATAAAAATGAGAATAATATATATTAAGGATTTAGGATAACTCACTAGTAACTAGATATAAAATTACTGTCACAATTATCAACTGATAAACCTTAAACAAAAAAATGCATTAAAAGTCATAATACAGTTAAATGCCAAGTGCTACATCCCAAGAAGAGGTTCGGACATAAAGGTTTCATGTTCTTCTTTTGAACAATATTTAGGATTAGGAAAAGGAGCTCCTCCACTTTGCAAGTGAAGTAGAAGAATGTGATTCTGGAGTGGTCCAAAGACAAAAAAGAGGGCAAATACTAGTCCAGTTATCACTTGAACAGGGGACACTTTAATAGACAAGAAATACAGCTGGCAAAACACTGCTACTGTACTAGTTGGCTCTCTATCTATTAGCTGCAGCTAAACATTTTCATAGTTTCTTGGGGCCAGAAATAGATCTTAGAAGGAATCTACTTACCGTTTTCTCACACAATAGAACCTGTCCCTCTCAGGGCAAATCCACTGGGCATCCATGAAGGTGGTTTCTATCGCTTCTGGAAATGCTGTGTGTTATCTACACAGATTCAGAATTTAAATTCTTAAAAACGTTGACTCTCACAGTATGAAATAAACTCTAATTGTGCACAGATAGGCTTTAAAACAAAGTTTTGTTGGGGTGCCTGGGTGGGTCAGGGTTAAGCGTCCGACTTTGGTTTAGGCCATGTTCTTGTGGTTCATGGGTTCCAGCCCCATGTCGAGCTCTGTCCTGACAGCTCAGAGCCTGGAGCCTGCTTCAGATTCTCTGTCTCCCTCTCTCTCTGTGCCTCTCCTGCTCTCACCCTTTCTCTGTCTCAAAAATAAATAATAAACATTAAAAAAATAAAAAAAATAAAACAAACTTTTATTGAAAAATAATCAAAACATAATAAATTGCACATATTAAAAATATACAATTTGGTAAGTTTTGACATATGCAGACGCTCGTGAAATCGTGTACAATCAATATAATACCCATATCTGTCACTCCTAAAGTTTCCTTGTGCCCCTTTCTAATTCCTCCCTTTTGCCCCTCCCTCCCTGTTCTCCATTCCAGGAAACCACTGTTCTGCTTTCATTCATTATAGATTAGGAAAAGAAGTCATTATTCAGTTTTTACTCTCTTTAATTTCTTTCACTTAGCATAATTATTTTGAAATTCATCTATATTGGTCCATGCAATAGTTAATTTTCTTTTAATGTTATTATTCCATTGCATGGATATACCACAATTTGCCCATTCACTTGTTGATGAATATTTTGGTTGCTTTTAGTTTGGGACTATTACAAATAAATCTGCTATGAACATTCATGTACAATTCTTTGTATGGATTTATGCTTTTATTTTTCTTGGGTAAGTATCCTGGAGTGGAATAGCTGGCTCATATGGTAGGTATATAGTTAATTTTAGGGGGAACTACCAAGCTGTTTTCTAAATTGCTCTACCATTTTATTATCCATTTTATTTATTATTTATTATTTTCTTAACACCACTTCCAGTTAATTCATGTCATCATCAGCATTAGGTAGTGTCCGTCTTATTTATTTACTTATTTATGTAATCTATTTTTGTTTCTTTGTTTTAGTGAATTATAGTTGACCCACGATGTTACCTTAGTTTCAGATGTACAACATAGTGATTGGACAAGTCTGTAGGTTATGTTGTGCTCGCCACAAGTGTAGCTATCCTCTGTCACCATACAACGCTGTTACAATACCACTGATTTTATTCTCTACATTGTGCCCTTTATCCCTGTGACTTACTCATTTCATAACTGGAAGTTTGTACCTCTAACTCC
This sequence comes from Herpailurus yagouaroundi, assembly GCF_014898765.1. Classification (NCBI taxonomy): domain Eukaryota; kingdom Metazoa; phylum Chordata; class Mammalia; order Carnivora; family Felidae; genus Herpailurus; species Herpailurus yagouaroundi. The sequence goes on along the minus strand of NW_024412411.1, from coordinate 8,939,630 downwards.
CCTTCACCCATTTCACCCATCTTTCATCCCCTCCCCTCTGGCAACCATCAATTTGTTCTCTGTGTTTATTGGTCTTTTTCTGCTTTTTGTTTGTTTGCTCATTCGTTTTGTTTTTTAGATTCCACATATTAGTGAAGCGATATGGTATTTGTCTTTTCTCTGAGTTATTTCACTTAGCATAGTATAGTTCAGTCTTTTAAATTCTAGACATTATAATATGTATAACAATATCCCATATGGTTTTAATTTGCATTTCTCTAATGAATAATGATGTTGAGAATTTATTCCTGTGTTCATTTGCCATTCATATATCCTTTTTCGTGTAAAATAAGTTCAAGTTTTTTATCCTTCTTAAATTAGGCTTGTTTGTTTACTCATTACTGAATTTAAAGAGTTTTTAAAAATATATGTATACTGGATACAAGTCTTCTGACAAATACGTGATTGTAAATATTTTCCCACTTTTGTCTTCTCTTATCATTCTCCTAATATTGTCTATTAAAGAGTAGGAGTTCTTTTTTTTAATTAAATTTTTTTAAGTTTATTTATTTATTTTTGAGAGACAGAGATAGTACAAGTGGGGAAGGGTCAGAGAGAAAGGAGACAGAAAATCCCAAGCAGGCTCCGTGCTGTCAGTGCAGAGCCTGAATCAGGGCTCAATCTCACACTCATGAGATCATTGCTTGAGTGGAAATCAAGAGTCAGATGCTTAACCAACTGAACCACCCAAGTGCCCAAAAAGTAGAAGTTCTTAATATTAATAAAGTCCATTTTATCATTTTTTTCTTTTCTGAATTTTCCTTTTGATGATTTAAGAACTCTGTCTAAAAGAAGGTCATAAAAATGTTTTTCCTTGTTTGAAGTGTAATCTAAATTTAATAAACTACGTGCTTATCTTGAATAATATTTTTAGACTTCTTATGTTTTACCTCTTACATTTAGCTCTATAATCCCTTTTGAATTCATTTTTGTGTGATGTGAGGACTGGAATAAAGTTCATTTGTGTTCGTATGGCTATGCAATAGTTCCAGCTTCATTTATTGAAAAGTCTATCCTTTATCTACTTAATAGCCTTTGCACCTTTGTCAAAAATCAGTTGACCACATGAGTGTGAGTCATTTTCTGGGTCTTTTACCATTACATTGATCTATTTGTATGTCTTGATGCCAATACCACACTGCATTCATTGTACTAATTTCTGTTGTCTTATAAGTCTTGAAATTGAGTAGTAAAACTCCTCTGTGCTGTTTTTCAAAGTTGTTTTGACTATAATTGGTACTATGTATTTCCATATAGATTTTACAATTATCTTGTCAATTTCTACAGAACACTCTGCTGATATTTTTATTGAAATTATGTTGCATCTGTAGATCAATTTGGCAAGAATTGACATTTTAACAATTGAGTCATCCATTCCATGAACGTGGGGTTGCTCTTCATTTATTTAGGTCTTCTTCAATTTCTACAGCGTTTTACAGTTTTCAGTATATAGGTCTTAGAAATTTTTCTTTACTTATCCTTAAATCTTTTATATTTTTCATGTATTTTAAACAGAATATTTGTAATTTGTATTTCTTATTACTCATTGTTAATATACCAAGATACAATTGATTTTTATATTAATCTTGTATCCTTCAACTTTTACCAAATTCATCTATTAGTTTTAATGCCTTTTATTATAGATTACAACAGATATTCTACATAGGTGGTCATGTTTTCTCCAAATAAGACAGTGTAACTTTGTACTTTTCAATCTGGATACCATTTATTTATTTTTCTTACCTTATTGCACAAGCTAGAACCTCTATTACATTGTCAAATAGAAGTGGTGAGAGTAAACATCTTTGCCTAGTTCCTGATCATAAGGGCAAGGCATTTAGTCTTACCATTAAGTGTGAGGTTAACTTAGGTTTTATGTAGATGAACTTTATCCATTTGAAGAAGTTCCCTGACTCCACACTTCCCATCTGTCCCACCTTACCATTCTCTACGTGGTCTCAACTGCTAAAGCACATTATCTTCCTTTTGACAATACCAAATTCTCCAAGTAAACCAGACATTTTACAGAATGTATAGAAATGTGTTGTTCCTCCATCTTCTCAGGGAAATGAGTAGGGGGGAAGAATGTGGCAACTATACTCTTGAGTTACAAAATCCCAGTTCCAAAGAAGATGAAAATTTTTTTTTGTCTCCTTATATTCTGATTACATCCTCAACATTTGCCCCAAGCTCTTTCTTACTAGCCTCACCCCCTCAAAAACACACACAAATCCAATTGGTCACCACCAGGTCCTAGTATTTTTCTTACTGTATCTTTCTTGGATTCCTGTGCCTCCCTCCATTCTTCTGCTACATTCCCTATTCAAGCTGCCATCATCTTATACCTGGATTGTGAAAGAGGATCCCTACTGGTTTCCCTACATTTTGCCTATGTCTCTTCAATCAGCTCTACTCCAAAGTCAATAATTTTTCAAAAAATAAAATGTAATCTTGTCACTTATCTATCCCTCATCTACTTAAAACTCTTCCAATGGCTTTTCCCTAGAGTAAAGCCCCTAATCTTCACTGTACTTCTCAAGTCACTACCCAGTCTGGTTCCAGGCTCAGTGAACAACTAGTGCCTTTCCCAGCACTGTCTGCCTTGAAGAGTACTTCTTTCAGAGAAGGGACCCATTCTATTAACAACTTAGTACAGTTGTTCGGGCTGTGGGCATTGGAGCCAAATTGCCTAGGTCCAAAACTTTGCTCTACCATGCCATATGATGTTGAGCCTTTTTATACCTCTTCATGAGTAACCCTGGTATTAAAAAGGATAAAACAGTGCATAACTCATAAGGTTGTGAGAATCGAATAAGGCTTATCACATAAAACCCTTAATACAGGGCCTCATACATGAAACACAGTTTGTTGTAGTTTTTATTGCGTTTATTCATTTGGTATTCAGTTCAAATCAGCTTCAGGAAGAAGGTGTGAAGATTAAGTGACGCATTGTAGGCAAGCTTCCCTAAAGAGTTCTGCAATGGGGTTCACACTCTATAAAGGGTGCTTTCTTTCCTTCCTCCTGGTCTTCAATAATCTCCACCTGAGGACCCTATTTTCTCCCAAAAGTAAACCGTTCTTTTCTGCATCATACCCATTCTTTTAGGAGCACTGAGGAAGGACCACAAGTTTGAGAAGACAGTAATTTCATGAGAGTTTGTCATTGTGAATTTTATTAAATTGGCACTTTTATTTCTAAAATAGGAGCTTTGTTTTGTTGTTGTTTTCCTTTCTTCCTCTCTCCCTTTCTTCTGTGCAGTTGTAGCTTTTAAAGGCTTAATTAGAGCAATAAAAAAATACCAATTTTGCCTTTTCCTCTTTTTAATAACAAGTAAAAGTTGAGAGCCAGCTGTGGGTGAAACCATTTGAAAGCTGCTACTAATCTGAAGTTTCATTTTTCACTGCTTCCGGCACATTTGAAAATTAGTGCTGACACATGCAAATGAGTTTGTGATGGAGGAAAAAATATATAGATATACTGCAAGGTGCTCTGAAGATTTTTGGGGGGAATAAAGATGACTTGTGTGGGAATTTCTGCTTGATGTTGGAGGGATAAATAAAAATTCAAATTCTCTTATCAGAGTTTTTACTTAGAAGGACTACGGGCACTTTGCTGGCAATGCCTACCTGTGTTTGGATCATTCCTTGCTCCCTTCCTGCAGTTTTCTGACCAGTGCAGGCCTTCACACCTTTCACAGGGTGGGAATCTTCTTCCTCCATGGTGATCTTTAGCAGGGTGTGAATATGGAGTTGAATTTTTGCTAATTTGGGTAATGTTAAAGTAGGTCTGTAGGGGTTTTTTTCTTCCTTAAAGTTAAAAATAAATAAGAAAATTAAATCTTTTCAAACTTTTTTTCTTCAAATCTCTCTGGCTAAGGAATATCAATAGCAATTGGAAATGCAATACATATGCATTTTTGGAGAAACCTACAAGAAATGGAGTCTAGCCAGGGAAGAGTGACAAAAATGAGAGGACACTGAAAATCATGCCAGAGAGGTGTTTAGGAAGGAACTGAGAGTGTATAATTTAGAAAACAGAAGAATGAAAGGGGCCACTTCAAGCTGACAACAGATTATTGAAGGAATGTTTTAGTGAAGCCCTCAGGCCTTTGTAGCTGGCAGTTCCTGGGTCCTCTCCCAGATCCAGTCCAGCTGTCCAGCCTCCCAGTTCATATTTGCAGCACACCAGCCATCATCCTCTTCTATGGTTGCCTCTCACTCCACCCCCTGTCCATTGATCTTCCCAAGCCCAACCCCCTATACAGTGTTGTAGTTAAGAGCAAAGGGCCTCCATGTCTATTGGCACAAGACTATGTTCCACCACTTAATACAGAGGGACCCTGGACAGTCCCTCCCTTCATTCATTAGTTTAGCCATACATTCATTCTTTCAACAACTACATATACAGCCTTTCCCTGTGCCAATCACTTATTCTTTCTTAACCTCATTTTCATCTAGAGATAACAATAGTCCCAATCTCATTCTGTTATTGTAAGGACTGGAAATAATATTTGGAAAGAGCTAAGCATAATTACTGGCACATGGGAGATGGTCCTGAGATGATAGCTATTCTCATTATTATTTTTTCTGTTCTCAGGAAGCAGCATTTAGGTCCTGTGTGTTTTTACAGGTTTCAGAGATGATCTCTCCTAAGAATGGATGAGAGACCATAAAGTTAATGAATTACTCAGCCAGATAAGCAATAATGTGAATGGGGAAAATATTTGGTGTAAAGACAGGGAAATTGAGGGGACGAGAGGAAAAGGCAACTAGGACCTGCTAAAAGTGGGTCACCTTCATCTGATGGTACTCTGAGTTTTTGTTGTTGTTGTTGTTGTGTTCATTTTCTGTTTGGGGGAAATTTTTCCCGTGTGTACAGAAAAAATAGGCCTGTGGCTTTTGTTTTAGAGTTTTTGTCTTTGACCTAGTATCCCGTTGGCGGCCTGGAGATCTTTCCAGCAGGGGCCATTCCCTGCCTGAAGCATTGTGATGTGGCACCAGGTGTCAGGGCATTCCATGGGCATGTTTGAGGGCATACTACTCTTGACCGCACACCAATCTCTTCCTATTTCCACATGGGACTTTCCCATGACACCCTAGTCCCTCACAGCACAGGTCTGCCCTGTTTTATAGTGACTACTATACTTCCCCTACTTCCTCCTCGCCTGAAGCCAAAAGTTTGAGAGCAAAGTCTCCAACCTGTTCCTCTCTTCATAGCCTGAAGTTCCTGGCATGTCGTGGGTAACCAGTAAGTGATTGCTGTGTTAAATTGCAGAGAATCAAATAGGCTGTGCTAGGGTAGGGTAGTGCAGAAAAAAATGAAACAAGATAGAGCAGGATAGGATGGGACAGGACAAGGTAAGAGAAAGGAAAGTTGGGTAGGTAAAGTAGGGTAAGGTAGTTTTATTCTCTTCTGAGAATAAAACTCAGAGCTTGCAGATATCTATAAAGTAGAGCATACTGTTATTGAAGAATAAAGTTTGCATTAAAAAGCTTTGCAGGGGCACCTGGGTGGCTCATTTGGTTCAGCATCTGACTCTTGGTTTTGGCTCAGGTCATGATCTCAAGGTTCGTGAGTTTGAACCCTGCATTGGCCTCTATGCTGACAGACCTTTTCTCTCTCTCCCTCTCTCTCTGCCCCTTCCCCACTCTCTCTCTCTCTCTCAAAATAAATAAATTTTTAAAAAAACTTTCAAAATTCAGTGGATTACTTATTAGATCTTAGATCAGGAGTGAAAATTTCTACTTGAAAAACAAGCTATATTGAAAAAAGGAATTTTTGTTTGGGGTAGGGGCTTGTTTTGTTTTAGTGGATAGGCTTGAGATGGTTGTGCTTTTCTTATTTTTTTTAAACATTTAAAAAATTATTTTAGAGGGAGAGCAGGAGGGAGGGGCAAATGGAGAGCGAGACAGACTCTTAAGCAGGCTCCATGCTCAGCACGGAGCCCCATGTGGGACTTGATCCCACAACCCTGGGACCATGACCTGAGCCAAAATCAAGAGTCAGATACTCAACTGACTGAGCCATCCAGATGGCCCTGCTTTTGTTTGTTTGTGAGCCTGTAGAAACACCTAGGCAGTATCCAAACCACCAAAGAAGATGTGGAGTTTGTAATGGACCAACTGCTACCCAATAATGCCCTTTAGCTGTGCTTTCATTTATTAGATCATAATAAGCTCAACTAAAAATGTTTTAATATGTCTGCATTACTTAACAGCCTGGGAATAATTTTAATTATTATTGAGTTTATCATTGTGAATGTGGTACACTCTTTCTTTGAATTCCTGGAGACTATTTAAGATGCAAATGATGCTAGCTTTATTAATAATTGTTGGGATTAGAAATTCACAATTCAGCCCCTCCCTGCCAAACACACGCACGCGCACGCACACACACTAATTTCTTAAAAATGCAAAGTGATTTACATGAACATGGAATGAATACTATTATATTTAGCAAAAGCAGTAGTTGGCAACCATATGAGGCATGCTGGTGAGCACAGAACCAGGCCTCACAGAGACAACTGGGCAAATGAATGCTCAATGCCCACTGAAGGACTGACTGGAAGAATTATCCATATACAAGGAATATTAATCAGAGGAGGAGGACTAAGGTGGGAAAAGGAAGGGAAAGACATAGATTCACCAGCAGTCTAACCAGCAGGTAGTAGTTGAAGCCAAGTGGATAACAGCAAATCTTAAAGCAGATCTCCGGGTGTTAACTAAGATCCCTGTTTCTAACAGGCTTATGATCCAGCGGATTCCAGTCCTGGGAATGGGAGCTGGAAGGACCTAGGAAACAAATGAGTTGAGTCTCAGGTTAGAGGTAGTTCTAGGAGGAATAGGAAGTTGTGGAGAGGAGAGGAGAAGTCCTGTGCCCCCTACGCCAAAGTCCAAGTTTTATTCAAGCCCATGATCTGAGAGGGCTGAGGTCTCTGCTCATGAACTTTATGACTGGTTGAACTTGCATGTAGACATACCAGAATAGGGGGATGTAATAGTTGGCCTGGAGAAGGCAAAACCTTGTATGAGCTTGAAATCCTCATAATTAATAATTCAGCAATTCTCTGATCTAGTTGATCAGAATCACCACACTCAGCTCCTGGGGACTGGGGAGTCTTAGTTTTTAAAATATTCCTTTCAGGTGATGCTACTGATCAACCAGTTTTGCAATCCCTGCCCTAGGGGAAAACCCATCCTTGCTACCTAATATCTAGGGCCAGGAGGTTAATCAACATGCTTATTTTGGCTTTTGCCAGGAGATCCTCCAAACTATTCTTTCCTTCTAGGAAAGAATACAAAAAGGAAATACTCTGAGCTGCATAATTGCATAAAGTTTTGATGAGCAGCATTCCTAACTGTATCAAGGGTACATAGAATGAAAATTCCTAGACATGTGTGGCACAGGAATTTCATGCTTAAATTCCCCACATGAGTCTTTACTAAAACCATGAATGGAGCTTCTTGGACATGGGGCAGGTACTTCCCCCAAGTGCCTACCTCATGAAGATGCAAATGTCTGTTCCACTGATTTTATGTATTATATTTTGCCTTTGTATGATGATTTCTTATTTATACTTCATACTTGACATGAAAGAGTTCAGTGAGATAGAGTTTGGGAAGCAAAGCACTAACATGTGTATGATGTCTGCAATACACCAGAGACTGCACCAGGTGAGTTACAAATATTCTTATCATTAATTCTTCATTGACATGTTCAAAGCAGTGCCCGGCATTTAGAGGGCCTCAGTGATGGTTGGGGGAAATGCTTCTCTACAGAAGAAAAGCCATACACTTAACCATAGTACTCCCTCTATTATGGTCATTTGAACATTTTTTGAGAGAGAGAGTGAGAGAGCAAGCAGGGGAGGGGCAAAGGGAAAGGGAGCTAGAGAGAATCTAAAGCAGGTTCCATGCTCAGTGTAGAGCCCCACAAGGGGCTTGATCACATGACTGTGAGATCATGACCTGAGCAGAAACCAAGAGTCCGACACTTAACCGACTGAGCCCCAAGGCACCCCACTATGATGGTCATTTTAAATCCAATAAATAGTTAACAACTAACAAGCGCCTACTATTATTTCTAGGCACCATGCTAGATGCTGGAGTAAGATAGTGAATAGTGTAACTATAAGCTAGCAGTCTACTGGGGAAACAGATATAAGCCAATAGTCTCCCAGTTCGTCAGTTAAAATTATCACAGTGCTACAAAGTGAAAGCACATAGTGGTTTTGAGGACACACACCAGGGGTACTGACCTGTCTAAAGAAAGTCAGGGAAGATTTCCATTAGGAAATGATATTAAACAAATGACATTTCCTGTTACAATCAGGAAAGGAAAAGCCGTGCAGTGGTAGCACTTAAGATACTGAGAAGAATGTTCATTTACATTTGACTTCAACATTTTCCTGCACACAAAAGAGCTAAACAACAGTTCTTTTAACCTACTTCATGAATCCAAAAGGGGATTTTTAAGGTAGTATTTGCCTGGGCCATCTACCCCCAACTCCTGGGGCATTTGCCTGGGCCATCTGCCCCCAACTCCTGCAGTACCCCCATATCTATAATTAAGGAGGCTGCCGTCTCATTCACCTGCCTCCCCAGATTCTCTGGGATCTCACCCCAACTGACCCTCACATTCCCAAAACCACCTGCTGGTTGAGTACATTCTTTATTTCCTATGTTTCCCTTCCCTTCATAAGGTCAAGTTAACTCCATGTATCAATTCCTCAGATTCCTAATTTTGTTCAGAAAGGGTTTAATTCCATTCCATTCAGTGCAGCTCACATTTGTGAAAGCCTACTATGTGTCAGTTCAGTTATATTAAGTTAAAAAAAAAAAACAGAGTTGCTGACCTCAAAGATTTCCTTATCTCAAAAAGGAGAAACATATAAACCAATATAACACAGTATGGAAGGTATCAATATAAACAATAATTATTGATAGCGATGATTATGATGATAGCCAAAATGTTCCTGACATCATTCATTCAATAACAAGTATTTATTGAGCATCCACTATGGGGGTGAATAATTTGGGTGGATAAAATGAACATGGTTCATGCCCTTGTGGGAGTGAAAGGCAATAAATGTAACAAACAAATTCATACTTTTAAATCTTAAAATTTTTTTAATGTTTATTTTTTGAGAGAGAGAGAGAGCACAAGCAAGGGAGGGGCAAAGAAAGAGGGAGACACAGAATCCGAAGCAGGCTCCAGGCTCTGAGCTGTCAGCACAGAGCCTGACGTGGGGCTTGAACCCACAAACTGTGAGATCCTGACCTGAGCTGAAGCCTGGAGCTTAACCGACTGAGCCACGCAGGTGCCCCATTCATACTTTTAAATCTTGATAAGATCAGTGAAGAAAACCAACAGGGAGAGGAATGGGGAGGGGATACCTACTCAGGTATAAAATTGTCTGTTTGGAATTAGGCATCTTAATGTAGAAATCGTGTATCTGCAACTTCCTGGCTGTATGATCTTAAGGAGATTACTTAGACTCAGTTTCCTCAAAATGAAAATAATAATAATAATAATGCTGAAATCTAATGTAAGAATCACATGAGATAATGATCATAAAAAGATTAAAGAACTCCAGTCTTACAGTGAACACTCAATAAAGCTTGTCATCGTTATTCTATTACTTCATCATCTTGTAAACTTTTTGAGCTTCCAACGCCTCTTCCATAAAATGAAATAACATCTAGCTAAGAGGGCTGTGAATGTGCTCTGTATGATGTCAGCTGCTGCATCGTGTGCGATGATTATGAAGGTATTCATATGACTGTCACTATAATTCTTGACATTGCTTAAACTCAATATTGTGTTACCATAGCAAGCACTTGTTGACAAAATATGTTAAAAGCATATACTTCTTCATTAGGAATAAGTTGACATGAGGCTGTGCTACCAGTATGGTAGCTGCTAGCCACATGTACCTGACAGCATGGACAGTGCAGGTATAGAGGATTTCCATCATCATAAAAACTTCCATTCAACAGTAGGAATTTGGAATTCCAGACACACACACAAAAAGTTTATACCACATAAGGACTTCCCAACACCAGATATTAGGGGTCTGGTAGGCCTCTGGGGGCCACTTTAATCATTCCTTTGGAATATGTACTATTAACAACCTCTCATATTTGGGCAGCATAGGCAGTTTTCTAACCACAATTGCACATCCATGGCTTCATTTGTCCTTAAAGTTATCCCCGAAGTAGGCAGGAAGGATATCATTATCTCCACTTTACATTGGAGAGAAATAATTAACAAAAGTAGTAGTAGCAACTGCTGACACTAATTGAATGCTCACCTATGGTTGTATATTGAATATGGTGCCAAGTGCTTTAGTGCTTTTAATGAGATAACAAAGCTCAGGGAGGCGAAGTGACTTAACTCTATATTTTTAGTGAACTGGGGACATGATTTGCACTTCTAGCCCCGTGCTTTCCACCACACCTCTCCATTCTTGCTTATATGGGTTGAATTCTGGCTCTCCATTATTGCAAAGTTTGCCCAGTGACTAATTTATTGGGGCAGCCCATGCAGTAGGGGCTTAGCAACCAGGGGCATGTCTAGTTGATCTTATTACCCATGGAACTTCCAAATGGCGTACCCTCTCTCCTGATGAAATAGTGTGGTGCATGAAGATGGACTTTTATTCCCATTCAGCCTCAGTGTCCTTGTCAGCAGCTGCAGGAACAGCTGCTCTCCTCTCAGTGCTACCCTCTCCCCCTTTGCCCCGCTAATTGCTACCAACTAGTAGAGCAGCTATGAATATTATAGGCCTTGTCCCCTTTGACAGCTTCTATCCAGCTGTTATTATTCCAGGCCCTTCTTGTTCAAGGATTCAGATTTGTTCTGTGTGGATGATTAATTCTCGAATCTAATCGTTGGGTATTTTGAAACCCCATCCAACACACTTTAAATCACTGTGTTGTATATAACTCGAAGCATTCCTAAGTCGGCACGAGGCTGAAAAAAATAGTCACCAGTAATCTGAAATATGTTTTCTGAGGGCCTTTACATGCCAGGCAATGTACTGGGCACCCAGCTAACCCTGAATTTTCAGGCCCAAAGGGAGGCCTGGTCCCCAAGGAGGACCACGTGTCCTATGTCTAAACACTTAAAGTTATAAAAATCAAGCTGTTAAATAAAATATAGTCTATCCTCCCCTTTTGACAAATCTAACTTCATAAAAACCCAGATGCCAAGGTTCTACTTTAGAATTCTTGGACTCTTCAAAGTTCCATGATGGAACATGGCAGTGTAAGAGAGCCCAACCCACTCTGTCCCTTTCTATCCATGCCTTATAAGGGCTTAGTTCACATACACCTGGATATCTCTACCCACAATCTGAAGCCCATCCAGACTTCACAGGAAGAGACTCCAGAGCCACTCCTCAAGTCTGGGGAACATACACCAGCAGGCAAACACCTCCCACTCTTGGAAGGATGGATGTGGGAAAGAGGCTTGTGCAGGGCTGGGGTCACATAAGTGGGACAATCTGTATATATGTTATGCCTAGCAAAACATCAGGTACATAGCAAGATATCACTAAGTAATAGATACTATTACTACTATCATCTATGGAATTAGCTACGTGGAGTCTATTTAAAAGCTACATAACCCATAGTATAAACAACAAAGCACAAATACTACATCATGTGGCTCTGGAATTATTTCAGTGCCCTCTCACAAAGTGCCTAGAAAAGTCCTTACCCAGCAATAACTAAAGCATTAGTTCCTTTCCTCTTTTTCATTAGCCTTATATTATCCTATTTCCTTAATTATTTTTCAGTCCACTTTTTGGTCTGTGACTATGAACACCTCCTTCCTACCTCTTAGGACTGATCACACTCTGGTATTAAGGTTTTACACCAGTTAAAGCTAATTCTCATTCCTGTTTTCAATTGTTAAGTTTTTTTACTTTAAATACAGACCCTTTATTAATTGCACTAATATAGGTCTGACTAATACTGTTTTCTCAGCATGTTTGCCATGCTAGAGTATGAAAAGTCAAATTCTGCTCAGTCCCCATTGCCACCCCAGGCTTTTTGTCTTTCCTTATAATACATCATGAAAGTAGATTACCTGTATCTCTATCAGATAAAGTAGATTATCTGTATCTGTATGTGAAATGCAGGTGTGTGTTCATGTGAGTGTAAAGGTTATTTTTCTCCAACTTTTGAGCAAGGAATATGTATTTATAGTTTATTTATAATTTCTAATTCAATTTAACACACGATTTTTCCTATTGTAAGTGCCCCTGTCTTAGAGTATGTTGGTTATAAAACACACACACACACACACACACACAATATCTCAAGTCTTGTTTAAAAAGTCCTTTGCTTATTTTTGATGGATGAAGAGTAATTTCATGATACCCAAGTAAAGAAAATCTCTCCTTCATTCTTCCTCTCCCCGAGTAAGAACCTTAACCCTTGGTGCCTAGAACAACCCCTTCATGAGATTTGGGGTTAATGAAGTCCCAAACCTGGGTCCCTGGGTTATCTTTTCTTAACAGTACTCTTTCCATGCCCAACACCTTCCATTTCCTAGTTTGCAAAAGAGAATTTGGCCCAGTTCGTAGATTCAGCTGTCCAGTTAGTCCAGTTAGCTCTTGTCATGCCAGTACTTCAACTATGTATGGTTTTAGATAAAAGACTTGACCTTGGAATAAAGTCACCTTCCTTATCTGTGAAGCAAAAAATAATCATTCTTAGCTCAGAGTCAGTGGGATTGATAATGTTATCCTTTTCCTTTACTATATTACTCAATTATTAATTTATCATCCATTTTATCTAGACAAATGGATATTCATCATCCATATATCCTACATTACATTTAATGTATTTATTTTTCCTCAAGTTTTATAATGCTTTTTGGGAACATAAAAATATCATTAAGCCCCAGTATTCTAGGAAAAGTATAATTGTGGATGATTTAATTATATTAACTTAGGGAAAAGGAAGATCAGGTAATTGTAATTATAAAATTGACCCAACAACTATTAGTACTTCCATTTAGTTTCCGGTCCTTTAATTTTCTTATAGGAAGACATATTTTAACACTTTCAACTTTTCTCTGTGTGGTATAACACATAAACTACAAAATCATAAGATCTTTTTGTCAGCACCTCTTGATGTATCACACGATATTGAACTATAGGGAGAAATAAGACAAATGTTTCCCTAAAACCTAATATGGTCCCCAGTCCAAACATGCCCCTTTATTCTTCTCTGCAGCCCAGGCAAGGATGCAGGAGAGTTAAGATCCCTGTGAAAGATGATGAAATCCTCACCTCCCTTTACAAAAGAGTTATTTCATATTGGTAAACAATTGAGGGATAGCAGTGGTAGAGATTCTATAAATTAAAAAAATACATTTTTCTTTCATAAATACTAGATTTTACTTTATTATATCATGCTCTAAAGTCAGTTTGCTCTAAAATAACAAAGAGGAGTGAATTCTCTGGAATATGGGGAGCTTGATGAAAAAATATGATTTCATGTAGATTGAAATTGCCACTATGTCCATGCCTAGAAATTAGCTGTCCAATCATGGTTCTTTACTCTTCTTTAAAAACACCTAATTCTGTTATTCAACAGTGAATTTAACAACCTTTCATCAGGCACCATCTCTGTGCCAAGTTCTGTGCCTGGCATGGGGTGTGCCCTGAATGCCATGGTCTTGCACCCAAGTGTTCAGATACTGAGAGCAAACTGAGAAGAAAATATTTGTTTATTCATTTTGAGTGAGAGAGTGTGCACATGAGTGAGGGGGGTGGGGGGGGGACGTGGGTAGAGAGAGAGAGGGAGAGAGAGAATCCTGACCTCTGTGCTACTGCTGCAGAGCGCAACACAAGCTCAGTCCCACAACCCACGAGATCATGACCTGACCTGAAATCAAGAGTTGGACGCTCAAGTGACAGCCATCCAAGTACCCGAAGAACTAACTCTTAATCATTTTCTCTCTCTTGCTGATGAAACTCTACAATTTATAGAATTTATTAACATTCTTTATAAGTCTTAGGAGGACAAGAAAGTGGAGTTCAATGCAGAATAAATATCCCAGCTCTGCAATATTAAAAAATTATCTCCAGATTTATTTGTGTTGTGGAAAAGTGGTGGTGAAGGGACAGTAAATGTTACTTATTTAGCACTCTTTGTGTTTAAGTGCTCCACACATATTACAGAGTAATGCCCACACAGGCCCAAGCAGTATCTGAGTGTTAATCACTAGTGGAAAGTCTTAGAGTGAGGATTCTGGAATGAAGAAGGGGAGGAGAGGGGGTGTTAGAGGACATAGGCAACATGCTTACTTGATTTACTCCAGACTCAAGTCCTGGAGACAAGTTCACAGTCTGGACCTAAAAAGAGCCTTCTTTTCCTCTCCAATTACATTTTTTGTTTAAAAAAAAATCCACAGGCAATGTTGGTATCTTTACTATAGTCATCCTAGTACATTTTATATGTGACAGAGATAAAGCAGAACCATGTAGTTTTCCTATTTACATGTTAGGGCTTTGAAGAGAAGGAGATGAGGAATTAAAATGCATAGTTGATTTCAGACTATCTACTGGGCATCATGCTTCAAACCCATCCACTGCTGCCTGAAGATTCAAATGCAGGGAGGGGCTGGGGTGAGTGCCCTTTACTCACCTTGTGACCTTGAACAAGTCTTACATCTTCTCTGAGCATCTTTCTCATCTGTAAAGTTATGTCTCTGTTTACCGTGGGAGGGGGAAGATGGGAGCAGAGGTGATACTCAAAAGACTTAACAATTCATGAAGCATGAGTATAGATAGAGTAATCAAAAGGCATTGGGACTTTGGCACTTCAGCATGGTCCACAGGCCACCACTGTGCCTTTGGGTGCTCAACCAGAGAGAGGTGAAGGGGGTCCTAAAGAAATAGTAGGGGGCCCGGAGACAGGGTTGCCAGGGTGGGGTAATGGCAATCAACTGTCTCGGAGCAAGAGTTGTTTACCAATCTCAACAGAATTATTTGAATACTTTAACAACCAATCCTGCTCTTCCTGTATAAACTAGCTAAATTAATAGCCTGGGTTTAAAGATTAAATAAGCTTGTCTGTGTAAAGTGTTTAGCATTTGGCCCCCCTCAGAGAAGTAGGCACCCAGCAAATGTAGCTTGCTTCTTCCTTCTCCCTAGCTGTCTGCTTTCCAGCCTACCAGGTCCTTCTATGCTATACAACAGGATTACTCCTGAGATCCTGGGATACATAGCCTGTCTTTCTTCACAATGGGTTTTTATAGGCAGGAAATGTTTCAGGTTGATTCTCAAAACCTCTGAGTCAAAGCACTTGCGTGCCTTTTCAGATATAATTCCACAGTGGCCTTTGAACTGTCAGTGTGGTTGGGGTTGAGACCAGAACCCCTAGGGTTTGAGGTGGCTCTGACATTGTAGAGACCAAAGACCACAGGAATCACCAGACCTCAGTTTGAAAATTGTAAGATTTTGGGCAAACTGATTCCCCTAAGTGAGCCTCAGCCTCTTGCCTGAATAAAAGGAGAGATTCGGGCACGTTTCGTGGTTCTCAGCCTTGGCTGTCCAAGGAACCAACAACCTGGAAGCTTTAAAAATAGCAATGTCTGTATGCCACTCCTAGAGACTGTGATTTCAGTAGTTTTGGGTGAATCCTGGACTTGTGGACGTTTAAAAGTCCCCTGGGTGATTTTGATGTGTAGCAAAAACTGAGAACCTCTGGACAAGATGATCTATAGCCTGAAATCCTGTTCAATATATTCAGTTAGCCCCTGATTCTGTATGCCCTTAAAGCCCATCAGAAAACTGCATTCATGTAGTGCTCTCTAATGATCAGGCAACAGGAGGCCTGAGAGATATTGAATAAGAGAGGTTTAGTGTTTATCCTATATTTATAACTTCTGCTCTGTTATCACTAGAGCTTACTGTTGTATAAGTTTAGGTATTTTTGCTGTTGTTTTGTCTTATTTTGTGGACATTTTGTTAAACCAGACAATTTCTCACACTGAAACTAAAATGGTGATTTATAGTGACTCCAACATATCTGAGGAATAACTGAGGAAGAACAAAATTAAGTTATGATGTGTAGTTGGCCTGAAAAAATTGTCTTCTCTTAGCTAAACTCCTCTCACTAACTCCTGCTATTGCTCATTCCAGGGCTTTGCGAGCCTTGTTAACAGAATTAAATAGAAATTCCTGTGCCTGATGGATAGTTATAGAGGGACATGGTGAGATATTAAGACTGTAGGGTAAGCTTGTCTCTAATGGTATGAAGTTCAACATGTTTTGGCTTTTCAAGTGACTTTTATGAACTAATAGCCAGCAGGATGGTGAAGGACAAGGGTCAGGTTCAAATCAGCTCTGCCACTTACCATCTGAATGCAGAGGCCTTGCACATAACAAGCACTACCTTTTGTTTATCCTTTGGTATAGTAATTAACACGTAAGAAATGTAAAATGGCAGCCATGAGAAACATGAAGAATCTCAGAAGAGCAGAATTGTACAGGCTGAGAAAAGACTCTTATTTAGTTCTCTCCTTTCAAAGACCAGGAACCTGAGCCCAGGGAACTGAAGGGAATTCCTCAGTGTTATACAGCTAGTTACCCTGCAGAACTTGCACTTGAACCAAGCTCATCTGGCATCCGGCCCAGGGCTCTCTCCTGTGTGTCACAGCCCAAACCAGAGGGAAGCCAGAATTGCAATCAGATGCAAGAAAACCCCTGCTACAGTAGCTTCAACAAGTAAGAGATTTGGCTTTTGAATATAGATCAGTGGTGGGTGCCTGGGGCGGGTGAGGGTGCTCAGTAATGCTCTCAGGGACCCAAACTCCTCATTTTCTGCTCTGCCTTCCTGAGCATACTGTGGAGCCCAACTATCTTGGCCCAAATCCTGCCTTTATCACTTGTTAACTGTAGAACCTTGGACAAGTTACTTCATCTTTCTATGCCTCAGTATTCACATTTTAAAGTAATAGTTGTTATAAGATTTAAATGAATTCATCTATAGAAAAATCCAGTTTAAAACAAAGTGTAGTTGTGTCCACTGTTACTGTTAATGTTGTGGTTTCTGTTGTTACAAGATAGCTGTAGTACCATCAGACATCATTCCTGCTTTCCAGACAAGTGCCCTTTTTTGGTCAAACTTTATCTTTTGTATTCAAGAAATGAATACCTTCATTTAGAAACCCCACTCACACCCCATTGGCCAGAACTAGGCCACATGCCTATCCTTGCCTGAAAAATATGTAGGAGACCACATGTGTAGGCACATTGCCATCCTCACCAAAACCATGGGTTAGTAAGTAAGAGAGGAGTGAATGGATATTGAATGCAAACTCCCCAGTCATCTCAGGATTACTATTGATACCACTGGCCTTTATACTTCATACCTATAATTTGACAGTAGGATCCCTGCTCTGCCTAACGCAAGATTGTTTATGAAAATCAACTAATGATCATAAGGTATTTTGTCAGCTCCAGAGCAGTCTGTAAATATTTCACTATTTAGCTACTTTAGGTAGCTGAGAGCACAGGCCTTTTCCCCAAAACATGCTGAATTACAGACATAAAATGATGGTATTCCAGAAAAAAAAGAAGGGAATGGAGTTAACTGCACAGTGTGAGAAAAAGCAAGGTGTCCCAAGTTGCCAAATTTACTTGAGCTCTCTCCTCACATTAGGTGACTTCCTGTGTCCTCAAGGGAAAACCCTGTGGCTTGTGGACCCAGGGAGAGAGGGTCAGGGTGGACAAGCCAATACTGTAAGCAGCAGTACTATGGAAAACTATCTTTATCTCCTTTTATAAGACACATTAGATAAGTACTTATTCTCTATCTCTTAAGGCATCAGAAGTGGCTTTATTTTCATTGCAAGGAGTGAGCAAAATGTTCTTATATCTTGATATAGTCAAAATAATTAGTGAGTGATGCTTTGTGATGTGTAGAAATACATCAGCAAGTCTATGAATAATTTCATGTGTGCATGTTTTAGACTTCTGTGAATATACACAATTTGTGTTTACCTATCCCTTCACATGTCTTTTGTGTCTACTGTGCTAATATGTGCGTATTTGCATACGAACATGTAATCTTATAGTCAAAATATTTTCATACATTATTATATCCAGTTCTTAATATTTAGCTAGCAGAATCCTCCTGCTCAGTAGTAAATTGTGTTGCTTCCCTGGGATGTAATGACTTCCCTGTCACTAGAAGAATTCAAGCAGTATCTGAACACCACTTGATGGAGCTGTGGTAGAAGGAATTCAAGTTTCAGAGGCTGGACAAGGGTGAGAGGTAGGAGAAGAACTGGATTAAATGAACTTTAAAAAGAGGATTTTGAATTTTGTAATGTACAAGTATATGAAGTTCCAGCTCTCTTTATCATATAGATAAAAATCTAATCTTCAACCTTCTCATCTCAACTAGATATAGATGCAAATATGGATTTATATTGTATTATATGTAATGGAACACTTACTTTGTGCATTATTATGTCCTGATTTGTATTCTTTTTTTCTGAGCTAATTGGTGAAAAATCAATCTCGCCTTTTCTGAACAAAAAGAAACAATACATATCAATTTAATCTAATGCAATCATTTCACACATGTAGGCTGAATTCAAGGAAAAGAGCTGTACTTGAGGTCATTCAGCTAGACAACATCAGTTTTCCACTCCACTTTCAAAAATGCATTCCAAAATAGATATTTTTTTGAGGCTTAATTCAGTGTCTGAAGGATTACCTCTGAAATAGGCCTCAGGTAAATTAGTCAAATGAGTAAGTTCACAAAGAGATAGTATCAGGAAGAAATTTTTTCAAGTTATCTTTCAACAAAAAGAATGAGCTGTCTGGGAAAGGTGGGTGTTTCCCTTTACCACAGGTGTTCAGTCTGAGGATAGACTTAGCAGACATGTTTCAAAGAAGACTCTTGGAATGGCTGAGAACATTGGTTAAAGTGGTAGCTACTGTAGGAGATAAACTCTGAAATCTCAGAAGCTTAACAAAATAACAATATATTTCTCATTCATGTGGAAGTCCATTCAGAGGCAGCAGCTGAAACACTCTGTTCCATGCAGTCATTTAGAAACTTAGGATGATGGAGGCTCAGCCATCTTCAACCTGTGGCTTCCAAATCCACCTGGGCATGAACATCCCAGTTAAGAGAGGAGAATGTGATGGTTTTTATAGGCTACACTTACAAGTGGAACACAGCACTTTCTCCTATATTCTATTGGCCAGAACTCAAGTCACATGACTATATTCAACTTTTAAGGGAGGTTAGAAATTGTAATGTAGCTCTTTGTGACCAGGAAGAAATGGAAAGACTTTTGGTGAACACTTCACCAGTCTCTACAATGTTGTGTGGGAGCTAGATGACTATTAAGGACTCTTCCCTCTTTTCTATATTTTTTATAACTCATATTTCCATATCATTTGGTATTATATTTTTTCTAATATTTGAGTTCACTAGTTCTCTTCTAACCTGTTATTAAATCTATCCAAGGTATTCTTAATTTTAGTCTCTGTATTTTAAAGTTCTATAATTTCTATTTGTTTATTTTATAGAGTTTTCACTTTTTGCTTAAATTTTTAGTATCATTTTTTAAATTTCCTTCAACACATGAAGCATAGCTATTTTAAATGTTTCCACCTTGCCATGCCACTATCTGAACCCCTAGTAGGCCTTTTCTCTTTGATGTATTGTATCTACTGATTTTTAGTACTTTCTCTTGTCTCTTTTTATGCCTTGTTATTTTTTGCTGGATGCTGGTCATTTTATATAAGATATTATGGATTTAATTTAAACTCAAGATAATGTATTTTCCTCCAGAAAATATGTACATTGGACTTGGGAAGACTTGTTAGTATCAGCAGCTATGCTGGATCAATCCAATTTGAGATTAAGATGTTTTGGAGCTAGACTTTATTCTCTTTTAGGGGACCTCTATTTCTGGAGTTGACCACTGGTCCTAGATGCGGGTATTTAGCTTTTCAACTGAAAATAAATGAGTTAATCAGGATCACACTTCATAATTTTGGGAGTCTAAACTTCATTCATTCATTCATTCATTCATTCATTTATTTGCCCTCTTAGCTCTAAGAATCTGTTAAAGCTCCCTATATAACTTCTCAGCTTCTTAGATATCTGTTCCAGAACCAGTAGACACAGTGAGAAAACTACCCTATATTTTGGGCTCCTTTCTTACACCTACAATCTTAGACCTATAATTCTTCAATGACTTTGTAGCTCTGCATTTCTTCAAACTGTATTATTTGTTTTGGTTTAGCTTTTCTAGATATTCATAACAGAATGGTTACCAATTACTCTACCTATTTTCTAGCTAGCTAGCTATAACTTGTGCTGAAAAACACTCTCTTCTTTTCACAATACATCTTGACAACTTTTCCATATTAATATGTACATATCTGCCATATTGTATTTTATTTCAGCCTATTACATTATAGAAGTACATGCTGTTTTAGTCAGTCACCTATTGATGTACATTTAGGTTCTTCACAGTTGTTCATAGCAAATGTTTTTATGCATGTGTGTGAATATATCTATAAGAAAAATTCTAGAAATGTAATTGATACATATTATGAAATTGTCTTCTAAATAATTATACCAATTTGCATTTCCACCAACAGTGTATAAGAATGCATATTTCCCCATAGGCTTACCATCACTAAATTTTATCAGATTTATAAATGTCATAGTCAAATTTTAATTGTGCTTCCAAATGCCATTCCTTTTCCCCTCCAGTCCAATCTCCACATTATGGACAAATGTATTTGTAAATCATAAAATCTTATGTCATTTTCTTCTTTAGAAACTTTTTGCCTCCCTACACACAAAGGATAATTTCAATTGCACAGACTAACTTTTCCTCTAGTCCCTGCTACCTCCCAGTCTCATCCCCTGTGCAGCTTCACCTGTACCCAACTAGCCATATTCAAGTTTTCCTAAATATGCCACACTTTTCCATACCTTGGCACCTTTGCATAATATTTTTCTTCTCTCAAAAATGTCCTTTCATTGCTTACCTATATATGAAAAGGTAAACTTCAACATCAAGTACTGAGGTTACATATCAATTCTTTTGAGAATTCTCCCATGAGCTTTACCACCCCTCACCCCCACCCCATACATAGGATGCAGAGTCAATTATTCCTTCCTTTACATAACTATTATTCCATATAGATATACCTCTCTTGCTGCACTGAGAGCACTGCATTATATACTTGTAAGTCTGTCTTCCCCACAATTAAATTGTGAGTTGTTTCATGGGAGGAGCTCTGACTTATTTATACGTTCAACTCCTGTGCCCAACAGAATACCTGACATAGAGGTAGTAATCAAAAGTAATTTTCCAAAGAATAAATTCAGCATATGTTATCTCTGCAAAATGCTCCCATTAAAACTGTTTTCAAAGCCACCTCCAAGCCACTAGGACTGGAAATTCTTTGAACAAAAGAACTTTGGCCTAGATTTAGCATTCAAATCTCAGTCTGAGCATACTGAAACTCAAGAGGTTTTAACAGTTGAGGTTTGGGTTATTAGATGGAATTTATACTTGGGCAACAGTTTTCCCTTCAAAAGCCAGTTGTATTCTTGACTATGTGACTTCAGTGAAAATTAGAAGTTTCTGGGAGTTTAGACTCTAAAACTCTTCATGAAAAGTATACATTTTGGTAAACCTGATTCTATGACTCCCATCCAAGTAGGTGGATGTTTTGAACCTTGTTTGACCTCTGGTATGGGACTGTCCATGTGTTTACCCTTTGTACAGTCACTCTCAAAATATGCACGTATTTTTTAGACAGGTTTTTGGGCAGGCGGGTTTCTTAACCTGTTGATAGAAAACTAGGAGAAGAAAAGCACAAGTGTTTTATTTGTTTTAGGAAAATGAATCTGCCTGCTTACCAAGGAATATCTTAACACCCTAAGGACATAATATTTTCAGCCTATTGCAGTGCTGTATGGCACAGGACCTAGGAGACTGTAATGACACCAGCTATGATTGTGATCTGTGACTCATCTTCACCCCTAAGGGGCTCTGATTTGCTATACCCCAGTGCCTCATCCATTTGAAACTTATTGTAATTGGATTCTCTTCCTGACTAGATGTCCCCTTCTAAACAGTAAAGACAGCATCCTAGGCATGGTAATTCCTGTGGTAAATATGGTTTTAGTGTTACTCATTTGAACTTAATGCACATCTCAGAATCAGAGGGGCCTGAAATGGCAGGAATTTTGAAGGCCTTAACAATTCTTGAATAACTACCTTTATTGGAGCATCTCCCATCATGAGCAGGCCATCACCTTCCTTCATGTAATTTAGAGTATTCTTCCCTTGTATCAACTGAAAAGAAAACATTTTTCTTGGTTGTTTCTACATATGAGCCCTAGGTGGAAATCTAAACTTCCTCAGGGTTTTTATCCTGTGTTGTTTTTTTTTTTCTTTCATCATTATGCAAACCCTCTGAATATTCAGAGAATCCTCTCCTGTATTTGCTGAGTCATTCTTTCTCCTGCCTAAAATTCCCATGCTCTTTCAAATTCCCCTTAAAAGAGGATGGTTTTTAGTCTTCACCAGACTTGGATATTCACTCTTCTAGAGGTGTCCAAGTTGTCTGGATTATTCCAACTGTTGTCACTAGAGCCCATTGGATGGATTCCTTGGTGGATGTGCAAGAACCAGAAAACAGGAAAGAGGAGAACCATATTCTTTCATTCTTCCTAAAATAATCTTGATAATAGATTTTCTGTATTCATGCAGAGATTTCTGAAATCCCATTATTTACCTCTCTAATGGGATGACCTTTCCCTCCACCTTGTGATCTTGCAGACACTGCTTAAAATTTTGTTCTCTAAGGGGGACTTTCTGTGAGGGTTTCTATGAGTTCTTGTCTATCACAGGGGAATTGGGTGACTATGAGGTGAAAAACTTCAACAAGCATGGCTTTAGATTGGTGTTTTCATGTCCATTGGATCCAGGTTCAAATACTAATTCTGCTTTTGTCTGTTGTCTATACTTAGAAATATACTTTGTATCTCTGAGCCACAGGTTTCTTATCTACAAAGTGGAGGTAATCCTAATTTTCATGATGTCCTATTATAAATTTGTGTTATACGTGTATAGAACTTAACACAAATTCTGGAAAATAGCAGGTGCTTAATAACTGGTAGATTTAATTATTTAGAGAATGTTCCTCACCTTGTAGATAAGTTCCAATTCTAGGTCTCTTACAAGGTACAACATCTTGGAAAAGCCATTTGACTCTTTTATTCTTGTTTCTAAAATTATGTAACAATTTGACATATGTTCCAAGGGTTTTTTTTGTTTAGTAAATTGAAACAACATACTAAAGGATCTCTCACAGTTTATTAAATATGATAGATATCCTAGAGGTAAAAATTCAAGAGGAAATACTCTGTTTAATTCACCTTCATATTCCCACCAGGATGTCTGGCACACAGGAACTGTAACTTTCTGTAATACTCTCTCCATTACCCAACTTGCACTGTTAGTGGCCATTTCATTTTCCCTGTCAGTGCTATTCCAGGATGAGGATGGCCTGTCGAAGTAGATGTGGGCAGAATTGTGGAAAGTACTGCCTGCAATACCAGATCTTGCCCTCAAGGAGTTCCCAGACCAATGGAGTAGAAAAGATGTCAGTGTCTAATTGCATCACAGTAATAGAATAAGGATATTTGTGGGGGATAGTAGCATAAGAACAGACGTAGTCAGCCGATGGAGAAAGAAAGCATGGGGAAAGTGAATGTGCTCAAAGAAAGCATAACACAGGGTCTCAAAAATGAATAAGAGTTGGCTAATTAGGTCAAGTGAGGAAGATATTCTTAAAAAGAGAAAGAGAAAATTTGCAAAGGCATAGGGTTTCGGGAAACAACCTTCTTCATTTTGAGAAGAGCAAATATTTTCATAAGAATGAAACACGAGAACATCAGGCAGCAGAAGCTCGTGAAGCCAGACATGAAGAAACTCACATTCTCAGGGAATTTGGACTTTATCCTGTAATCAATGGTTGCTATTGAAGACCTTTGGTCTAGAGTGCACTCATCTGATACGAATTTTAGGAATATTCTTCCAGTGCCTTTGTGGAGGATAGATTGAGGCAGGGGAAGAATTAATCACCAGAGGACCTCAATGAGGACTATGGTACTTTACCTTCTTCCCACTCCTGCTCCTTAATATATCTGCGTCATCTGAGCAGAAATTCAGAGTGTCAGCCTTTTGGCAGTAAAACTCCAAAAGAAATCAAAATGACTGGAGAGATAACTGTTGCATTTTATTTCTTTTTTGCACTGCTACTTTGGCAGGCCCCAAAGATAAATAGACTCCAGACCCCAGAAATCAGTAAGTAGCACCCTTGCTTGCTTCCTCCTCCTCCTTGCATAAAATGCTTGCTCTTTTTACTGTAAAGACTGCTGGAGATTCCTGGTAATTAGCCTTGGCTTCATTGTTAAAACACCCCACCAGATTGTGAGCTGTCTACTTCAACCCAGCTTCTGTGTGTTTGTGTTCATGGAAGTCCTTCCTGCCCTGTTTTCCTGGAATGGAGTGTGGGAGTGTGAGGATTGTTTCCATGGCCACAAACTTCCAAAGCCAAGAAAGTCTTATTCCAGGACGTTTTTGAAGAAGGTGGTGTATGCACATGGGGTGTGCAAGTCTTGCTCCAGTTATAAGCTTTGTAAGCATGAAGCATGGCAATTTGGCATATGTGGTGAGTCCTGAACAAGACCAAGTGTTCGTATGTTTGGAGTGTATAGTGTAGATGCTGTGTTGCATCAGAACCTTCCTCATGCTAGGAGTATGGTTTGTAGTTTGGCAAACTTTGCCTCTAATGATCTTTCCTAGAACAGAAACCCTTATATGCACTCAAGTTACATGGAAGATAAGTCCATTCAACAACATACCTGCTGATGCATCCTATGTACTGGAAAAAAGAAAGGTGAATGAGAGCCTTGCCTGATTCTAGAATTACACTGTAACATTAATAATGGCTAGCCTAGATGAGTGCTTATTACATGCCGGTCACTATAGAAGATGCTTTCCATTTGTTATCTCTTCAGTCTTCTTAAATAAAGATACAGATATTTTAAGATCCAGTTATTATCTTAACTGCCCAAAAGGAAGCTGAGGTTTAGAGATGTGAAACTTGACCAAGTTGACAAAGCTACTAAGAGTCAGAGCTGGGAATCTACACAGATCCAGACGATTCCAATATCTGTGCTGTTTTCATTGGATTTTCTGACCTAGGATGCAGAGAGTGAAGTGTGAGAGACACGTAAACAGAGAAAGTACAATTCTGAGTGATAAACTCTGATCCCGAAATGCCATAAGAACATGGAGGAAAACGGCTGTAATGTCAGAGAAGGCTTTGATGCAGGGGCAGATGTTTGAGCAGGATTCTACCTGATGGAGTCCCAGAAAGGAAGGGCATTGAGCATTTTGATAAACGGTGTAAAAGAACTGAAATTGTGGAAGAACAGTGCCTTCTGCTTTGTGGAAGTTCCAATGGATGGCATCACAAGGGACTGTGAGAGTTCAGACTGGCAGGAAGGCAACTATTTGGAAAGAGTGACAAGTAAGACTGGAAAGGTATTGTGGGGCCAGATTCCGAAGGATTCTATTCAAGATGATGCTGAATTTAGTTGTATCCTGAAGCTAGAATTTCTTTAATGGATTAGTTGCAGAAACTTGTGATAGGCCTTTTACATTATTACACTATATGTTAACTAACTTGGACTTAAATAAATAAAAAAAAAAATAATAATAATAATGGAAAAAATGCAAATACCAAGCCCCAACCCAGGACATCCTAATTTATTTGGACAGTGATTATCAAAGTTCAGTGTTTATCAGAATCACCTAGAGCACTAAGAGACCCTACCCCTGCATTTTTACCAAGTTGCCCAGATGTTTCTAATACATTCTAGCATTTGAAAACTACCTGTCTATGATAAAAATGAAGAATCTCTAGTTTTGGGGCACCTGGGTGGCTCAGTCGGTTGAGTGTCCGACTTCTGCTCAGGTCATGATCTCATGGTTCGTGAGTTCGAGCCCCGCGTCGGGCTCTGTGCTGACAGGTCAGAGCCTAGAGCCTGCGTCGGATTCTGTGTCTTCCTCTCTCTCTCTCTGCCCCTCCCCCACTCATGCTCTGTCTCTCTCTCCCTCTCAAAAATAAATAAACATTTAAAAAAATAAAAAAAACAAGAATCTCTAGTTTTGTAAGTTTTCCATGTGAGTTTTATATGCTGCCAGACTAGGCTGTTTATAGGCACAGCAGAAAACCAACAGAAATCTTGCTGTTATTGCTTAAATAAAGGTAGTCAAAATTGTAACATTGAGTCTTGAAAATACTGACATCATATTAAAGCTAAAAACAACATTAAGGTCTGGTATCAGAGAAGGGCTCCAGAAAATTAATGTATCGTAGCAGACTCTTTATCTGCTAAATGGGAGTGATAATAGGACCTGTCTCATGCAGTTTGTGTAAAGTTACAAATAGGACACACCCCAAGACAGCTACAGGTATACTTTCTTTCACTCTAGAATCATTTGAGTTTTTTGAATTTTAAATGGATGGAATCACATACTATGTGTTCTTTTTAAAATCTGGTTTTAGGGTGAAAGCAAAGAATGAAGGAACCATCACCCTATCTCTAAATTTGGGAATCCAACTTTTTTTAAAATTTAAATTCCTGTATAGTTAACATACCGTGTTATATTAGTTTCAAACATACACTATAGTGATTCAACAGTTCCGTATGTCACCCCGTGCTCATCGTGACAAGTCCACTCCTTGATCCCCATCACTTATTTAGCCCCTTCCCCACCCATCTCCCCTTCGGTTACCATCAGTTCTCTGTAGGTAGGACTCTGTTTCTTGGTTTGTTCCTGTCTCTTTTTTTCCCCATTACTTATTGGTTTTGTTTCTTAAATTCCACATATGAGTGAAATTATATGGTATTGGTCTTTCTCTGACTGACCTATTTCACTTAGCATTATACTTTCTAGCTCCATCTGTATTGCTGCACATGGCAAGATTTCTTTATTTTTAATGGTGAATAATAGTCCGTTGTATATATATACACATCTTTTTTATCTATTCATCAATCAATGGACACTTGGGCTGCTTCCATATGTTGGCTATTGTAAATAATGCTGCTATAAACATAGGGATGGATGTATCCCTTTCAATTAGTGTTTTTGTATTATTTGGTAAGTACCCACTAGTGTGATTGGTGGATTATAGGGCAGTTCTTTGAAGGAAGTTCCATACTGTTTTCCAGAGTGGCATTTCCACCAACAGTGCATGAGGTTTCCTTTTTCTCCACACCCTTGCCAACCTCTATTGTTTCTTGTATTACTTATTTTAGCCATTCTTACAGGTGTGAGGTGATACTGTAGTTTTGATTTGCATTTCCCTGGTGATAAGAGGTGATCAGCATCTTTTCATGTGTCTGTTGGCCATCTGGTTGTCTTCTTTGGAGAAATGTCTGTTCATGTGTTTTGACCATGTATTAATTGGATTACTTGGTTTTTTGGGGGTTGAGTTGTATCAGTTCTTTATATATTTTAGATATTAACCCTTTATCGGGTAAGTCATTTGCAAATATCTTCTACCATTATATAGGTTGCCTTTTAGTTTTGTTGATTGTTTCCTTCACTGTGCAGAAGCTTTTAATTTTGATGTAGTCCCAGTAGTTTACTTTTGCTTTTATTTATCTTCCCACAGGAGACATATCTAGAAAAATGTTGCTACAGCTGATGTGAGAGAAATTATGGCCTGTGCTCTCTTCTAGGAGTTTTATAGTTTCAGGTCTCACATTTAGGTCTTTTGTCCATTTTGAATTTTATGTTTGTGAATGGTGTCAGAAAGTGGTCCAGTTTCATTCTTTTGCATAGAGCCATCTGGTTTCCTAACACCATTTGTTGAAGAGACCATCTTTTTCTCGTTGAGTATTTTTTCCCAATTTATCAAAGATTAATTTACCATATAATTGTGGGTTTATTTCTGGATTTTCTACTCTGTTCTATTGACCTTTATGTCTGTTTTTGTGCCAAAGCCATACTGTTTTTATCACTAGAGCTTTATAATATAACTTGAAATTTGGAATTGTGATGCTTCCAGCTTTGCTTTTATTTTCCAAGGTTGCTTTATCTATTTGAGTTTTTTTTTGTGTGTGTGGTTCTATACAATTTTTAGGATTATCAGTTCCAGTTCTGTGAAAAATGCTGTTGGTATTTTGATAGGGATTGCCTTAAATGTGTAAGTTCCTTTGGGCATTGTGGTTCCATACAATTTTTAGGATTGTCTGTTCCAGTTCTGTGAAAAATGATGTTGGTATTTTGATAGGGATTGCCTTAAATGTGTAAATTCCTTTGGGCATTATAGATCTTTTACAATATTTGTTCTTCCAATCCATGAGCGTGGAGTGTCTTGCCATTTCTTTGTGTCATCTCCAATTCCTTTCATCGGTGTTTTATAGTTTAGAGAGTATAGGTCTTTCACCTCCTTGGAGGTATCTTATTATTTTTAGTACAGTTATAAATAGGATTCTTTTCTTAATTTCTCTTTCTGCTGCTTCATTATTGGTAATGGAAATGCAACAAGTTTCTGTGCATTGATTTTGTATCCTGTGACTTTACTGAATTCATTCATCAGTTCTAGCAGGTTTTTTTGGTGGAATTTTTCAGGTTTTCCATATAGAGCATCACGTCATCTGCAAATAGTGAAAGTTTTACTTTGTTTCCTACCAATTTAGATGTCTTTTATATCTTTTTTGTTGTCTTTTTGCTGTGGGTAGGGCTTCCAGTACTATGTTAAATGAAAGTGAGAGTGGTATCACTGTATTGTCCCTGATCCTAAGGGGAAAGCTCTCAGTTTTTATCCATTGAGTATGATGTTAGCTGTGAGTTTTTCATATATGGCCTTTATTATGTTGAGGCATGTTTCCTCTAAACCTACTTCATTGAGGGTTTTTTATTATAAATGGTTGTTGTACTTTGTCAAATGCTTTTTCTGCATCTACTGAAATGATCATATGGATTTTATCCTTTCTCTTATTGATATGATGTACCACATTGATTAATTTTGGAATATGGAACCACCCTTGCATCCTGGGAATAAATCCCTTTTGATTGTAGTGAATGGTTTTTTAAGTATTTTGTTGGATTTGATTTGCTAATATTTGATTGAGGATTTTTGCATCTGCGTTCATCAGAGATATTGGCTTATAGTTCTCTTTTTTTGAGGTGCCTTTATCTGATTTTGGGATAAGGGTGATAATGGCCTCACAGAATGAATTTTTTTATTTTTTTAATGCTTTTTTTTATTTTTAAGAGAGAGAGAGAGAGAGAGAGACTGAGTGTGAGCAAGGAAGGGGCAGAGAGAGAGGGAGACACAGAATCTGAAGCAGGCTCCAGGCCCTGACCTGTCAGCACAGAGCCTGATGCAGGGCTTGAACTCACAAACTGAGAGATCATGACCTAAGCCAAAGTCCGATGTCCAACCAACTGAGCCACCCAGGTTCCCCCAGCCTCACAGAATGAATTTTGAAGCTTTCCTTTTCCTTCAGTTTTTTGAAATAATTTGAGAAGAATACGTATTAAGTCTTCTTTAGATGTTTGGTAATTCACCTGTGAAGCCATCTAGTCCTGGACTTTTTTTTGTTGGGAGTTTTTAGATTACTGATTTAATTTCTTTGCTGGTTATTGGTCTGTTCTGTTCAAATTTTCTGTTTCTTCCTGTTTTAGTTTATACATTTCTAGGAATTTATTCTTTCCTTCCAGATTGTCCAATTTGTTGGCATATAGTTTTTCATAATATTCTCTTACAATTGTATTTCTGTGGGTTTTGTTGCTATTTTTCCTCTTTCATTTGTGATTTTGTTTGAGTCCTTTCTCTCTCTCTCTCTGTCTCTCTCCCTCTCTCTCTCTCTCAATGAGTCTGGCTACAGGTTTACCTACTTTGTTGATCTTTTCAAAGAACTAGCTCATGGTTTCATTGATCTATTGTTTGTTTTAGTTTCTATACCATTTATCTCTGCTGTAATCATTATTATTTTCTTCCTTCTACTTCTGTGTTTTGTTTGTTGTTCTTTTTCTTTTTTTTAATTTTTTTTAACGTTTATTTATTTTTGAGACAGAGAGAGACAGAGCATGAACGGGGGAGGGTCAGAGAGAGAGAGGGAGACACAGAATCCGACCAAAGCAGGCTCCAGGCTCTGAGCTGTCAGCACAGAGCCCTACGTGGGGCTTGAACTCACAGACCGCAAGATCATGACCTGAGCCGAAGTCGGATGCAACCGACTGAGCCACCCAGGCGCCCCTGTTGTTCTTTTTCTAGCTCCTTTAGGTGTAAGGTTAGGTTGTTTATTTGAGGAGTTTTTGTTTTTTTGTTTTTTTTTTTTTTTTTGCTTATTGAAGTGGGCCCTATTGCTATAAACTTCCCTCTTAGAACCACTTTTGCTGTATCCTAAAGGTTTTGGACCATTGTGTTTCCATTTTCATTTGCTTCCATGTACTTTTTGATTTATTCTTCGATTTCTTGGTTGACCCATTAATTGTTTAGTAGCATGTTATTTAACCTTCATATATTTCTGGTCTCTCCGGACTTTTTCTGGTGGTTGATTTATACTTTCATAGTGTGGTAGTCATAAAAGATACATACTATGACTTCAACCTTTTTGAATTTGTTGAGGCTTTTTGGGACTTAATATGTGATCTCTCCTGGAGAATGTTCCATGTGCACTTGAAAAGAATATGTATTCTACTGTTTTAAGGATGGAATGTTCTGAATATGTCTGTTAAATCCATCTAGTCAGTTTGTCATTCAAAGCTACTGTTTGCTTATTGATTTTCTGTTTAAATGATCTATACATTGATGTAAGTGGGGTGTTAAAAGTTTCCTACTATTATTGTATTACTATTGATTATTTCCTTTATGTTTGTTGTTAACTATTTTATGTATTTGGGTAGGAACCCAATTTTGAATCTCTATAGACCATCTTCTTCCTTCTGTCTTTGCTTCAGAACCATTTTGACTTAGCTTATTGTTTTTCAAGGTCAACTTCATACCCCTTAGCCTATTCAGGGTCTTCTGACTTAACCTGCCTCAACTTATACCACTGTCCTCCAAGCATCCAACCATCTATACCCTCCAAAATGCTTGCTGCTTCCTGAATGAGCTTTGTCCTGTCTTCACTGAGCATTGCATAGAATGCCGTTCCTATATCGTCTGCTGAGTGAATACTTTTCTTGACCTCCTAGTATCACCTTCTGTGTAGATACCTTGCCTTGTCGTTATTTATACATTTGCTCTTCTCTACTCTTCTGCTATAGTGCTGATAATGCTGCACTGAGACTTATTGTGTATGTATTATATCCATCGTCATCCTAGTCTTTCTCTCTTTGTACTCTCAGATCCTTGCATAAGATCTACCACATAGTAAGTGTGCAAATACAAGGACATGGCTAAATTGCCAGCTAGTTCTTAGAACCTCAGCTCCATAACAAAGATGTTTCAATCACGCCTAAATTTCTGAGGAGTTGGAGATTTAATAAAATTAATCAATCCCAACTTAAGCTGATCTTAGCTTCCTGATCTGAAGTTGTCTCCCACACCTTTCCTTTCCCTAAATGATGCTTCAGTTTCACTGGGAGGCCTTTGAGATTTCAAAGGGGCCCTCCACCTTCAAAAAAGACCAGTCTTGCTTTTAGCATAAATCTGTGCCATAATTGGGATTTGGTTCTTTGGGTCAGCTTTGGAAAAGCGTGTACATTGGCATGAAAACATATTTTCATACCTTTGCTATCCAATTAAAAGCTCATTGAAGTCTTCCCAGATAAACAATTTCAGCAAAGAAAATCTAGGCAGTCATTCAACAAATATTTTGAAGGAGGTATTTTTCTAAGTTCTAAAGCAACAGAGCATGAGAGGTAGTCCACATCTTTAAGAAATTTCCATTTTGGTGGAGAGAGTAATAAATAGATAAATAAACAGTGCTCTAATATTAGATTCTGAGAAGTGCTGTGACAGAAACAATATGGGAGGAATCATTTACCTAGGGAAAGGCAAGAAAGGCTTATCTGAGGAGATGACATTTGAGAACTTTATAATGAGGAGTCAGCTATGCAAACATCCTAGAGGAAAGTACTCCAAATGGAAGACATAATATGAAGGGCCGAGAAATAGGAATGAGTTTGGTATGCTCTTGGAACAGAGAAGCCACTGTAGCAGGAACAGAGTGAATAAGAAGAATGAAGGGAAATGAGATAGGAGACACAAGTGGGTCCAGACATGCAGGGCTGTGTCAGCCACCACAGTTTGTGTTTCATTCTAGTTGCAATTGGAAGTCACTGGAGGATTTTAAGAAAGCGGTATGATGCACTTTGTGTTGTGAAACATTTCCTCCCTGTGACTATTGTCATGGAGGATAGACAATGGGAGGGACTAAAAGAGCTAATGCTAGGATCCAGTTGAGGCAGGGTTGGGGGTTCTTAAGCTAGGGTTGGGGTAGTTGAGATGGTGAGAAATCCCATTTCAGATGTTTTGGGTTTTTTTTTTTTTTGAGTCAGTAGGACTTACTTACTGATGGTTAATAATTAGGTCTGAGACAAAGAGCAATCAGCAGTGACTTCTAGATTTTGTGCCTGAGCAACTGGATGAATGGTGGTGCAATTTACTCAGATGGGGAAGGCTTGAGAGACTCTGTTTTATGTGTTTGGGGACATGAATAGTCAGCATCAGTCATGCTGTCTGAGACACCTATTTGACATCCAAGAAGAGATATTGAGTAGGAAGGTGATAACCTGTACACGTTTGGGATTTAAAGCCATGTATAAAGATGAGATATGAGAAAAAGATAAGATACAAAAAAGGATGTCATCTACGACTGAGCTAACAGTGTGGTGTCATGGGAGCCAACAGAAGAAATTGTTTCACAAATGGAAAAAAATAGACACCCATAGGGTTAAAATGCTGCTGTGAAATAGAGTAAGATAAAGAATTGATTTTGATATATTTAAGATCCAGATCTCTGCTGAATCTCATTGCCACAAATAAACAGATGATCCTAATTGTGGTCAAAGCAACAAAGCAAAAGAATGGGAAGCCACAACAAGGATTAATGAGGCAAGCTGATATTGAAAGAGGATCAAAAAAGATTGCAGGAAATAATATGCAGGGTGGTATATGAAGCATGAAAACTTATCCAGGTGAGAGTGGAAGAATGTATACCAGGTAAAAGGAACAGCATGTGTGAAAGCTACACATGGGAAAGAGATAGGTATAGTCCCAGAACTAGAAGCCCAGTATGGTCAGACTCCACCAGGAGCAAGGTGGAAAGAGGTGAGGTTGAGGGGACAAATAGGAACCAGATAATGCCAATCCTTGTTTGCCTCATTAAGGAATTAGTTTGTCTTTTAATCTAAGTGTACTTGATGATTTTCCAGAGCAGGTGATACGTGGCATGATGTACATTTAAAAAGTACTATTTAAAACATTGTGATTACTGTGTTGTGGGAAACAGATTTTGACAAGGCAAGAATGGAAATCAGGGAGCCAATTAGGAAACAATAGTAGTAGTCTGGACAGGAAATGATGGCGTCCTAGGCCATGAGGCTAGTAGACAATACAGAGAAAGGAAGAAACACTACAATATATTTGGAAGTTGGAATGCAGATAATACTACTAAATTCACACAGTCCTGATGAAGAATAAAGGCGATAATATATGTGAAAGACAGTCGAAAGATCTGACAGAATAATCACTCAATGAATTATGAATGTTTCTCTCTCAATTTATGTATCCACAGAAGGGAACGTTCATGGAGAGTCAGGGAGTATACAAATGGCAACAATGCAAGATCGCTAAGAATATGGGTTTTGAAAATCTAAGGTTTAGCCCAAAACTTAGTCTCTCTATGAAAATGGTGAGAATAGGGGCTCCTGGGTGGCGCAGTCGGTTAAGCGTCCGACTTCAGCCAGGTCACGATCTCGCGGTCCGTGAGTTCGAGCCCCGCGTCGGGCTCTGGGCTGATGGCTCAGAGCCTGGAGCCTGTTTCCGATTCTGTCTCCCTCTCTCTCTGCCCCTCCCCCGTTCATGCTCTGTCTCTCTCTGTCCCAAAAATAAATAAATGTTGAAAAAAAAATTTAAGAAAATGGTGAGAATAATAATAATACCACCTCATGGAAATGTAGTAAGGAAGAAATGAGACCATACATGTGCTATTAAATGAAATAATATATGGAAAAATGTCTAATACATAGTAAGTGCTCAATAAATTAGGAGCAGCTGTTAGTACTATTGATGTTACAACCAGTACTAACAATGGTACTATTATTCATTGGTAGTTACTAGAGAGAGACATCACTATAAAAAAGTATGCAGAGTCAGATTCTGAAGGGTTTCATATGCTATGGTAGAAGCTAAAATTGTTGGTTTCAGATGTTCTATTCTAATCTAGGTATTTACTGCTGTAAATTTCCCTTTAAGTACCGTTTTAGCGGCACTCATACATTTTTAATGTTGTATTCATTTTTATTCAGTTCAAACATTTAATGTCTCTTCTGATTTATTTTTTTAAATGTTTATTTATTTTTGAGAGACAGAGAGAGACAGCAGCATGAGCAGGGGAGGAGCAGAGAGAGAGAGGGAGACACAGAATTTGAAGTAGGTTCCAGGCTCTGAGCTGTCACCACAGAGTCCACCCGGCTCGGAACTCAAACTCATTAACTGTGAGGTCATGACCTGGGCCGAAGTCAGACACTTAGCTGACTGAGCCACCCAGGTGCCCCTCTTTTGATTTATTCTTTGACCCATGGATATTTAGGTGTGTATTATTTAATTCCCAATTATTATCCAGGGATAATGGAGGAATATATCCAGGGAATTATCCAGAAGTCCCTATTATTGATTTCTAATTTAATTCCATTGTAGTCCCAGAATATACATGGTATGACTTGAATCCCCTTAAATTTTGAGACTTGTAATATGGTTCAGAATATGGTCAAAGCTGGAAAAAGTTTCATGTACACTTGAAATAAAAAGATGTGTATTCTGTTGTCAGACAGTGTGTCTACAAATGTCAATTAGGTCAAGTTGATTGATAATGGATTGATCTCCTAGATCCTTACTGATTTTATTTCTTTTTTCTATAAATTATGGAGAGAAGAGTGTTGATATAGCTGACTATAATTGTAGATTTGTTAATTCCTCCTTTCAGTTCTTTTTTTTTTGTATTTGTGTCAAATTTTTATTTGAATTCTAGTTCATTAACACATAATGTAATATTGGTTTCAGGAGTAGAATTTAGTGATTCATCACTTACATACAACACCCAGTACTCATCACAAGTGCCCTCCTTAATACCCATCACCCATTTAGCACATCACCCTACCCACCTCCCCTCCAGAAACCCTCGGTTCGCTCACTATAATTAATAGTCTCTTACATTTTGCCTCCCTGTCTTTTCTTTCTTCCTTCCTCTATGTTATCTGTTTTGCATCTTAAATTTCACATATGAGTAAAATAATATGAGATTTATCTTTCTCAGACTGACTTATTTCACTTAGCATAATATTCTCTAGCTCATCCATGTTTTTGCAAATGGCAAGATTCCATTCTTTTTGATGGCTGAGCAATACTCCACTAGACACACACACACACACACACACACACACACACACACACACACACACCATCTCTTCTGTATTCATCAGTTGATAGACTTATGGGCTCTTTCCAAATTTCACTATTGTTGATAATGCTGCTATAAATAACAGGGTGCATATGCCCCTTCAAATCAGTGTTTTTGTATCTTTGGGGTAAATACCTAGTAGTGCAATTGCTGGGTTGTAGGTTAGTTCTATTTTTAACTTTTTGAGGAAACCCCATACTGTTTTCACAGTGGTTTCCCCAGTCTGCATTCCCACCAACAATGTAAGAAGGTTCCCCTTTCTCCACATCCTTGCTGACCTCTGTTGTTTCCTGTGTTGTTAATTGTAGCCATTCTTACAGGTGTGAGGTGGTATCTCCTAGTAGTTTTTATTTATATTTCCCTGATAATGAGTGGTGTTAAACACCTTTTCATGAGAGTTTAACAATTTGTAGGTCTTCTTTGAAAAAAATGTCTATTCATGTCTTCTGCCCATTTCTTAATTAGATTATCTCTCTTCAGTTCTATCGTTTTTTTTTTTCTTTATGTATGGTGCAACTCCATTTCTTATACGCATAAATATTTAGGATTCCCATGTCTTCTTGATGAAAGGACCCTTTTATCACTACAAAAAGTCTCATTTTATCTTTGGTAATCTACTTTTCCTGATACTAGCATATACTATACTTGATTTAGAGCTTCCTTTTGGTTATTAGCATGGCATTTTCTCTATCCCTTAAGTTGCAACCTACTTGTGTTTCTACATTTAAAGTTTCTTGTAAGCAACATACAGTTTAGGTCTCCTTTTTTTAAAAAAAAATCCAGTTTGGTCATTTCCAATCAAATTGGAATTTAATCATTTAATGTGGTTATTGAGTTAGTTAGGTTTAAATTTAGTAACTTGCTTTTTATATTCTCTGTCTAAACTGTTCTTATTCTGTTTTTCTTTTTTTAATCTTCCTTCTTTTGGAATAATTGAATATTCTGTAATTCCATTTTATTTCTTTTGTTGACTTAGCTATAACTCTGTTTTATTATTTTAGTGATTGCTTTGGAGTTCGCAGTGTACATGTTTAAGTTGTCATAAGCTTTCTTTAGGAAGGTCAAGGGACAGGGCTCATGGCTGACTCAGTGAGAGGAATGAGCAGCTCTTGATTTCAAGGTTGTAAGTTCAAGCCCCACATTGGGTGTGGAGATTACTTAAAAATAAAAGCTTAAAAAAAAAAGGTCAGGGGGAGATGGTAGGAGTAGGAGAATTTTACACTTATCTGTCCATGGATATATGTAGATATGTTCCAAGAGACTCATCCAGAAAACAAACCAAAGACTGGCATAACAGACTCTCCACAGTTAATCCTAGAGAGGAGCCTGCATCGAAAAACGGTAGGAAGGGCAGAGTTCCTGTTGGGAACCACACTAACCTGTGAGACTAACCACAAATGGGAGGGACACCACAGCTATGGAGAAGACAGAGGAGTAGACCTCACCCCAGGCCAGGCACCCCAGACATGGAGAACCTGCACTGGGAAGATGAGTCCCTATAGCACTTGGCTTTAAAAACCAGAGGGGCTTAATTTTGTGAGTTTTTATAATCAGTGGGGCTTAACGGTAAGAACTTTAAAAATCAGTGGGCTTGGCTCAGGTAGTGCTGGATAGCTATAGGAAAGAGTCCCCACCCTTGAAGAGACAGTGAACAAACAATCCCAGGGAGATAAAGCATAGAAGCAGCAGTTTGAAATGTGTCTGGGGTATATGGGTAAAAGATGTATTTACTAATCTCAGAACATGTGCTGAAGGGGCAGAGATCTTGAGGAGATTTCTCCAAGAACAGAAAGCAAGTATGCACCATTTTTCTCACCCACACCCCACGGAGCCTAGATGCCTGATGCTTGCAGGAGCCAGCACGAACACTCACCACCTAGCTTGCTAACACCTTGTACCCTGCACTCTCCTGTGGATCCACGCCATCCAACTCATCTCACTCTGAAGGAGTCTCTCTAAAGCAGCATCTGATGTGCCTCCTTCTGCAAGCAGCCCTGACAGTGACCACTACTACTCCAAAGTAACTCTCGCACTGGGAAGAAAATAAGGTAACCACACACACCAATTTGACTGCAGCCCCAGCAGCATGTTGGAAGCAAATATCTGATTTGAGTGCTAGCCTTGCCCACCAACAGAAACTTCACAAGGGATAGCACAAAGAGCCCTGTAGTTTAGGGTCACTGCAACCCCAACAGACAGAGGGAAAATATCCAGTCTGGCTTCAGGCCATGCCCACCAATGAAAGCCTTTCGGGGGACAACACAAAGAGAGTGGTCTGCAGTTCAGTGTGACTACAGTCCCAGCAAACAGACTGAGGGCAGGCATGTGGTCTGACCCAATTACAAGCTCAAGGTAACCTCAGACTGGCCCCTTAACAGCACAGGGATCAAATCCTACCCAAAATAGGCAGAGGAGGCCATTGAGGTCAACTAAACCAAAAGCAAACACAGTAGGATGCGTACAACATACAGGAGATGTCGCTCAAGCACCTGGTTATGAATAGGGGACATTGCACTACAGAGCACCATAGGACCTCTTCTTCACAAGGCCACTACTTTCAACATCAGGAGACATAGCTGACTTTCTTAATAAACAAGAAAGAACAGGACAAAACCACTTCAAAGAGCTAAATGAAATGAAAGTAAGGAATATGCCTGACAAAGAAGCCAAAGTAAGAGTCATAAAGACACTCTCTGGACTGGAGAAAAGAGTGGAAGATCTCAGTGAGATATTCAACAAGGAGAAAATATTAAAAAAAAAAAATCAGAGATGGAGATCTCAATAACTGAAGTTTAATACACTAGAGGGAATCAGTAGTAGACTAGAAGAAGCAGAAGAGTGGATCAGTAGCTATAAGAGTAATAGAAAGCAACCGAGCTGAACAGCAGAAGGAAAAAGAATAATAAAAAATAAGAATAAGTCAAGGGAACTCAGAGCTGTCATCAAGCATAATAACATCCACATTATAAGGATCCCAGAAGGGGAGGAGGAGAAAACAGGGCAGAAAAGTTATTTGAAAAAATAATACCTGAAAACTTCCCTAATCTAGGGAAAGAAGCAGACATCGAGATCCAGAAGTCACAGAAAGCCCCCAACAAATCACCCCAAAAAGGTCCACATCAAGACACATAGTAATTAAAATGGCAAAATGTAGTGATACAGAGAGAGAATTTTAAAAGCAGCAAGAGAAAAGAAAAAAGACACAAGGGAGACCCCATAAGGCTTTGAGCTGATTTTTCAGCAGAAAGTTTGCAAGCCAAAAGAGAGTGTAACCAAATAAGTGAAAGACCTGTACTCTGAAAACTGTAAAACATTGAAAGAAATTGAAGATGACACAAACAAATGGAAAGATATTCCATGCTCATGGTTGGGAGAATATTGTTAAATGTCCTTATTATCCAAAGCAATCTCCAGATCTAATGTAATCCCTACCAAAACACCAACAACATTTTCCACAGAACTAGAACAAATAATCCTAAAATTTGCATGGTACCACAAAGGACCCTGAATAACCAAAGCAGTCTTGGAAAAAAAATACCACTGGATGTATCACAATTCCAGATTTCAAAGTATACTAAAAATTGTAATAATCATAATCTTTCTTTAAGTAATATATCATTTTACCTAGCATAATATATATTACATCGTATATATATTTTTTACTTATTTATCTATTATTTCTTCAGTCTTAGGCTTTAAATTGTTTTTCAAAATGATTTTTATATTATGTTTCTTTATTTTTGAGAGGCAGAGAGAGACAGAGCCTGAGTAGGGGAGGGGCAGAGAGAGAGGGAGACACAGGATCCAGGCTCTGAGCTGTCAGCACAGAGCCTGACACGGGCTTGAACTCACAAACTGTGAGATCATAACCTGAGCTGAAGGCAGACGCTTAACTGACTGAGCCACCCAGGTGCATTCTTATACACTAGTAACGAAGCAACAGAAAGACAAATAAAGAAGCTGATCCCATTCACAACTGCACCAAGAATCATAAAATACCTAGGAATAAACCTAACCAAAGATGTAAAAGATCTGTATGCTGAAAACTATAGAAAGCTTATGAAGGAAATTGAAGAAGATACAAAGAAATGGAAAAACATTCCACGCTCATGGATTGGAAGAATAAATATTGTTAAAATGTCAATACTACCCAAAGCAATCTACACATTCAATGCAATCCCAATCAACATTGCACCAGCATTCTTCTCGAAGCTAGAACAAGCAATCCTAAAATTTGTATGGAACCACAAAAGACCCCGAATAGTCAAAGTAATATTGAAGAAGAAGACCAAAGCGGGAGGCATCACAATCCCAGACTTTAGTCTCTACTACAAAGCTGTAATCATCAAGACAGTGTGGTATTGGTACAAAAACAGACACATCAACCAAGGGAATAGAATAGACACTCCAGAATTGGACCCACAAATGTATGGGCAACTAATCTTTGACAAAGTAGGAAAGAATATCCAATGGAAAAAAGACAATCTCTTTAACACATGGTGCTGGGAGAACTGGACAGCAACATGCAGAAGAATGAAACTAGACCACTTTCTCACACCATTCACAAAAATAAACTCAAAATGGATAAAAGACCTGAATGTGAGACAGGAAACCATCAAAACCCTGGAGGAGAAAGCAGGAAAAAAACCTCTCTGACCTCAGCCACAGCAATTTCTTACTTGACACATCTCCAAAGGCAAGGGAATTAAAAGCAAAAATGAACTATTGGGACCTCATGAAGATAAAAAGCTTCTGCACAACAAAGGAAACAATCAACAAAACTAAAAGGCAACTGAAGAAATGGGAAAAGATATTTGCAAATGACATTTTGGACAAAGGGCTAGTATCCAAAATATGTAAAGAACTCACCAAACTCAACACCCGAAAAACAAATAATCCAGTGAAGAAATGGGCAGAAAACATGAATAGACCCTTCGCTAAAGAAGACATCCGCATGGCCAACAGGCACATGAAAAGATGCTCAACGTCACTCCTCATCAGGGAAATACAACTCAAAACCACACTCAGATATCACCTCACGCCAGTCAGAGTGGCCAAAATGAACAAATCAGGAGACTATAGATGCTGGCGAGGATGTGGAGAAACGGGAACCCTCTTGCACTGTTGGTGGGAAGGCAAACTGGTGCAGCTGCTCTGGAAAACAGTGTGGAGGTTCCTCAAAAAATTAAAAATAGATCTCTATGACCCAGCAATAGCACTGCTAGGAATTTACCCAAAGGTTACAGGAGTGCTGATGCATAGGGGCACATGTACCCCAATGTTTATAGCAGCACTTTCAACAATAGCCAAATTATAGAAAGAGCCTAACCATCAACTGATGAATGGATAAAGAAATTGTGGTTTATATACACAATGGAATACTACTTGGCAATGAGAAAGAATGAAATGTGGCCTTTTGTAGCAATCTGGATGGAATTGGAGAGTGTTATTAAGTGAAATAAGTCATAAAGAGAAAGACAGATACCACATATTTTCACTCTTATGTGGATCCTGAGAAACTTAACAGAAGACCATGGGGGAGGGGAAGGAAAAAAGAAAGTTAGAGTGGGAGGGAGCCAAACCATAAGAGACTCTTAAAAACAGAATAATCTGAGGGTTGATGGGGGATGGGAGGGAGGGGAAAGTGGGTGATGGGCATTGAGGAGGGCACCTGTTTGGATGAGCACCGGGTGTTGTATGGAAACCAATTTGACAATAAATTTCATACTAAAAAAACAAAAAGTAAAATGAAATAAAATTAGGTTATTCTGAAAAAATAAATCATTTTAGAAGTTAAAAAAGTAAAAGAGCAGAGTACCTTTTCTAGTGCTATTCATTGCTTTGTATAGACACATATTTCCTTTTGTCTGCAAGACTTCCTTTAATATTTCTTGTAGTTCAAGTTTGTTGGTAACAAATTCTTTTACCTTATATCTGTGAGAGAATGGGGAGCACAATATTTACTTTTATTTTACAAAGATGTTTTCAGAGTATAGAATTCCAAGTTCACAGATTGGGTTTGCTTGTTTGTTTAGTATTTAAAAACGTTCTGCTCACCTGTGATCATTTGTGTCAGTGTTTATCTGTATGTAATGGTCCTCACACCAACAAATCCTTTTAGGAATGTCTCTTTGTCTTTGGTTTTTACCAAAATGGTTAGGAATGTCTTGGTGTAGTTTGTTTTTTGTTTTTGTTTTTTTTTTTCTTTTTCAGCGTAATTAGTTTGGGGTTTATTGAGCTTTTCAGTCTATGGTCTGTAGTTTTCATCAATGTTGGAAACATTTTGGACAATATTTCTTTACATACTTTTTCTGTCCTTCTTCCTTTCAAGGACTCCCGATTACATATATGTTAGGCCCGGTTAAATTGTTCTACAGCTCACTGGTGGTTTGTTCATGTTATTTTCAGTATTTCTCTTTGTGTTTCATTTGAGGTAGTTTCTATTACTGTTTTCTTTTTTTTTTTTTTTTCAACGTTTATTTATTTATTTTTGGGACAGAGAGAGACAGAGCATGAATGGGGGAGGGGCAGAGAGAGAGGGAGACACAGAATCGGAAACAGGCTCCAGGCTCTGAGCCATCGGCCCAGAGCCAGACGCGGGGCTCGAACTCACGGACCGCGAGATCGTGACCTGGCTGAAGTCGGCCGCTTAACCGACTGCGCCACCCAGGCGCCCCTCTATTACTGTTTTCAAGTTTACTGGGTTTTTTTCTTCTCCACTGCCTATTTGTCTGTTATTCTCATCCTGTGTGTGTGTGTGTGTGTGTGTGTGTGTGTGTGTGTGTGTTTTACTTTGAAGCATTGTTTTCTTCATCCCTAAATACTAGATTTTTATATCTTCCGTGTCTCTCCTTAACATGCTCATGGTTGCTTCCAATTTTCTGAACATATAGAATATATAACTATTTTAACTTCATATCTACTATTTCTATCATGTATATCAATTTTGTAATTTCTACCGTGTGTGTTAGATTCAACTGATTTTTCTCTCCCTATCCATCTTATTTTCCTGCCTCTTTACATGTATGTTAATTTTTTATTGATGCCACTAAGCTATTGTGAATTTCATTTTGTTAGGTCCTTCATATTTTGTATTCCTATGAATATTCTTGAACTTGATTCTGGGATGTAGTCACATTATTTGGGAACAATTTAATCCTTTCTAAGTTTGCCTCACAAGCAGAACCAGAAGATGCTTTAATCTAAGGCTAATTTTATCTCACTACCAAGGCAAGATTCTTCTGAATACTCTACCTGCTGCTCTACTGGTTATGAGGAATATATACTATAG
This sequence comes from Herpailurus yagouaroundi, assembly GCF_014898765.1. Taxonomy (NCBI): domain Eukaryota; kingdom Metazoa; phylum Chordata; class Mammalia; order Carnivora; family Felidae; genus Herpailurus; species Herpailurus yagouaroundi. The sequence goes on along the minus strand of NW_024412411.1, from coordinate 8,896,564 downwards.
CTGATAAGAACAAGAACTCTTTTCCAGACCTGAGTGAGCTTTGGTGATTGTTTCTGATAATCCTTTTAGGTAGTGCTTTCCCTGAACTTGGATAGTTTCCTCACATGCATTTTCTGATCAGTACCAGATAAAGATTTTAGGCCCCGCTCTAAATCTCTGGAGCTCGCTGTCTCTCTCTCTCTCTCTCTCTCTCTCTCTCTCTCTCTCTCCCTGAGCGGCCCTTTTTCTGCCACTCTGCCCTGTAAACTGTCCATATTATTGACTCAAGGTGTCCTCAGTCATCTGCATTAGCCACCCGCCCTATCCCTCCAAACCCTCATGCTATGGAAACTCCTTCCAAACAGTAAATTGGGGCAATGCTAAAGCTTACCATAGTTGTTTCTCTTCTATCAGGTATGACTCTTTTGCACTGCGTAATGTCCAGTGTCTGAAAATGTTTTTTTTATCCTTTTTTTAAAAGTTGTTTTTGACAGGAGATTATATCTGTCCCAGTTATTCCACTTTGGCCAGATTTGAATTTGATAGTCTTGAACACTAGATGAGGTGTTTACACTTTATCTTTTAACAGGGGCCGTAGAGAACAGTTGAAGGCTTTTCTGCTGAGGAGTATAACATGTATTTTAAGAAATTCACCTTGATAATTATGGGAAAGATAGTTTGAGATGAAGAGATATGGGGGCACAGTGGTGGATTATTATAGATATGGTTATAGATGATCGATTATAAGCCTTTTCTTCAAATTTAGGGAATAAGAACACACATGTTAACTTTCACGTATAGTGGGGAGGAAAGATTGTGTTAAGTGCTTTCATCGATTGCTTTGCTTTTGCATGAAAAAATATGAGAGTAAAAAAAAAAATAATAAAGCAAATTAATACAAAGAAATAGGCCTGAGGCTAAGATTTGTTAAATTCACAGCAGGATAATTGTTCCTTTTTTAATGGAGATTTTTTATTATATTATTTGGAAGTATAAATGGCAATTTTACAAGGGTTATCATCTCCTCCCCCTCCTACCATCCTAAAATTAGAGGGATAAAAAGCCATAACTCTGATGTTTGCCAAATTCTATCCATTTCTGATTACATGTTTCCCCACACTTAACCTTCTGCGTCATGATCTTTAAGAAGATCATTGATAGGAAAAAGAATCTACCCTATTAATGTTTTCTTATTCAGGTCTAAACACTATTCCCACAGACCTTAAAATTGAACTGAACAGAGACTAAAAGAAACTACATTTGTGAACAGGCCTGCCAGGACCCCCAGGGAATAAGTAGCTAATCTATTATTTATGCTTTGTACTTATATTATTTGGATTTTCAAGATGAACCCAAATACAGTGGCCTCTGGGCACTCAAACACAGGAAAAGGTAATGATTTATTGACAAATAATGTTAACACCATAAAGGTAGGTCTGGAACAATGATGGGGAGTAATAGCCAAACTGCCAACCACTGGGGACAATGTATCAGGAATACGAACAAACTCAGGTTGTTTTAACTACATACGCATAGAACTACCAGCAGCCTAAGAATGTGGTATAACTGGGGGAGGAGAGGACAAGAATGTGTGAATAACACAATTAGAATACAGGCAACAACAGATGTTGGCAAGGATGCGGAGAAAGAGGATCTCTTTTGCACTGCTGGTGGGAATGCGAACTGGTGCAGCCACTCTGGAAAACAGTATGGAGGGCCCTCAAAATATTAAAAATAGGACTACCCTATGATCCAGCAATTGCACTACAAGGCATTTATCCAGGGGACACAGGCGTGCTGTTTCGAAGGGACACATGCACCCCGTTTATAGCAGCATTATCAACAATAGCCAAAGTATGGAAAGAGCCCAAATGTCCATTGATGGATGAATGGATAAAGAAGATGTGGTGGGTCTATCTATCTATATAGATATAGATAGATAGACACACCACATACACACACACACACACACACACACACACACACACACACACAATGGAGTATTACTTGGCAATCAAAAAGGATGAAATCTTGCCATTTGCAACTATGTGGATGGAACTGGAGGGTATCATGCTAAGCGACATTAGAGAAAGACAATATCATATGACCTCACTCATATGAGGACTTGGGGATACAAAACAGATGAGCATAAGGGAAGGGAAGCAAAAATAATATAAAAACAGGGAGGGGGATGAAACATAAGAGACTCTTACATATGGAGAACAAACAGAAGGTTACTGGAGGGGTTATGGGAGGAGGGATGGGCTAAATGGGTAAGGGGCACTCAGGAATCTACCCCTGAAATCATTGTTGCACTATATGCTAACTAACTTGGATGTAAATTTAAAAAATAATAATAATAAAAGAAAAAAGAGGAGTACATGTGATTTAAAGCACAGTAGTCATTTATAGCTCTCTTTCAAACCCATACTCTCTTTAAGGGCCTTACACTTTGGTAGGTAGGAAAGCTTTTCTAGTTGCACAGAAAATAAAACTGAATTTTAGAGATAGTAAGTGGCTTGTTCTAGATTCCATCTGCCTTTTACTCTTATACACAATTCCTTCCCCTTGTGGTGCAAAGCTTCACATATACTATCAAAAATTCCTGTGGTTCTACTTCTAGGGCCACATTGATTCATTCTGTGGGGTCTCTTATGTTCTACTGCAAACCCTTATGTTCTATTCTTGAGACTCTGATTTATGCCCAGTAACATCCTACTTGGATTGACTTCAACAGAGCAGTTCATTTAATCTGATATGACCTTGAGCTTGGACTCTGTCTTTCTGTCCTACAAAGGGCTCCAGTTTACTCCTGTGTTCATCCCTGACTCTCAAGATCCCAGCCTGCATTATTCATGTCTAGAAAAAGAATTTAGATACTAGGAGATGCAGGTTGTAGTAGTCTGCAAATGTCTACGACATGTCTACAAAGCCTGGATTTTAGAGCCAGGACTAACCTATGTTTAGATCTTACCTCACAACCTACTAGCTGTGCCCCTGGAGCAAGTCTCTAAACCTCTATGAGACTCTAGGTTCTCCTCTGGACAATGGGGGCAGTGCCTACCTTACAGATTATTGCAGGGTTTCTCAACTTTGGCACGTCGACATTTGGAGCCAAATAATACCATGTTTTTGGCCACTATCCATTGTAGAATGTTTAGCAGCATCCCTGGCCTCTACGAAATAAATGTCAGTAGCATCACCACATCCCAAGTGGTAAAAATAAAAAATATATTCAGAAAATGACAAAAATCCCCTGCATGGCAAAAATTGTCTACAAAACTTGTATACGAAATTGTCTACAAAAATTGAAAACCACTGGGCTATTATAGGTATTATAAATTATGTATAGAAATTTCCTTGCACATAGTAAGTGTTCAGTAAAAGAAAGCTGTTGTTATCAACATCGTTGTTACCAAGATAATAGCTAGGAATTAGTAATAATGGGTCTGAAAATCACAGTCTCTTGCCTCCTGGTCCAGGCTTCTAAAATGAGAGATACACATCTCCTTGAGGAAGTCTGTGAAGTCAAGAATAAAGGAGTGAGCCGGAGAGATTGATTTAGTTTAAAAAAAGGCAATTAAATTAAAAAATGTTCAATTAAATATATTTTTCCAATTAAAAAATACAAATGGCCAATAGCTATATGAAAAGGTGCTTAACATCACAAGTCATCAGGGGAATGCAAATCAAAACTACAATGAGATATCACTTCATACCCGTTAGGATGTGTAATATCAAAAAGACAAGAGATAGCAAATGTTGGTGAGGATGTGAAGAAAGGAAAGCCCTGCGTACTATCAGCAATAATGTAAAATGATATAGCCATTATGAAAAACAGAATGGCACTTCCTCAAAAAAAATTTTTTTTTATTTTAACGTTTTATTTATTTTTGAGACAGGGAGAGACAGAGCATGAACAGGGGAGGGTCAGAGAGAGGGAGACACAGAATCCGAAGCAGGCTGAGCTGTCAGCACAGAGCCCGACGCGGGGCTCGAACTCACGGACCGTGAGATCATGACCTGAGCCGAAGTCGGCCGCTTAACCGACGGAGCCACCCAGGCGCCCCAAAAAATGTTTTTTAATTTACCATATGATCCATGATTGATGGATCATAAACTTCACTTCTGGATATATACCCAAAAGTATTGAAATCAGAATCTCAAAGAGATACCTGCACACCCATATACATTGCAGCACAATTCAGCACTTTTCACAATAGCGAAGATATGGAAACAACCAAAATGTCCTTCAACAGGTGAATGGGTGAAGACAATGCAATATGGTCACACAAGGGAATAGTATTCAGCCATAAAAAAGAAGGATACCATGCCATTTGAAGAATATGGATGGATCTGTAGGGCATTATGCTGAAGTAAAGTAAGCCAGGAAGTGAAAGACATATACTGTATAATATCTCTTAAATGTGGACTCAAAGAGAAAAAAACACAATTTCATAGAAACAGGGAATAGAATGGTGTTTGCTAGGTGTTTTATTTAGACCTGGAGGGGAATGGAGATAGTATAGAAGATCAAAGATTACAAATTTTCAGTCGTAAAAGAATAGGTTCTGAGGATTGGATATACAGCATGGTGACTATGGTAATAATACATATTGTAACTTGAAAGTTGCCGAAAACAGATCTAAAACATTCTCACCACACACACACGCGCGCACACACACACACACACACACACACACACACACACACGACTTATATGAGGTGATGCATGTGTCAGTTATCTTGATCTTGGTAATCATTCTACAGTGTATACGTATACCAAATTATCATGTTGTACGCTTTAAATATAGGCAATTACATTTGTCAATTATTCCTCAACAAAGTTAAAAAAGAAAGACTGCATTATGCTCTTAACTCTAAAGAGCTTCTGTTTATGTGGGTTATATCTGGCATTACTTGCTGTACAAGAAATTAAAACTAGAAAATTAAAAAAATATTTGTTAATTTAAATACATTTAAATTAAATTAAATACATTAAATTAAATACATTTAAATACACTCAGGTGATGTTAACATAAATAACATAATTTGTGATAAGTATATTTTCCAAAACAAAGGTAAGTTGTATTACATTCTTTCAATTTCTTTAATGTGGCTTAATAAGAAAAGTTGGGTTATCATATCTGCTGCTGCATTGAATCTATTGCAAAAATTATTTATCACATAGTGTCTAGAAAGTTCCTCTGTATATCCATGAGAAAATATGAGTAGAAAGGGCAAGTAACATCCTAGTATTATTAATAAAATAATAGGTATGACCTCACAGACACCTTGAAAGGGACTTAGAGGCCTACTGAGATCCCTGCGTCCTTTTAAGGAACCACTGGACTAAAGTGAGAGGTGGACGTGGGATCCTTAAGAAGAAAGAATACCAAAGAGTGAGGCTGGACTGGTATTTAGGGAGCAAATGGTGGAGGGTATTGACAGTCCCGCTGAGGGGCTGGGACTTTATTTTGAAGACCAGTGTTTCCCAAGCTGGTGTTCAGTGAAACATTTTGAATGATATTAATAGTAATGTCCTGGAAAAGATGTCTGCTCACCAGGAAGTTTGGGAAATGGTCCACATCGTGTCCTCTCATAAGATTTCCAATTCTCATAGGACATCAAAGAGCCCTGCTATAAAAAATAAAAGTTGAAAAGTTAAATCTGTATAACCTGGTGTTCCCCAAGTTATTTGAGCAAGGAAAACCCCACTCACTGCACATCTTTTGACTTACTACCCAGAACAGTATTTTGCTGGACACTCCGTTGGCCTAGGGGATCCTTGAAGGGCTGTGAGCAGAGAGGTCTCAGGTCAGGCTGTGTTTATAGAAATGTGACTCTTGTTTTATCTGGAGATTATGCTTACGGGTAGCAAGACTGGAGGCCGGAGAACCAACTAGAAGGTTATAACATGTGAGGGGGATGATGATTGGACAAAGGTTATGGAAAGAGCAAAGAGCAGAGAGATTGGATTTAAAAGACGATAAAGTAGTCTAAATCAGTGGTCTCCAAACCAGCGGTGATCTGATCCTTTGCAGGGCTTCTATTTGCTGCTTTCATTTAATGCTTCCTTAAATACTGTTTTTCTCTTTGTGTATAATGGACCTAATTCACTCAAAAGAGTGACAGTATTAAAAATCATAGCAAATTGGATGACACAAGCTCTAACCAGTTAGAACAGGCACTGGTCTAGAGGCCAGGAAGGGTTATGCTGACTCTCCAGGCATTCACATTTTAAGTGCTGCATCATGGGGAAGTCCAGGTGCCCCATAATAGGAGGTGGGGTGGCCACACTTTAGGGGAGGCACTGAACTGAGCAGCTGATACAGCCAAACCATGCACACGACTGAAAATCAGCCAGACATGTGAGTCTTTTTTTAAATATGCATATGCAGGGGTGCCTGGGTGACTCAGTTGGTTAAGCATCTGACTCTTGGTTTCAGCTCAGGTCATGATCTCACAGTTTGTGAGTTCAAGCCCTGCATCAGGCTCTGTGCTGACAGTGCAGAGCCTGCTTGGGATCCTCTCTCTCCCTTTCTCTCTGCCCTCCCCTGCTCGCTCGCTTGCTCTCACTCCCTTTCTCAAAATAAATAAACTTTAAAAATTTTTAAATAAATAAGTAAATAAGTATATAAAATCTATTCTCTGGAATGCATGACCTTTAAGAAACAAAGATTACAGTCTCACTGTGTGTAAAGCATGCTACTGAGGCCTATGCACAGTATTCCTGGCGTGGTCTGATCAGAGCAGCAGACACAGGACTATCACCTCTCTCCTCCAGACCATTTCCTTCTATTGATACAACTGGCACTCCTTCATTTGATTCAGAAACAGTTCAAGGCAACACTCAGACCAGCTTCAGGACTGGTTTTGCCTCTATCCCCATGAAGGCAGAGGTGAAAGTCAGAAAGGAGGCTCTGAGCATATGTTTTCATTCCTGCATACAAATGCCTCTGTGAAATGTAGCACCCAAACCTAGAGAGGAAGCACCAATGCCGTGTGGAAACCACAGCCTGGCTTTGCAGGGGGCGAGGGATTCAACTGGATTTGATGCAGCAAATGATAAATGCTGCTTTCATCTATTGCCCAAGATATTTTTTTTTTTATCTCTTCAGTCTGGTAGGGAAAGCATGTGCTGGGCTCCACAAGGGTGATTATCAAATTGAGTAATGTACCGAGTGAATGGAATAGGCCAGACACAGCTGCCCTCCATCCACCCCTGCCTGCTTGCCCTATCCCACAGCTCAGTCACACACAGCTCCAGGACAGAGCCAGGAACAGTGACGTGATGCTTATTAAGGAGGCTAGCAGTTAACCAGGCAACAAGAAGTCAGTATCCCTCCAAAGTCAGATTGCTGGATGGATCAACACCAGGGAATATGGCTTATTTAAAAAAGAAGGAGGGGGAGAAAGAGAAGGAAGGGAAGCAGTAGCAGCACTGAACCAAAAGACATCTATTTGAACTTTATTATTTGTAAGTTACAAGTGTTAATGTCCACCAATATGTGCCTAAAAGCATGTTTTAACATTGGTATAATCCTGTTCTCAAGCTGAGAATCACCATCATCTGGCCCACAGATGACGAAAGAGAGCCACAGAGATGCCTGACTGAGATCATGGAGAAAGTTATGAGAGAGAACACTCAGACCTGGATTTCCTGAGAACCTATTCAGTGCTCTGATGTCCGCAGAAAATATTGGATATAGTCGACGTGACCCTTTGAGAATTGGAATTGTTAAGCGCTTTATTCCACAGGAGTATAATATTGGAGGTCAGAAAACTTTTGGCCAGAAACACGAAAGCTGTAAATAGGAAGGCTTCAGGCAGGTCACTTGGTCTCTTGATTGTCAGTTTGTGCGTTTGTAAAATGGAGAGTATTCCTGCTTCACATGCTTCACAGGACCCAGAAGGACTGGTGGAGGTTACAGAGAAGAAACCCTTCCTTGCTTGTCTCCTCCCACATCCTTTCTCTGGAGAAACCTCTTGATCCCAAAAGAAAGCCTGAACACTGGAGATGTCCATTAGTTCAGAAGCCCCTTTGGCTGCCTTCTATTCTAAAGATTTTAGGCTTTGGGGGTCTTAGAAAACATCTTTTAAAAATGTTTCTAGACACACATACACACAATTCCTCCAATCTAAGACAAAAATTTCCCATTTGATGATAATTCTGTCCCATTTTATGAAAGTACTTCACTTTCCTCTACAGGTACTGACCTCTTACCTACTTCACCTCCTGAATGTGGTGATAACAACTAACATCTGTGCAGAGTCCTACATCTCACAGAGTGATTTTATTTTATTTTATTTTTTAAGTTTATTTATTGAAGAGAGAGGCAGGGGAGCAGAGAGAGGGGGACAAAGAGAATCCCAAGCAGGCTTCGCACTCAGCACAGAGACCAATGCAGGACTCAATCTCATGACCGCGAGATCATGACCTGAGCTAATATCAAGAGTCAGATGCTTAGCTGACTTAGCCACCCAGGTGCCCCTCATAGACTGATTTTATAGCTGCTATGTTACATGGCCTTAGTAGACAGACTTCTTGGCGGTGGATCCCACATTCATCCTTAAATATCATTAACCTCTGAAAGCCTCAGACTCCTCATCAGTTAAAACACAGAAAAAATATGAAGGTAAAAATGGTTGGTAGGATTAAATGAGAAAAAATTATAATAGTTACTAACATTTATTGAGAATTGATTCTATGCTGGGCATCATGCTAAGAATTAAGGGGCATATAGTTACCTCTTTAAATGAGAATCTCTATAAAAGTACTAAGGGAAATGCTTGGCATAGAGTACGCAATGGACAAATGTTAGCTCTCCATATTATCCCTGCTGCTATAAGGGATAATAACTCATCATAGGAAGAGTAAGGAAGGAGATGATTTTCAAAGGAAGAAATTATTTTCAGAAGAGTTAAGTCATTTGCCAAGACCATATCTTTTGCAAAGGAATTGAGTACAGGTCACAGTGCAGGAGAAAGGAACAGAGAAAAGAGAACAGGGAAAGAAATGTTACACTCCCAAAGAAAAAGTCACAGAATGCCAGCTGGTCAGCAAGGAAGGAATAAACTTTAGGAGTTCAGCATGCCTTGGGTTTAGCAGTGGGTGGTTTCCATTGCAGGAGCATTCTCTATAACCATGGACGACAGCCTCCCTGAGCGTCTGCTCACCAGCCCTGTTAGTAAATGTGACAAGAGAAGTTAATTTCATTTGTATCCTCGAATGGCATTATTAGGCAGTCAGCTGTGCTGAATTTAACTCTGTTTTCTTGTTGGGACATTTCCCTTAAAACCAAGTGCCCTGCTGAAGACCTTTTTATCATATGTTTTCCAAACACATAAAACAATATTTTTCTACACTAGATTTATATTACTGGCTCATTCTTTACACAAACATTTGCTGAACACAAACATGTGTTCCAGTTGCTCTGCTGGATGTTAGACACTGAGAGATATAGGGCAAGGTCTCGAAGACCTCAGTCTTAGAGGACTGACCTGGAGCCCTAAGTAATACAATGGGAAGGACTTTGACTGCTAACCAAGGATGCTGGATATTAATTCAGGGCAATAAGGAGCCACAGAATGACTCTAAGTCATTAGGATCCAAAGTGTCTCCCTTTGGAGACATGAGGAGGTTCAGGCAGTAATCCAGGCCAAGAGAAAAGTATAGAGACAAGGGAGTGACATTAAGAGAATAAAGCTTGGTGATCAACTGCATATGGCCAGTTAGGAAGGGGAAATGGTAGAGGATGTCTGTAAGGACAGTCCTTTGTGCCTCTAATGTATTCATTGAACACATATTCACAAAGCATCTACCATGCTCCAGGACACATGCTAAGAGCTGAGGACAGAGTAGTAAAGCTCAAAGACAAATGCTAGGTTAGGTAGGGAAGGGTCCATGAAAGCATAGAGGAAGGATTCCTGCTCCCGAAAGGAAGTAATATCTGAGAGACATCTGAAAGATGAGCAGAAATGAACTAGCTCAGGAGATAGAGAGGGAGAAGAGTGCTACAAGCAGAGAGTACAACGTGTATACAAAGACACTGGGCCAGGAAGTTCAGTGAATGCCCCTGAGGGTGGATGAAGCTCAGTGTGGATAACAGAGAGTAGGGTGGGAAGAGATGACAAATGAAGATCCAGGGGTATGTCTTAGGGAAGTTAAGGGAAGCAGAGTGAGAGGAACACCACTATCTTCCCCACCCCCATTCTGCCTTCCTCCTGGGTGGTCTGGGATTCTTGAAGAGACCAGAACTCTCTGGGAATGGAGTTGGAGGTCAAGACTTTAGTAGCTGGGGTGACCACAGGAAATCTCTTTCCCTTCCCCTCCGCCATCTTTTCCTCCTCCTCCTCCAGCCTTTTGTTCTCCCCCACCCCAAGCACACACACACCATGCTTTTCCTCACTCTTAGCCCTTTGTACCTACAATTCCCCTTGCTTGGAATACTGTCTCCCCAGAAATACCTTCAGGCCACTACTCAAGCATTATGTCCTCTCCAAAACTTTTCCAGACCCTGAGAAGTTTGAGTCAGATGCTTTCTTTGCTGTGTTGCTATAACCAGGAATCTTTACCATTATTCCAGTTTGTCCATCTGCCTCTCCCTTTAGATGCAGAATCCCTTGTGGGCAGAGGCTGTGTCTCATGTGTCTATAGATCTTCAGTACCTAACTCAGACTGGCATAGTTGATGCTCATATAAATAATTGTTGAAAGAATAAAAAAAAAGTCAGGGGGTGCCTAGGTGGCTCAGTCGGTTGAGTGTCCGACTTCAGCTCAGGTCATGATCTCATGGTTCGTGAGTTCGAGCCCCACATTGGGCTCTGGGCTGACAGCCCAGAGCCTGGAGCCTGCTTTGGATTCTGTGTCTCCCTCTTGCTCTCTGCCCCTACCCCGCTCACGCTCTGTCTGTCTCTCAAAAGTAAATAAACGTTAAAAAAATTTGTTTAAAAAGAATTTAAAAAATCAAAACTCATGTTCCTACTAAGCATACATAGAAAAGTCTCTATTATCCCATGTAAGTCTTGATTATCCCTGAGTCATTGAAACTACTATCTTAGCATATGCTATTTAACCAGCCTGGACTTACACAACAAAAGAGCTAACGGTGCTGCATGTTTCCTATAGGTTGAACAGACTTCTGAGTGCTTTATGTTTATTAACTCATGTAATACGCACAATTCCAGAATCTTTGACAGGGAAACAAAGTCAGAGAGGCTAAGTAACTTGTCCAAAGGTACACTCGTTAAGTGACAGAGCTAGGATTGAAGCCCCAGCAATTTGACACCAGATCAGTATAGCTTTATCCAAGCAATTTCACATCTATTTGTCCCAAGTTATTTATCCTGAAACATCAACACCTATGTCTTTCTTACAGATGAAGAAAGCAAGAGCCAATGAAATGAAGTTGTTAGTTGTATTCTCCAAAGAAGAGATGGCCAAGATACATCCCTTTCTATCCACCTTCTGCAACCATGCTTGGTTCTTGTATATGCCTAAATGAACTATACCCACCTACTCCCTCCTCCCCCCACCCCAAGGTTTTAGCCCAAGGCTTTATCTCACATTCCATTCTGGCAATCTTGGTAAGAATTTCTGGGGAAGAAGATAATAAGGACATCTAATATCCTTTCAATATGCAGCCTAGAATAGGGGCACAACTAAGTGTTGCATTTTCCTTCCTTGGGCCCACCATTGTTTTTCTGTTGCCTTCCAAATTGGAAGGAGTAGGACACCCCAAGAAATGGGTACTCTTCATACATGCACCCTCCCAGCATATTAGAAAAGGAATAATCCTTAACAAGATAAGGATTTTGTTTGTTTCTGAGGTGGAAAAAACTCCATCCGTTATTGTGATAGCTTGATTACCTCCATGAGATCGCCATTTTGTCTCCAATCCACATTTCTGCTTACTGAGGATTATTTCTGTTTCAAGGAGGCAGAATTGAGTCACCACAGCATTGTACTGTGACCAGTGCCCCTGATCTTGCCAGGGCCATGCATGTCACTAGACCTCTTCTTCCTTATGAATATAGCACAGTCTTGTTTTATTTTTTTTTTCCTTTGGCTTTCACTGGAATCCATAGAAATAGAGGCAGGGCAAAACTCCTTCCAGATGCAATTATCAGGAAGAAATACTTTTATTTCAATGTCTCTAAATATTAACAGAAGTATAGTTTTACCATTGAGGAAAGCTAGGGTTGAGGTGCTGAAAAGGAGAGGAGGAGGAAAGGACTCAAGCATATTCCTCATTCTTATTTGTGACTTGGATATGAACATTGGTTTCAGGTTGAAACTTGGCAGCACAGAAGTATTTTAGCAAAAGTAATTTGAAGCAATAAAAAAGGCAGTTTGCCATTTTTATATAAGTAATAGAAGTTCAAAAAAGGCAAGTAAGAAAAAAAATCAAAGCATTATTAGTTTGGGGATTTTTATTGTGCTCTCATAACTAAAGGAATAAAAAGTTCCATTTTTCAAGGGCAAAATCTATAAGACAGTTCTGAGTGTGGATGGCCACAAAAACCAACAGAAAAGATACAAGATGAATAAGTCTGATTTCCGTGTCCGGCATATGGAGTTAATAGTTCATAATTAAGGCAAAGCATGTTCACGTATGTTTTAAAAGAAGCATGTGTTGAGCATTCATATTGCACTAGGCCCTAGAGGAGAAGAGAAAAAAAATAAAGAGAGAAAAGCAAAACATTATTTTCACTTTCAAAGGATTCTAAAGGCCACACACACAAATACTACAAGGCAGAGAAGTAAAAACGGGCCTTAGTAAGCATGGTGACGGACATGGAAAGGGCAGCGACTTTGGAGTCAGAGAGACTTAGAGTTTCCACCTCCCGTCCCGTGTCATGTGGACAAATTATGTTATGTCTCCAAGCATCAGGTTCTTCATCTACAAAATGGGGACTTGGGCCTTGCAGAGTTATAAGAAATGAATACTATACAATACATGTAAAGTACCTTTGCCTTTGCCTGGCTGGTTGCCAAAATCAAGAAACTGTTATTTCTCAGCCTCTGCTTCCCCAAGATGAGGGTACGGAATTAGCCACAAAAATGCTCAGGGAGCACTCTTCTTGCAGTGAAGGATCAGAAGCAAACCGAAATAAAGTCAGCTGCCAAGGAGGCATCACTGAAGGCCGGACACAGTCACACAGTATGCTACTCTAAAAATAGGAGCTGGGGTTGAATTTGGGCCTGTTTGTCTTTTCCCTGTGTCAAAAGGCCCCTCTAAATAACTCAACAAGACCCTGGTATTCAAAACACTACCCTAAAGTGCCACATATAATGGGGGAAATGAAATATTTATACTCTTTTTAGGATTTAATATTGTTTCTATAAAACAATACAAAGGCCAATACTTTTGCTCTTTCTATCAAATTGTGTTTTGTTTACTAAAAGGATTCATCAAAAGAAGGTTTTTTAGAGGATTAAGTAGGAAGTGACTGATGAGAGGCCCTAAAGAAATATCTGGAGCTTACCCAAAAAGAGTACTGTATAAATTTGAGAATGAGAGTTTACCCAGGAAAGGAGAGTAAACAGAGCTGGGAAGGCTCTTTGAAGCTCAGAGACAGGCGTCTGGATGGCACCGTCCACCAGCAATCAGTAGAAGTGGATGATGACATTTGTGGGTTTTCTGCTGAAATGGCCACACATAATGAATGACAGGGTAATAAAAAAAAAAGGGTGGGGGCTAAATGTGATTTTCCATAAGGCTCACCATTCAGAGAGCCCTATGGGAATACCTGTAACAGCAGCAATGGTGAGGTGCTATGTAGGTACTTTACATTATTTACTGTGTATATGGCAGGCATGTGAATAGTATCCTGGGAAGTAGGCATTTTAGTGCCTATTCCACAGATAGGAAAACTCTAGAGAGGAAATAGAAAAGCCAGGAGTCAACAGCCAACTGGACAGTCCTAGAATGTGAATCCCTGCTCTCCCACTTTCTTTCTGGGTAAACTTGCCGAGCCTCAGCTTTCTCATTTTACAAAAAGGAAATATAGACAATCACACTGAATTACTGATGTATACCTCAGAGATGGTCAATGTAGTGTCTAAGCACTACATTCAGTATAATCCTTGGTATGGAATAGTGGTAGGTGCTCTACAAGGCATATAGTAGGTGTAAATTAAAGTGATGGGTGGATAGATGGATTTGTGGATGGATGCATGGATGGACGGACGGACGGATGGATGGATGGATGGATAGACAGACAGAAACACATAATAAACAAGCTAAAAGACAAAATATGTCTGCTGAACATCAAATTTATGGCCTTCTGTTCTTCATTTTAGCTTGAAAAGAGCCCCAAAAGTGGTATGAAATATATATGATTAGTCCCATTTGAAATGTGAATAAACCTGAAGCCTAATCTCAAATTAATTTGCCCCAGGCTCATTCACATAATTAGGTTAGTTGACACATATTCATTGATCACCTATCCTGTGCCACGTACTGGGGATATGGTAATAAAATAGATAAAACCCCTCCTCACATACAACTTACATTCTATTGAGAGGAAGGGGGAATAGAAAATGAGGAAAACAAATAATGTAGGTATATATTCGTACCTTGAGGAGCTGGGACAAGGACAGGAATCCATATCCCTGGGGCTGCAAGATCACATAGACTAGACTCGGATCAGAGATCATGCATGTCTACCACCCACAGACTCCCAAGTCAAGTCACAGGATCAAATTCCCACAGCTGCAGCAGCCACTTTCTGAATTCAGTTCTGTGTCTCTTAAAATTGCACATTTAACCGCGGCATGCATGTGGCAGAGGTGGAGCCGAAGTGCAGAGGTTCCCCACCCTGTTATAGCTTTATCCCTGAGAGTCCTCACAAGAGCTGACCTCAGGGCTTTCAAACCAATGGAAAAATTGGGGTCACTCTTTGCTCTATTGTGTTGCATTAGTTGTGCTGTGGTTTCATAGCTTCATGGAAGCAAAGCAGATGGGGTCCCTGACCTTGGGTGTTGACAAGCTAAAAAAATAAAAATAAATAAAACATCCCCCAGGCTACATGGGGTATCGGGATAATATCACACCATAGCTAAAGGCCAGACCCTGCCCAACATTCATAAGTGATGACAATAGTTTAGCACCAACATAATGATTATGACTCTTACGTTAAGCACTTGGGCTATACCGAGTCCTATAATGAAGGATCCAAACCACAGAGAAAATATGACCTCAACCATCTATAAAACAAAGATAGACTTAAAATGCTTACTTGCTAATTATCTCTTAATCTGTCCATTTCTCTCTACCCTCACGGCCATCCCTGTAGATCACCCTGCTGTCATCTCTCACTGGAACTGCATGAAGCAACCCTTGAACTGCTCTCCCAGCTTCTCTCAATTTTTTCTGCTATTCTTTGGAAAAAGTACTCACCCCTAGCATAGTTTACAAAGCCCCTCTTTGCCCAGGCCACAGCCGTGCTGGACTCCTTGTCACTCCCCCAAATATGCCATATTCCCCCTAATAGCCAACTATGCATATGTTGTGCCATCTCTTTGGGATTTCCTTTCTTCAGTTGGCCAACTACTACTCATCCATTCTCTCATCTGAAATGTTAACCTCGCAACATTTAATACTAATTTTAATTCTCCCTAAGTTCCAAGACTAGGTTGGTGATTCCTCCCATGTAGTACTCTCCTGTAACTTGGTCTTCCCATTTGGTAAGAATGGAATAAGTAAATAAATGCCTGTAATTGAATTATACTGTCTCCTCCCAACACACACACACACACACACACACACACACACACACACACACACACGTATATATAATGGAATATTACATAGCAATGAAAAAGAATGAAATCTTGCCATTTGTAACAACGTGGATGGAACTGGAGGGTATTATGCTAAGTGAAATAAGTCAGAGAAGGACAGATAAAATATGTGGAATTTGAGAAACTTAACAGAAGACCATGTGAGAAGGGAAGGGCAAAAAATAGTTACAAACAGAGAGGGAGGCAAACCATAAAGGACTCTTAAATACAGAGAATAAACTGAGGGTTTATGTGCAGGGGGGAGGGGAAAATGGGTGATGGGCATTGAGGAGGGCACTTGTTGGGATGAGCACTGGGTGTTGTATGTAAGTGACAAATCACAGGAATCTACTCCCAAAGCCAAGAGCACACTGTATACACTGTATGTTAGCTAACTTGACAATAAATTATTTTTAAAAACAGGACAAAACAAAAACCCAAAGCTTATAATCCTTCTAGACCTTTAGAAAAGTAGTCAATCATAACATTGCGTGCTAGGGGAGGGCTTGTTTGTTTATTTATATGTCTACCCATTTAAGGACACGTGACATTGGAATAAGAATCCATTGGTCCCAGTTTCTGTGAAATAGTTGTGCTCTGTTGAAAGCTGTGTTCTCATTTGGAATGTCAATTGTTACTAAGAAAATCAAAGTTTATGTCTGTAAAGTTAATATGAGACAAGTTAATATGTCTCATTATCTGATAGTTTGGCACTGGATCCAGTAAACATTTGGTGCTAAATAAATATTTGTTGGAAAATCTCTCCTTATTTTACACACTATTTCTCACCTTGTCCGTATTTGCTAACCTTTCTTCCAAATGCCTTCTGGTTTGACCAAAAACATAAATGCATCATCAAAAGCCAAAAAGAAAGAGAAACAATATATATTAAGTGACAGGTTTTATGCCAGGCCGTATGGTATCTACACTATCTCATTTGTTTTCTTTGAAATACTTGAAGTTGCATATATATTACCTTATTTTGTCAATGGAAACGTAAAGCCTATATAAGGTTCAGTGACTTTCCTGATGTCACAGAGCTGGAAATTGTGAAGCCAGCCAGAATCTGTCTAATGTACTCTTTAGCTGTATACCATGTGATCTGCACAACTAGCATTCCAGAATTGATTTACATAGCTTTATGAGAATAACCATTCTTCATTTTTAGGTGACCATTTTAATGAGTCAGGGATGATTTTTATGTTTAAATTTGGGTCTTCATGTTAAAACAACCAGTCTCATTACTTCAAATGCAAGAGCAGTATTTAATGCTATATCTTGAACGATTATACCTAAAATTCATCTCTATTTTTATTCTTTAATTTACATCTCCAAGGCTCTTTTTCTTTCTCTCTGATTAAGAAGACTGTGCTAACTCTGAAATTCTGGTGGCCCTGAATTTTTATTATCTCTCATTTTCATGTTTCCTTTTAACTTACATCAAATTTGGGCATATAACTCTTTCTCTTACAACTACTGCCTAGCAATGTTTCCTACAGTAAGTGTAGTTACTATAGGACCATTATACTTGGTCCTCCTCCACCTTCCCACTCCCAACATATTAGTTCAGCCACTTATTTTAAGTTATAGAAATCACCCTGAGGGAGCTTAAGCAAAAAAGTGGGATTTATTACAAGAGAAAAACATCATCTCCTAAAACACAAGGTCAGGAATGCAGGTGAAGCTGACCCTCTCCATCTCTCATCTTTGTCCCTCTCTGTATGGTATTTAATTCTTCTCCCTCTGGAGATTGGCTTTTTTGGTCTCTGGTCCACAAGAAAAAAGTCCCAAGTGTCCATTTCCAGGTCCCAAATGTACACCTTACAATTTAGCCACCAAAAAACAGAACAAAACAAAGCAAAACAAAACAAAACAAAACAGAAACAAAAGCAGAAAGTAATTCTCTTGATCCAACTTCCAAACTTCTTGGGAAAGAATTCTGAGTAACAAGATGGTAGCACTGCTCCAAGCAACTGTGGCCAGGAAGGTAATGTCTTTCTTCAGAATCGCTGTCAGAGGTCTATTCTGGAAGGAGGTGGGGGGCTTAAATAGAGATAACTGACGGGTAAACTGACGAGTAAACTGACGAGATTCTGAAATAGTTCTGCTACTTTCCCCTCATTATCTATTTTCTCGGCTGTCTTTCTGGCATTGAGGATGGTAAATCCAGAATCAGAGATTTAAAGATCATAGTAAATGTTTTGGCAGCACCTACAAAGGAGACTTTGCATGGTGAAAACCATGAGGGCAGGGACCACGTCTCTCTGTTTACATCTGTGTCCTTAATGACCCCCAATGGTGCCTGGCAGTCAATGGAATGGGAGATCTCCTGTTAAAGGATGCATAAAACTCAAGGGAAAGTGTTGTTCATTATACCCCCTTACTGGTACAAGAAGGAGAGTGAGAAATGAAGAAAACAGATGAGGAAAAGTATTTCCAAAGTTAACATATCAGAGACCGCGCTGGAGGATATTCTCTGCCTGATTGGCACGTAAAAATGATCTGCCTCCAAGCGAGCACTGGATAAGCATTGTCAGTATCTAGGATTTGAGAAATGGCACTAGTGCTTGGAGGTCTTTTTAAAGCTTCTGAGGCAAATCCTGTACAGAATCCAAGAAGCTATGTGTATATATGCACGTTTATAATGAAAGAGCCTTTCTTATACAGGAAAGCTTGAAAAAGATGAGCAATTCCATGAGCTCTAAATAATTAAACATCATTCTCTGTATAGAAACCTTCATATTCTAAAAATCATACCCTTCTGATTATTTCCTATAGAAATCCAGATTATTGAAAATGAAATGTTTTCCAAGTATATCCTCTAGGGTGGATTTTGTTGTTTTGTATAATTTCTTGATTTTTTTTTTTTTTAAATCGCCGTGTCTCATTGTAAGGTATACTTTTTACTCACCCGGAATTCATGTGCCTTGTTAAGTGGACATAGATGGTTGTTTTAGGAGGGGCTGGGAATAGAAGAGGGAAGTGATGAAAACATCTTTTAATTTGAACTTTGGTGCATGAGTTCCTCTGGTAAGTTGCTGTTTGTTCTCAGTCAAATGCATTTGTTTAAAAATGGGAGATTGGGTTTGGTGATCTTTAAAATTTCCTTATATGTGGAGAAACGGGAACCCTCTTGCACTGTTGGTGGGAATGCAAACTGGTGCAGCCACTCTGGAAAACAGTGTGGAGGTTCCTCAAAAAATTAAAAATAGACCTACTGTATGACCCAGCAGTAGCATTGCTAGGAATTTACCCAAGGGATACAGGTATGCTGTTTCAAAGGTGCACATGCACCCCCATGTTTATAACAACATTATCAACAATATCCAAAGTCTGGAAAGAGCCGAAATGTCCATCAACTGATGAATGGGTAAATAAATTGTGGTTTATATACACAATGGAGTACTACATGGCAATGAGAAAGAATGAAATATGGCCCTTTGTAGCAACGTGGATGGAACTGGAGAGTGTTATGCTAAGTGAAATAAGCCATACAGAGAAAGACAGATACTACATGTTTTCACTCCTATGTGGATCCTGAGAAACTTAACAGAAACCCATGGGGGAGAGGAAGGAAAAAAAAAGAGGTTAGAGTGGGAGAGAGCCAAAGCATAAGAGACTCTTGAAAACTGAGAACAAACTAGGGGTTGATGGGGGGTGGTAGGGAGGGGAGGGTAGGTGATAGGTATTGAAGAGGGCATCTTTCGGGATGAGCACTGGGTGTTGTATGGAAACCAATTTGACAATAAATTTCATATATTAAAAAAATAAAATAAAATAAAATTTCCTTATATTACCTTACATATCTTCAATCAGAAAGTATTTATTGACAAGGAATAATTTCTGGGAAGCAAATCTTTGAGACAGTACTAAGTATGAGGAAGACATGGGGGAAAAGCAATCTTAAGGTGGCACCGTTTATAATAGAACAAATATAGAAAAATCCTAAATATCTAATATAAAAAAATGATCATATAAATTCATGGTCTTTCCTACAGATAATATGGTAAAGTGATTCAGATCAAAGTGGGAAGGTCATGGTGCCACCCTGACTTGGGGCAAAACCACACTTGAAACAGGAACCAACTGGAGTATATTCAGAGAAGGCCCAAAGGCTGGTGAGGGAACCAGAAATAGTGTCACGTGAGAAATACTGTGGGAGCTGGGGATGTTTAACTGGCAGAGGAGGAAACTCAGGGATTTGAACGAGAGTTGCTGTGGAAAAAAGGGAGTAGAATAGTTTGTAGGGTCACATGGGAAAGAATTAGGACCAATAAATGGAAAGTGCTGGAGGATCAAACCGAACGTAGGAGATCATAGAATTTTGCGTACTTCAAGAGTGAGATATGCTGTCTCTGAAGAACATAAGTGCTCTACAATTGGACATGTGCAGTATGGTTCTGCAGAGATGGGAATGTTGAATCTGAAGTACTCTACCAGGAAGGCCAAAGACCTTTAAAGTCCCTTCTAGCCCTGAGGTTTGGTGGTCTTAAGAACTTTGAGAAAAGCAGATTAAGGCAAAAAGTCCAATGAGAAGACTGTCACTTGATTCTTTTTTCGTAAGGTAATTTTCAATGTCCTATTTAACCTCATTACTTTCTTATTCCAAATCCACTAAAGCCACCAACACAATTCATAAGCTATGTGCTTCCCCTGACACTCCTGTTTGGGCTACCACATTTTCCTTTCACCCTTGTATTGAATTTACAATCTCCCTTTACAGAGAAATTCATGGGAAAGTTTATGTCACCTCCATAATGAACTCATATGAGTAGACAGATCTAGGAGATATAGGTAAAAGTGTTTATTTTTAATATTTTACATTTACAGAAGCAGTGTGCACTTATTAAAGAAAAATGTAAAAAGTCAAGAAAAGTAATAAGTAGGAGAAAAGGTCTATAATTCAAATATACTGTGACCAAAGAAAGTTAACATTGTGGATTTTCCTTCTTGTCATGTTCAATGCCTTTGTAGCATATAGATTCAATTTAACACAAGAGAGATCTTTCTGTATTTGATCTTCCAGCAAATAATTAAATGAGCTTTTTCAAGAGTTAAAAATTCTTCAGTGAAAGGACTGAATAACCATCTGTCAAGAATGTCATAAAGGGAAGTGCCATCTTTAGATAAGAAGATGATCTAAATGAGGCGTTGACAAAATTTTAATATAAATGTCCAGATAGTAAATATTTTAGGCTTTGCAGGTCATACAGTCTCTGTTCCAACCACTCAACTCTGCTGTTGTAGCACCAAAGCAGCCATAGACCGTATGTAAACAAAATGGATATGGCTGTGTGCCAATAAAACTTTATCAAAACAGGCTGTGTGCCAGTAAAATTTTATCAAAACAGGGCTGGAGTTAGCCCATGGGCTGTAGTTTGCCAGCCTCCTAAACTAAACCAAATGGCTTAACTAAACCAAATAGCTTATTGGCCTTTCATAAGTTCAAAGCTCTTATCATAACAAAAAGGAGCTGAAAGCCTCATTCAAAACTAATAAGAGTTTTGGCAGACCTCTGTAGTCACGTGAGTAAAGAGACAAGTTCAAGAAAGTCCACCAAGACAGGTCTCATCAGGCAAACACTAATTTTTGGCAATTAGACACCAGAAACCCAAGCCAGAAGGCTGAATAATAAATGGTCTTGAGAACCGAATAGATTTCAAAAATGAAGACAAGCCATTTGCACCCTATGAAGACAGAATCCAGGCAAGATGAATGGAAAGCAAATATTTACAATAAATTTAACTCAGTGCCTAGTATATAAATGCTTAATAAATAGTAAATTCTTCTATCATAGTCTTATTCATTCAGTCGATATTGTTATTCATCAGACATTTACTGAGCGCTTACTATATGCAAGGAAGTCTACAAGGTACTGACAGTATAGCAATAAATAAGGTATATAACAATACAAAACTGTAAAGACCAGATTCTTTGGTAAAATTTCACAACCCGAGCTATTAATGGTAAGGTAGAATTAGAAGTAAGATGCTGTAAGAACGCGGTGGGCATGCACCTGAATCAGGCATAGTGGTCTTTAGGGGCTTTTCAGAGAAGATGGTTGCTGAATGATTCCTGAGCATGAATGGAGTCAGGTTGTTGAGAGGTCTTATGGGAACTGGGAAGGCATGTCTTATTGGGAACTGGGAAGACAGAGGGGTCCCCATACTCAAAGGCCTCTGGATGAGGGTGAGTGAGTAATTTTCTAGAGATGCGAATGAATTAGTAAGGCCAGGAAGAAGAGAGCAAGTTCAGAAGGCACAGAGCCTGGAATTTGTTCCTGACGAGCCCTGTTAACCTAGTAAGCAGTTTTGCCTTGACCCCCAAAGTGGGAAGCTATTTTAAGCAGCGAAGTAACTTGATGAGATCTACACTTTAGAAAGACCAGCAAGATGCATTTAATGGTACATTAGAGGGTTTTCATTAAAACTTTGCCGGTTCTGGTTGAGGGCTCAATGTGCAGGTCAGAAGGAAGAGCTGTACAAGAGACGTATGGAGTTGTAGCTGAAGAAGTAGAAGCAAGGTGATTCAACTATGCACCCTCCCTTTCCTCCCCACCCCACACCCAAGCCTGCCTTGTAATACATTTCTATCAGAATATGGTCAACTATGTCCCTTGCTCACAAATATCTCTACTTCCACAAGAGTGACGACACTCTTCTCCGCTTTGTCTTTACAGATCTGTCGTTGAGAGCGCTTGGATTTTCCACAGGTCCTTCTCCCCAGATAGCTGGTCATGTTGGTGAGTTATATGGTTCTTTATCTTCCGTTTATCACCTTTGGCCATGAGCGAAATTGTGGGAAAGGCTTGAGTTGAGTAGTACTTTTTTTTTCTTTTTCTTGGGCTATTTTGTATTCATGATTCTCTGACCTCCTGCCATAGCCTTCAGAACTCTACCCATGCTTGTAGCTAGGTACAATATATAGGTACAGTGGGTATCTAGGTATTCTAGACACCTTTAGGCCAGGGTTGCATTGCTGATCAGTTGTGTCTCAACCAAGCGTTCGTGATGCATATATAAAGTTTAAATCCTCTAGAGATTTTTTTGACGCTCCAGGGAATCCTGTTACAAACTGACAAATATATCTGAAAATTCTCTAAGCGCTTTTTTGTTTTCTTCAAAATGTGATCATTTATTCACGTTGGAAGTGTGCCTAATGTTCAATAATGAAACTTTGCTACCACGCCTGCTTTTGTTTGATATTGATGAAATGTTGATGATGAGGTGGTTTGTCCCAGGTTGGAAAAGAATGAAAGGGGAGACAGTAAAATGAGATATTTCAAGACTTCCTGAAAAGATTTCATAAGCGGCATTCCCATGGAAGAATGGAATGTATTTCCAGACATGTTACCCATTCTGTTCTCTTCTTTAGAGCATGTTTTGTAGTTTTTGAATTGATTGGCTGGGATATTGTTCCGGCTTTTTGTTCTGTTTTTTTTTTTTTTTTCTTTCTTTCTTTTTTTTGAGGGAGGTTGATTTGGAGTTTTGTTTATTAGGAGGGATAGTACCTAGAGGTGGGTGATAAGAAGCTTGTCTTTTATTTCTATAAAGAAAAGAGTTTATTCTGGAGACTAAGTTGTTCCTTGCTTTTAGTGCAAAATATTTCTTGATGTGTAAATGCAGATTGAGCATAATAAATGTACTCAGAAGGAACAGTTAACATAACACGTTTTTTTCATGCCCACACATTTTGCCTGTATAACTAGTAATAACTTGAAGAAAACAGAGATAGGTTTGAAAAATATAATTCACTTTATAATAATTGGTTTCTTTTTGTAGTTTTCTCCCCTCTATTACCACCATTGTCAACATTTCACTACCTCTTTATGTAGTCCTGGGGCAATGATTTTGGGATTTTCTGGGGCAGCCACAATTTTTTATCCTTTTCCTCATTGATATATTTGGAGTCTCAGACCTTGTGCTTTGATTTTTGGTTCAGAAAATAAAGTCAGTACATGCCTTCCACCCACCCGTTTCCATATTTCTCCATCCCTTCCCACATTCCCATCACCATGCCTCAGGAATGCCTCGCTGCTTTTACTTTTGGTTCTAGGCCAATTCCATTTCATTTTTCCCTTCAACTACGATGTAATCACTTCTGGATTGTCAGCACATTGTTGAAACCATTGATACACTCAAATCGTTTCGTTTTTTTTAACACCGTAAAAAGCAAAATCAGAATTTCAAGTACATTTGAAAAACATACCACACGTGTCTCAAAATCCCCAAATGCCATCCGAAATCAGTTGCAAGGAACATTTCTGGTGTGTCCATCAGCACACCTGTAGGAAATTATTTATAAATCCACAATACTGTTTAATTTAGTTCGATCGCTGACGCTAACATAGGACAGAGCAACACATGTTTCAGTCCAGTTATTTACGTAACAAGGAAATGGTACATTAATTTCATTTGAAATCAGTTTTTGCCTTTATGGCAAGTTGGAGAGAATAACTTGTCCATAATCTCGACACAAATGGTTCGTAGATATTCTGTAAAACAATAGAAAAATAGGAAGCGGTACTATCACAAGAATGATTATGTCTTTAGATGACGTGTTTTGGCCATTCCCCTCAGGTGTTTGAGTGGGCTGGCAGATTCTAACTTTTCCATGTGAGACGCAAAATTAAAACAGTAATAATAATAATCTAAGGAGCATGGTCGATGAATGCTTTGTTTTACTTTGAGGCTAAGTTTACTCAGGATTAAAGACCAGTCTTTTCTCACCTGACATTTACCTCGAATGTTACATATTCCAGTAGCCACTCAACAATTCACATTGGGCTAATGTTTTAAACTGCTGTATTGATGTGACATGAATGCTGTGAAAATTAAGTTATTGTATTTTGTTCTGCAGTGGTGTTGCTGTCAGATATTATATTTTTCTTAGTTTAGACATCTTTAACCACTGGCATCTCTCCTTAAAATATATACCGGTACCAGGAATACAGATCTTTTACCTCAGAGCTAAACCTGGCTCTTGGTCAGATTTCTCTTGGTTCTGGAAATTAGATGGTCCTAATTACGACTCTTGTGTCTTGAATGATTCCCACCAGAGTAGGCAACCTGGGTTAACAACTTGATGATAGAGCCTCCACAGGCCAGGATGACAGGAGTTGTGGAATTGGCAAATGCATTTCCTTAACTTCAAGACAGATTCAGTTATGAAATGGACCATTGATTCAATTATAGTGTTTGAGGGCAGTTTCTGGTGTAGAGGCAGTGCACTTCTATTTATGTGCAAACTAACTTTAAAGACCTTAATCAACAGCATTAATTTACTCACATACACACCACTTATTTTAAATGTCGTGATCAAAATTCGAGTCTAAATCTTCGTAACCTTTGGGATTCTTTGGAATCTTTCGGCCGTCGGCAGTTACACATTGCATCCTTTTTAACACGTTTGCGAGTGACACCATGATTTCAAGGCAAATGGAAGGAGACTGCTGTTGGATCTGCGTTAGGTTTGTGGTTAGAGTCATAGTTTTTTTGCTTAACTGGACTAATTATCTCACGAGATTTCTTTTAAAAACTCAGACTTAGCTTCTGACAGATAGACCACAGACACCCACGTGGCAGATCTTCTCGAAGCATGACTGGACACCATCTACCTCTGGTAGATGTGACAATTCTATGAATCACTAGAAGATATTTGGTGATTTGCACTGCCTTTAATTGCAGTGCCCGGGATGTGCAGATCGTTGTCGGCCTGTTGTAACTTTTTGCTATCCTGTGACACCATGGTACAACCTTTCTGAGGATATTTTGAGCAGTTAGTATGTATCTAAATTCAAAAAGTATTGCCACCAATGTAAATATCTCATCCAAGATGTCCATTTGAACACATCCGCCTTCTACACACCACCAAGCTCATACACAGACAGGCAGTAATAACTTTGTCACAAATTATTCGTCTTCCTAGCAGCTGGAGAGTTCTTTCTGGCATCCCTTGTAATACACATTCAGATTTCAGCAAGGGTTCCTCCTAGAATTAAGGAAATAAAGCAATTAACATTTCAAAGGGTACACATTTGTAGAAACAAAAGAAGACAGAAGCTGTGAACAATCACTTTAGTACCTATAAAGATCACTACCTACAGTGTTTCCTCTTCTGTTCTTTCTCATCCTCCTCCCTGTTAGTGTTTGTGTGTAATTTTATTACACGCTGTAATACAATAGTTTCGGGTTGGAGTATTTTTCTCTGAGTCGGTACCTAGGGTGACCACACATCCAGCCCAGAATCATCCATGTGTGCCTGACACCCACATATAACTGTTAATAGGACTCTGTCTAGCTCTCAGAAGATCCAGGTTTGAATGACAAATTCTACAAATGGAGAAGGAGCCCCAGTCAAATCATAAAATGCTTCTGGCTGAACAAGTGCCTACACTGTCCTTCTGTCCATCAATCCAGGTGGCTGAGGACGGAGGAAGTGTCATTTTCCTCATGACAGAAAGAGAAAAGGAAACTTGGGCAAACTTATCCAAGGAAACTAAATAAAGCGTTTCGGTGGCCTCAACTTGGGAATGTGACAAGGACTCTTGCAGGCAGCCTGGGTGGCAAGAAATAAGGTGGTGTTTGCTGTGAAGAGGCAGGCCTGGCACCGAGAAGGCAAGATGCCAAGCAGGAGCCCCTGGGTATGTGTCATCCTGCGGGGCCCATGCTTAGTTCTTACCGAGTCAGAGAATCTGTGTTTTATGAATATTGCAGTTGCTCTGGTGCCCCTGTTTCCTTTGTTCTTTTCCTTTGGGGTTTCCTTTAGTCCTTGGCAGTGTTATTTTGAGAGATGTCAATCGCTCCGCTATACAAATAGGCAAAGGCCTTTCTCTACCCCGAGCCTACATTTTCAGAGGCAGAATACCATATTCACGGGAACCTGGCATCATCCCCAGGAGCATCGGGGATCCCAAACCACAAGCGACGCAGAACTCACCAGGACCCAGTTCTGGCCTTCTACATAGCTGAGAACCAAGCCACGCTCTGTGCATATCATTTAATGCATAGAATATTCCCTAACCCTTATTCTATCACCATTGGCCTTTGTCTCTCCCTGCCCTCCCTTCCATGTTTTTTCTCTATTTCTTCTTCCAGTCCCATCCTCCTTTAGGGCCTCTCTCTTCACTAATTGCAATGCATCTGTGGTGGAAACTGATGGTCCCTCTTAATTTTAAAGATAAGCAAACTGAATATTTTAAACGGTCTCTAAATGGAATCAGAGGAACAATGATGTTGATTTTGAACTAAAATATTTTTATTTTATTTTAAATGCATTTGTCACTAGCTCTCCAGGTAAAAATTGCTCTTGGTTCAGTGTGCAGGGCTTTAATGATCTTTTTTTTCCCCTCTCTCTCTCATAATTTGGCTACAGTTTGTAAGCATGAGGCTTGCAAACCCAGCTTGGTGCAGAGGAGGCGGCCGGGGAAGCACATTGGTCGCTAGGCATGTGCTGCATATTGTGGTAAGGGATGTGTTCAGATAAGCAGCAGGGTGTTCTAGAGACCGTGCAGGCATCTCTTGGACAAATATTTACAGGGTGTCTACTGGGTACCAGATGCTGCTGGGCCCTGCAGGTTCAGTGATGAAAAAGATGATGAGATGAATCTCAAGATGGATCTCAAAGATCAATAAATAGCACAGGTGTAAGAAGATGGCCACATCTGGCCTCCACATCTGACTTAGCCGTTGACTTAGCCGTTTACTTGTGGAGCATTTCAGTGTGACTTCACCGCTCTGATCCTCAGCCCTCCTCACCCCCCCCCCCCCAGGGGACATGTGCAGGACCACCCAGAGGGAGTAAAAGGATTCATTTGAATCAATTTTGCATATTCTGATTGGTTGGGATGGAGGCTCGCTATGGGTTTCTTGTTTTTCTACAGGAACCGAGCCATTCCAGCACATTTGTTTACAATGTTTCCTTTCTGGTGCCTATGTGCCTAGCCCCCAGTAAACGTCTTGGGCTTCGGTATTAACTCTCTTATGGGCTTCCCTGGGCAAAAACATTACACACATTTGCTGCATTTTCGTTGCAGGAGGTAGAGTGTGTGTGCTGTGTGTGTACCTTTACAGGAGGGAGAGAGCATGAGGGAAAGGGCATGGGGATTCCTCCAGACCCCACCTGTGTCTTTTCCCTTATAATCCAGCTGTGTATTCTTTGCTACGTTACTGTTAAATCTTAGCCATGGGGACAACTAAAAAAAAATCCTTTCTAGATACTAATGAAGAAATGGAAAATAACAAGCGTTGGTGGAACCCTTGTCCACTATTGGTGGGAATGCAAAAGAGTGTGACCATTGTGCATAATGGTATGACTGTGCCTCAAACGATTAAAAGATAGAATTACATATAGTCCAGCAATTGCACTCCTGGGTACATACTCAAAAAAAATGAAACCAGGTTCTCAAAGGTGTATTTGTACACCCATGCTCATAGCAACATTGTTCCCAGTAGTTAAAATGTGGAAACAATTCAGGTATCCATCAATGCATGGACGGATAAGCCACATGTAATACACACACACACACACACACACACACTCTCTCTCTCTCTCTCTCTCTCTCTCTCTCTCTCTCTCTCTCTCTGTCTCTCTCTCTCTCTCTCTCTCTGTCTGTCTCTTTGATTCCATGTACATGAGGTACTTAGAGTAATCAAATTCATGGAGACAGAAGGTAGTTGTCAGGGGCTGTGGAAAAGAGGAAAGCAGGAGTTCATTGCTTAAAGGGTATTGAGTTTCAGTTTTGCAAGACAGAAAGAGTTCTGTAGATAGATGGTGGTGATGGATACACAACAGTACCTGTGTGCTCATTGCCACTGAAATGGCACTTTAAAAAGACTAATATAATAAATGTTATTTTTTTCACAATAAAAAATAGAAAAAAATCCTTTTCCTATTGGAAAGATTTGATGCCTTTGTTGAAAAATAAAATGACTGTATAAATGGAAGTATTTCCATCTCTCTGTTCTGTTCCATCAATCTGTTTATTGATCTTTATGTCAAGACTACGTATCTTGAATACTGTAGGTTTATAGTAAGTCTTGAAATCAAGTAATGTTAGCCCTCCAATTTTGTTTTTTCCAGATTGTTTTGGATATCCTTGCATTGCCATATACATTTTAGAATCAGTTTGCAAATTTCTACCAAAAAAAAAAAAAAAAGCCTCCTGGGATTTTGGAAGGGCCTTGTTGAAGCTATAGATCAATTTAAGATGAGTTGATTTCTTCAGAAACCGAGCATGGCATAGCCCTCCATATATTCAGATCTGCTTTAATTTCCCTCGGTATTGTTTTGTACTTTTCAG
Source organism: Herpailurus yagouaroundi (assembly GCF_014898765.1). Taxonomy (NCBI): domain Eukaryota; kingdom Metazoa; phylum Chordata; class Mammalia; order Carnivora; family Felidae; genus Herpailurus; species Herpailurus yagouaroundi. The sequence goes on along the minus strand of NW_024412411.1, from coordinate 8,867,496 downwards.
TGTACACATTTTCCACATATTTTGTTAAATTTATTTAAAAATATTTTATGTTGTATAAACACTATTATAAATGATATCTTTTACACATTTGCTGCTAGAATATACAACTATAAGTGATTTTTGCATATTGACATTATGCCTACTATCTCACTAAATACATTAGACAGAATGTATTATATAGTCTAGGTTTTTTTTTTGGATTTTCTAGGTAAGTGATTACATTATCTGCAAGTAGAAACAGTTCTGCTATATTCTAATTTTTTTTTGCTTGTTTCTTGCCAATATTTCTCTTTTAGTTATGATGTTTACCGTAGGATTTCTGTGGGAGTCCTTCATCATGTTATGGAAATTCCCATCATTCCTAGTTTTCTGAGAGTTTTTTAAATCATGAATGGGTTTTGAAATGTATAAATTTCTTTTTTTGCATCTATTAAACTGATCATGTGTTTTTTCCTCATAAATTTTGTGATAATATGGCAAATACCATTAACTGATTTTTAAATGTTAAGACACCTTTGCATGGTGGCGGGAACAAAACCTATTTGGTCATGTTGTTTTATCCATTTTTATACTGTTGATTCAGTTTGTTAATCTTTAGTTAAATAGTTTTGCACCTATGTTCATGAGAGAACTTGTCTAATTTTTTAATGTTTTATCACATTTTGTCAAGTTTTGGTGATGCTGGCTTCATAAGACAAGTTGGAAAGTTTTTCCTTCTCTTTTCTGAAGTAATTCATGTAGATGGTTTAAATTTCTCTTTTAATGTCTGATAGGATATTATTTCTTCCCTTTGATATCTGATAGGATTTTCCAGTAGAGCTTTTTTAGGCCTACAGTTGCATTTTGCTTGTTTGTTTGTTACCAGAATTTAATAGTAAATTCAATTTATTATTAGGTATAGCATTATTCAGGTGTTCTATTTTGTTTTCTTGAGTAAGTTTTGCTAAGTTATATTTTGAAGGAATTTGTCTAACTCTTGAGTTGTTGAATTTGTGGCACAAAGTTATCCATAATATTTTTTTAATACCCTTTCCATGTCTAGAGGATCTGTAGTAATTATCCCACATTTTTGCCCAGTATTAGCAATTTGTGTTCTCTCTCTTTTCCTTGATCAGTCTAGCTAAAGTTTTATTAAATTTCTCAGACATTATAAAGAATTGACTTTGCTAATTTTCTTTATTGCTTACCAGTTTTCTATTTCCTTCATTTCTACACTTATTTTTACTTTTTTTTCTAGTTGCCTTACATTTACTTTGCTATTCTTTCTTTGGCATCTTAAGCTGAAACCAGAGATCACAGATCATTTTTTTTTTTAATTTTTTTTTTTCAACGTTTATTTATTTTTGGGACAGAGAGAGACAGAGCATGAACGGGCAAGGGGCAGAGAGAGAGGGAGACACAGAATCAGAAACAGGCTCCAGGCTCTGAGCCATCAGCCCAGAGCCCGACGCGGGGCTGGAACTCACGGACCGCGAGATCGTGACCTGGCTGAAGTCGGACGCTTAACCGACTGCGCCACCCAGGCGCCCCGATCACAGATCATTTTTAAGCATTCTTCATTTTTTAAGTGGTTTGTTTGTTTATTTATTTATTTATTTATTTATTTATTTATTTATTTATTTATTTATTTAGAGTGTGTGTGTGTGTGTGTGTGTGTGTGTGTGTGTGAATGTGAATGCAAGTGGGAGAAGAGGCAAAGAGAGAAAGAGAAAGAATCCCAAGCAGGCCCCATGCTGTAATCATGGAGCCTGATGCAGGGCTCCATCTCACGAACTGGGAGATCACGAACTGAGCCAAAATCAAGAGTCAGACACTAAACTGACTGAGCCACACAGGTGCCTGTCTTCATTTTTAATACAAGTTTTTAAGTCAACAATTCCCTCTAAATACTGATTTAGTTCCATCCCTAAATCTTTAATATGTTGTATTTTTATTAACACTCAGATCAAAATATTTTCTAATTTCCCTCATTTATTCTTTGACTCGTGTATTATTTAGAAGTCTGTTGATTAATTATCAGGTTTTTGAGATATTTCTAAATATCATTTTGTTATGGATGTCAATTTAGTTCTACTGAGGTCAGAGAACATGCTCTTATATGTTATCAAGCCTTTTCAATTATTTTTTTTAATTTGTTATCTGAAACATGGTCTGTCTTGATGAACACATGCACTTGAAAAGAACGAGTATTTTTTAGTTGTAGAGTTTTGTGTTCTATAAATATCAATTAGGTCAAGATGGTTGATAGTGTTGTTCAGAACATTTATGTTTTTGCTTTCTTTTTTTTTTACTAGTTGCTGAGGAAAGGATGTTAAAGTCTCCAGCTATGACCAGAATTACCTATTTCTCCTTTTAATTATGTCAATTTTAAATGTCTTCTTTATGAGTGTCCCTTTATCATTACGAAGGGTCTTTCTTTTTCCCTGATAAAGCTTTTTGTCTTGAAGTCTATATCAGTCCAGAAATCTCACAGAATTTGAACAGGGAAAGCTTATAGAAAGAATTATTAATTAGTAACAGGATTAACCACTAAGTGGCAAAGAGGCCTCTAAAGAGCATAAGAATAACACGTGTGTGTGTGTGTGTGTGTGTGTGTGTGTATTTAGAACAGCCACTGCTTCTGGGGCTGAGGGTTAGTACCCAAGGAAGAAACATATTTTGAAAAGCGTAAGATTTAGACTTTGTTGGAAAGTGAGTGACTTTGGCACACTGGATGACAGGGAAGTTCACTGGAGTGCCACAGAACAGAGCTGGCATGCCCTAAAGAGCACACTACGGCCCTGATGAACTTCACTAGAAAATTACCTACTGAGGTATTACTGAGGCTCACTGGAAAGCCGCCTTCTGTGGTAACAAATGAACTCTCTGGGAAGACACCTGCTGGAAACTCCACTGGGAGGATGCCTCTAAGAGGCACCTGCAAGAGTCACCAGAACGTTAGCTGGGCTGCTAATGTAAGCTTGCTTACAAGCTCCCCACAAGGGTGCCACTGACCGTTAAGACTGAGTACCGACTGAGTCCTGCACACACCCTGTTGGCCACCACATGCCCCAGGAGAGAAAGGAAGAAGAAAAGCACACCAACCAGGAAGAGAACAGCCCTTTCCTCCTGCAGTGACCCTGCAGCGCCCTCTACTGACAAAACTTACCAGAGGCGGCAGAGGTGAACTAGGTCCAGGGTCCACCTTCAGTACCACAAAGCAGGCCACGGAGGATGGATTGGAAACTGATAAACAATATCCATAACTGGCAGTAGGCAGTTTGTTTGCTATCAAATCAACTAGCTCACCCTTTCTATTTACTCTTTGCATGGTTTATCTTTTTCCATCCATTTACTTGCAACAAATCTGTGTCTTTGTATTTAAAATGCATTTCTTTTAGAGAGCACATATAGTTGGTTCTTGTCTTTTTTTTTTTTTATCCATTCTGCCAGTTTCTGACTTTTAATTGGAGTGTTTACTCAGTGTCACATTTATTATAATTATTGATATAGTGAAAGGGTTTTTAAGTCTACTGGTTTACTATTTGTTTTCTGTTTGTCACCTTTGTTTCTGCTTCTTTCTCTAGTTTCTACCTAGTTTAGGATAGTTTTTTTTACGCTTTTTAGAATTCAATTTTATCTTATATATCAAAGTTTTATTTATATCTCTTTGCAAATTTTAAAAAAATGTTTATTTGTTTATTTTGAGTCTTTGCAATGTTTTAAGTGACCACTCTAGTGGTTACAATATATATTGTTAACTTTTCCCTTGAGAAGAGAAATTTAAGAGTTAATCTTGTAACACGTGTCATAAAATGTAAAAACCTTGTGACCCCAAAGGTCCACTTATCACTCCTCACCTACTTTTGTATTTATAGTTACTACCATATTATTACAACTACATACATTATAAGCCCCATAAGACAGTGTTATAATGTTTGCTATAAAGAGTCCTACATATTTTCAATAATTTAAGAGAAAAATATAGTCTATTATATGTACCCATATATTTACAATTTCCAGTGCTTTTTATCCTCTCCCCAAAACTCAAGTTTCCATTGGGTATAATTTCACTTCAGCCTGAAGCACCCCCTTTACTATTTCATATGGCATGGATTTTTTCTAAATTTTTTAATGTTTATTTATTTTTGCTCTCAAAAGAGACGGGAGGAAGGGCAGAAAGAGAGAGACACAGAACCTGAAGCAGGCTCCAGGCTCTGAGCCTGACGTGGGGCTCAAACTCACAAGTGGTGGTATCATGACCTGAGCCAAAGTCTGACGCCCAACCAACTGAGCCACCCAGGCACCCCATATAGAATAGATCTTTGACGATAAATTCTCTTTGTTCTTTTTCCTCAGTATCTTTATTTCAGCTTTATTTTTGGTAGAAAATATCAATAGACATTCTTATTCTGAGTTAATTGTTTTTCTTTTAGCACTTCAAAAATATTTGCATCACTTTCTGGGCTCCATAGTTACTGGTAAGTAGTCCATAAGATTCTGCCCTTTATGCAACGTGTCATTTTCCTTTGGGTGCTTTAAATATTTCTCCTCACCTCTGGTTTTCAGCAATGATGTTCAGCAATGATGTTTTGACCATGATGTTCCTAGCTGTGATTTTCTATGTATCTTTCTTACTTGGAGTTCTCTGCATTCTTGATTCTATACATTTGTCTTTCCAAAAGTTTGGAAAATCTCAGCTGTGTTATCCAGGGTTCTTCAGAGAAACATAGATATACATGAGGAGATTTGCTATAGCAATTGGCTCACATGATTATGGAGGCTGAGAATCCTACAATGTGCCGTTGTAAGCTGGAGAAGCAGAAAAGCTGGTGGTGTAATTCAGTGTGAGTCCAAAGTCCTGGGAATCAGAGGCTGGCCACGTAGGTCCCAGTCCAAATCTGAAGGCTAGATGTCTGAGGAACCCTGATGTCTGAGGCCAGGAGAAGATGGATGTTCCAGCACAAGCAGAGAGAGCAAATTCTCCCTTCCTCCACCTTTTTGTTCTGTTCAAGTCCTCAAAAGATTGGGTTGGTGAAGGTGATCTTTTTTTTTTTCCTCAACCAATTCAAATGCTAATCTCCTCTGGGAGGATTCTTGCAGACATACCCAGAGATAATGTTTTACTAGTTATCTGGGCATCTTTTAGCACAGTCAAGTTGACACATAAAACTAGCCATCACATCAGCCATTGTATCTGTAGATAATGTTTCTGCCCCATTCTTTCTTTCCCCTCCTTCTGGATATCCAGAGGAAACCTCTTACAATTCCCTGATAGCTTCTTTGAGTCTCCTTTCATTTTTTTCAATGATTTTCCTCTCTGTTCTCATTTTGAATGAAAACTCTCCTCTGTCATCTCCCTTGTGCTGTTAAGCCCATCCGGTGTATTTTTCTTCACATATTTAATTTTTCAGTTTGATAATTTCCATTTGGTTCTTTTTGATAATGTCTTTCTTTTTTAATATTTTTTTATCTTTTTATTTGCCATGAGCATATTTTCCCTTATTTCACTGAGCACAGTTATAATAATGGCTTTAAAAGCCTCATCCACTAATTCCAACATTTAGATAATCTTAGAGTCACTCCCAGTTGGTTGTCTTTCCTCTTGCACCTGGGTTACAATTTCCTGGGTCTGGTACATCAGGTAACTTGGGATTTTATCCTGGTCCATGTGACTATTATTTTGTAAAGCCTCTAAATTTGGTTACAGTTCTGTAAAGGAACTGTTTTAGCAGGCAGTCAACTTGGTGTCTTAGTGTTCTCCAGAGAAATAAAAGCATTACATGTTATTATTATATAGATTTATTTTTAAAAATTGGGTCACACAATTATGGGGCTGTCAAGTATGAAACCTGTCGGACAGGCTACAGGCTGGAAACTCAGACAGGATTTGAGGTACTATGTTAAGGCAGAATACTTCTCCAGGAAACCTCAGCTTTTGCTCTTAAGGCCTTCAACTGATTGGATGAGGCCCACTCACATGATCAAGAGTAGTCTCCTTTACTTAAAGTCAAGCTCTTCTAGGGGCGCCTGGGTGGCGCAGTCGGTTAAGCGTCCGACTTCAGCCAGGTCACGATCTCGCGGTCCGTGAGTTCGAGCCCCGCGTCAGGCTCTGGGCTGATGGCTCAGAGCCTGGAGCCTGTTTCCGATTCTGTGTTTCCCTCTCTCTCTGCCCCTCCCCCGTTCATGCTCTGTCTCTCTCTGTCCCAAAAATAAATAAACGTTGAAAAAAAAAATTTTTTTTAAAGTCAAGCTCTTCTAGATGTTAACTGTATCTACAAAATGCCTTCACAGGCATCAGTGTTTGATTAAGTTACTGCATACTATAAGTTGACCATCTTGGTTAGCCTCACACTGCAAATCGTCGCAATTACGGTAGACATGCATCCTTCAAGCTTTAGGTACAAGCTATTCTCAGTATGTCCCACACATGCAAGAGTAAGCCAGACACTTGACAGAGCTTATAAACAAAATATGTCTCTGTCTCTTTTCCACGATTTCTTTCTCACTTTTCAGTAGCTGTGGTATCCCTGAACTCCGTTGTGGTGTTCTCCCCTTATCCACAGTTTCATTTTCCATAGCTTTAGTGACTCATGGTCAACTACAGTCAGAAGCAGATAATCGTCCTTTGGATGTATCATCAAATGTCAGTAGTAGCCTAATGCTAATCACAATGCCTACATTCTTCACCTCACTTCATCTCATTATGTAGGCATTCCGTCATCTCATGTCATCACAGAAAGGATGAGTACAGTACAGTGAGACATTTTGAGAGAGGGAGACCACATTCATATAGCTTTTATTACAGCATATGTGGTTGTACCTGACCTATTGTATTATTAGTTATTGTTGTTAATCTCTTACTACGTCTAATTTATAAATTAACCGTTATCATAGGTACGTACAGGAAAAAAAACATGGTATGTGTAAGGTTCAGTACGATCTGTGGTTTCAGTGTCCCCTGGGGATCTTGGAACATAGGGCATGTGGATGAGGGATAGGGCTGTAGTTTGTTCTTCAGGCTGTAAAGATCGTGGGGTTTGTATCACAGGTGTGCCCACTCTACGTAACATCACTCTGGCCTGTCCTTAAGTTCAAAGCTATGAAAATGAAAAACACACCCCATGCTAATCGCTTTGTCCAATTTCTTTTGAATTTCACAGTAGAATCTGCCTGCTAGCTTGTCACTTTCCAGTGCCTGTAGGTCATTATTCTGCTTTTCATTTTTGTTTGTAGTCCACAGTTTACAATTGTTATCTGTGGAAAGGGAGCATCTGGTAGGAGTTTTCTTGGCTATACTGAAAACAGAAACCCCACATATACTGTGGATATTAAATGAGACACTGGAAGAAACAGGCTTGGCACATTTGTGGCACATGGTAAGTGATCAGTCAATGATAGCTATCATTAGTAACTAACAGAGTGGCTCTTCTGGTAACTGTTTGTCTCATAGTCAAACTGGCTCTACAGGGTCAGGGGTCAGAAAGTCTCTCTCCTCTCTCCTGAGTCTATTCCTCAGGAGAGAATCCCTTAGGAACAAGGCACCAAGTCAGTCAGGGTCATAGCCAACGTCGTTTTCCAAGGCTGTTTCCAGAGTCTTCCAGGAATTTGTGCTAACTGGGAAACCAAGGCTGCCATCTAATTGTGAAGATGAAACTGGTCCAAGACTTTTTCAAAAAGCAGTAAGAGAAGACTGGGGCTTGTCAGGCACTCCACACTAGACTGCCAACCTGCCACTATAATGTAAGCTTCATAAGGGCAAGAATTTGTGTCTGTTTTTTTTTTGAGTGCCTGCACTCCAAGTGTACGGTCTGGGGCTTGGTACACAGTAGGCACTCTGTAAATGGAATTGAGTGAATGTTGAATAAATAGGCAACACTTTTTCAAACCCCTACTTGATGAGGTTGAGATGCTTTTCCAAATGAAGTTATACTTGGAGAAAAAGAGAGCCGAGTCTCTGGATAGGACACATTGCCAGCAGCAGCAGCAGAGAAAAGGCAGATGGGGCAGATAAATGCCCTTCTCCACAGAGCCACCCTCAGTCAGCTCAGCCGGAGGAGTTACCTCCTATCTCGGCCTGTCCTAGGGCTGCATACAGTAAAACTGAATGAATGGCCTGTGTGCAACCTCTATTTGAGGTTTTATCAACATCTTGAAACAGTTTGGGATCATTTGGGGTTTGGCACCACCAAAAAGCATGGGCTTTGCCAAAGCCTCACTTCCTTTCATGTTTCAGCCCTAACACCCTTAAAACAATCTCCAGCCTGTTGACTCTACTCCTTCATTTTCACTTCTGTCATCAAAACATTCACTTTAAACGTATCACTGGCAGTCAAAGGAATCGTCAACTCAGTCAGGGCGATGAGTCATCCAGATCTGGATTATTTCCCTAACCACTGCACTGATCCCTCTGTCATTTTCGCATCCCCTCCATCTGTCCCAGCTACAAAAATTTTGCACAGAGCCAGCAGCATCCACTATGTTTTAAAGGAGGCTAATTGTTTAAAAAATGTATATGGCCATTGAAAGTTATTGGGGAAATTCAGATTCATACAGATCCATCTAAAGAAAATCCCACCACCCAGGGATGAGCACAATGAACTTGAATCCTTCCTGGTCATAGTTTTTCTCTGTTGTATATTTTTTGCAATCGATATCATGGTATATATCATAGTTTTTATCTACCATTTTACTTAAGATGAAGGGAAACTTCATGTTATTAAATATTACTCGTTTAGACAGTTATAATGCCTATGCTTATGCATTGAATCATGAAAGTTTTATTGAACAGATGTCTAGCAGTGAAGGCAAAGCCACTGGCCATAGTGATGGAGCTTACAGTGTTGTGGACAAGAGGCACAATGATAAATCACTCTATTATTTGCAAGTGCACCAAAGAAAACTAAGGTAGGGAAAGAGGTTAAGCATGGTGTCTGAGGGAAAGTCAGTCTGAGGAGGTGACAGTTAGGCACAGGTCTGACTAACGTGCAGCTCTGTAATAAGTCCATGAAACAAATGAACGAATCCAAATGGCCACACACCTGACATTAAACATTTTGCTCGTTGCTAACATATCACTATTAAAACATCGCTACTGAACACTTTGAGAGCCACAAGCATTTTGAGCTGAGTGGGACTCACGGAGAATAAAGCTGCCAAAATGAGCTGAGCTAAATGGAAGAGAAAAGGAGGAAGGAAGTGAGGAGAGGACGTCAGAGGAAATGGGAGGGGAGAGGGGAGAGACGAGCCAAGAAGAGAGGGGGGCGCTGATGTGCATGTGCGAGTTTGCGTGCATGCATGCACGTGTGTGATGTGACCATACGTATGTCCATAGGTAACACCTGATAAGGGAATGGAAAGAAGATGCTTTCCTGAAGGAGTGGAAGAATCAGCAGGAACTCCTATTTTATTGGCCAAGATAGGACTAATGTAAAACAGTGCAGCTTTCTTATGGCAGTGTGACATTTATCTCTGGCCAACGTTCTCTTCTCCCCAGTGTTGCGCTCCTGGCTGTCCCTGATCCATAAAATTGCCTCTCTGTACAACTGATGCCTTCTTAGATGTCCTTATAATTTTATCTGCACCAAGCACAGGGCTTGATAATTAGAAGGAGGTTTAAAAAATGTATTTCCTAAATGAATAAATGCCTTAAGAATGATAATATAGGGGCACCTGGGTGACTCGGTTGAGTAGCCGACTCCCGCTCAGGTCACAATCTCGCAGTTGGTGAGTTCAAGCCCCACACGGGGCTCCTTCCTGTCAGTCAGTGCAGACACTTCCGATCCTCTGTCCCTCTCTCTCTGCCCCTCCCCCACTTGGCACTCTCAAAAATAAATAAAAACGAAATAAGAAAAGGAATGATAATGTAGTCTCTGCTGTATTATCGGTATATACATAATCCTCCCCCTCACCCCTCTGTAATGCTATCAGGTCCCTGGGAAACAGTCCTTCATCCTCTATGTTTACGGCATTCGGTGCAATAAAGAATATTCCATGTTGAGGCAAAAAGGAAGAAAAGAGGTTGAGATAATACATAGGTAAGCCAGGAAAAACAATTACACAAAGGCCATTATAGAAGAGACCAGAGATTGCACGGGAACAAGGAAAAGAAAAAAATAAGCCAAAAGAAAACAAAAGGCGAAGGAAGAGGAGGAGGCCAGCACAGGAGAGAAGAAGCATGGTCAGCACGTTCACAATGCATAAACTCCAATCTTGAGCCACTGTGTGACCTAGCCAGGAAGCTGTGTTTTCCACCACTGCTAGGCCAGCATGGGGCCTGCCAAATCTAAATTGGATCTGAAAAAAAAAAAAAAAGCAAGGCCTATCTGGTTCTACTGCAAATGACATAATGATTATAAAAGTAACAATAGAGCAACAACGAACTACCGCTGCAATTTCCGCCATTTACTGAGCACCTAGTATGGGCATATTAAGGGTTTTGCAATTTTCACCTTGTTAAATTTTCACCAGAGGATGGGACATTATTATTCCTATTTCAAAACGAGGCAGATACAGCTACAAGAGGTTAAGTAACAAACCCAGAATCACAGAGCCAAGAAGCTGCAAAGCCATAATTCAAACCCAGCTCAGTTTCGATGTGAAGCCCGTGCTAGAGACTAGTCCATAAAATTGCCTCTCTGTAGAACAACTAATGCCTGCCCAGTCTACTCCAACGTTTTATGCTTTTTAACCTGCATTGCAATCAGGTGGCCACACCTCCCTGGGGTCCCCAGAGCAGAGGACGTCAGAAGGTGTATCTGATCAGCTTCTTTTGCTGCTCGGCTCAGCATGGTCAAGGCAGCCGGCTGTGTTCCTTGCTGCTCAGCGGCTGCACAATGTCGTAAAACCCCACATCCTTCCTGTTTGCTGACAGCCTACCCTTGCCTGTATTCGGTGCCCGTGGTCGCCATGCAGCGATGTGCCATCGTGTGTAGCTGGCATGTGTGTCTTAAAACTTTTGGATGGACGGATGACTTCTTGGAAGCAGACTTTAGGCATGTGATGTAAACTAGCTGATGTAAACGACATACAGAATTTGTCAGTGCTTGTTTGTAAACTTGCTTCTGCTATTTTGTATCAATTTTCCCTTTAGCTTCCCTTCCAGAGAAGCAATTCAGTAGACTAGTCTATAGCGTGGACTGCACGGTGAAACCGACCTGCGTTCGAATTACGGCTTTGCAGCTCCTTTGCTCTGTGCTTCCAGGATAGTTACTTAACCTCCCTGTGCCTTCTTTTCTTTTTTTATATACTTGTAAAATTGAGATATAATTGGCATATAACATTATATTAGTTTCAGGTTTACAACGTAATGATTCAACATATGTACATATTGCTAAGTGATTGCCACAATAGGTCTAGTTAACATCCATCACCACACATACTCATAAATTGGTGTGTGTGTGATGAGAACATTTATGATCTATTCTCTTAGCAACTTTCAAATATACAATACAGTATTATTAATCATAGTCACCATGCTGTACATTACATCCCCAGGACTTATGTTATAACTGGAAGTTTGTAACTTTTTGATCACACTCACCCATCTTTCCCCACCCCTCGCTTCTGGCAACCATCAGTCTGTTCTCTGGGTTCTATGAGTTCAGTGTTTTTGTTTTATTTTGTTTATAATTCCACATGTAAGTGACATCATATGGTATTTGTCTTTCTCTGTCTGACTTATTTCACTGAGCATAATCCCCTCAAGGTCCATCTTTGTTGTCACAAACGGCAAGATTTCCTTTTTTTTTTTTATGGCTGAATATTATCCACTGAGTGTGTGCGTGCGTGCGTGCGTGTGTGTGTGTGTGTGTGTGTGTATACACCACATCTTCTTTATCCATTCATTCATCAGTGGGCACTTAGGTTGTTTCCATGTCTTGACTATTATCAATAAGGCTGCACTGGATGTGGGGTGCCTATATCTTCCCAAGTTAGTGTTTTCACTTCCTGTGGATAAATACCCAGAAGTGGAATTGCTAAATCATATGATAATTCTTTTTTTTTTTTTTAATTTTTGAGGAACCTCCATACTGTCTTCCTTAGAGGCTACACCAATCTACATTCCCAACAATTCACAAGAGTCCCCTTTTCTCCATGCCCTTACCAGTGCTTGCTATTTATTTGTTTGTTTGTTTGTTTGTTTGTTTGTTTGTTTGTTTTAGAGCGAGAGCATGAGCAGGGGCGAGGGACGGGGGAGGGGTGGGAGAGAGAGGAGAATCTTAAGCAGGTTCCACATGCAGCCGAGAGCCCAATAAGGGCTCAATCCCATGATCTGAGCCAAAATCAAGAGTCAGACACTCAGCCCAACTGAGCGACCCAGGTGCCCCATATTTCCTGCCTTTTTATTCTAGCTCTTCAAATGGGTGTGAGGTGGTATCTCATCGTGGTTTTGATTTGCATGTCTCTGCTGATTAGTGATGTAGAACACCTTCTCATATACCTGTCAGCCATCTGTAGGTCTTCTATTTAAAAATAGCTGTTTAGTTTCTCTGCTCATTTCTAATCCATTAATTTTTTTTTTTTTTTTTTTTTTTTTTTTTTGCTATTGAGTTGTATGAGCTGTTTATGTATTCTGGATGTTAACACTCTGTGCCTTATTTTCCTCATTTTGAAATGAGGAATAGGGGCGCCTGGGTGGCTCAGTCGGTTAAGGGTCCGACTTCAGCTCAGGTCACGATCTTCCGGTCCGTGAGTTCGAGCCCCGCGTCAGGCTCTGGGCTGATGGCTCAGAGCCTGGAGCCTGCTTCTGATTCTGTGTCTCCTTCTCTCTCTGCCCCTCCCCTGTTCATGCTCTGTCTCTCTCTGTCTCAAAAATAAATAAACGTTAAAAAAAAATAAAAAAAATAAAAAGAAATGAGGAATAAAAATGCCCCATCCTGCGGTGAAATAGAAGATGAAAATTGTGAAACCCCAAACTTACTCATAATAAGCACTCAATAAATAGTGGAAATTATTGTCTCAGCTATTGCTGTTTTTGCTGTTACTTTTACAATCCTTATGTCTTTTGCGCTGGCACCAGACAGGCCTTGGCATTCTCCTTTGATCTATCATAAATTATTAGTTCCTTAATCCTGGCATGAGCTTCTATCGTCATCTTGTTTACTCTTCAAAATACTTCTGGCAGGCATTGAGAAGAAGATATCAGTTCTTGATTTTGAGGGAGACAGACAGTCTTCCTGGAAGAGTGGAAGAAAGAGTTTGATTCCGCTGCAAGGCAAAGTGAGAAGGGGTTAGCAGAGGGTGGTGGCTGAGGGCCCCATTAAAAGTCTCCATGCAGTACAGCCCAGGAATGAAGGCCCCATACTCCTCTCCATCCTGGCAGGTCCAGCATGCTTGTTGAGGGTCCTCAATGCCCTTATACATATGGTGTACCTTACCACATGTGAAGTTCGTACTAAAGGCCTACAGCGCACTGGTGTTCACAGCAGACTTCAAGGACTATAAAGATCCATGTGAAGCAAGGAGACCTGGGGTTTGTGGGCAGCAGGGGGCATCAGTAATGTTTTGGGTGGAAACTCCACGAATCACAAGCTACAGTGGTATGTCTTTACAGCTCAGAGCAAGCATTCTCTAAGTGAGCTTTCACTTTGGAATTGGCAACTCTTGTATGGCCTAAGCTGTGGGTCTCTTAGCCATGCTCTATCACACACACACGCACACACACACACACACACGCACACGCAGGATTAAGCCTTGTCATCAAGTGGCTTTTTAACATTTGACTCTTTCTGACCACCCCAACTAAAATCTTGTGCTTCCCTTTCAAATGAATGGAGGTATCTCGTGAAAATCCATGTATTTCTAAGTTAGATCAAAATTTGAGCAATTCAACCAAACTTTGCTCTGGCTGGTACAGTTGACCCTTGAACAACGCAATGGTTAGGTCTGCTGACCACCCTGTGCAGTCAAAACTCCACAAATAACTTCTGATTCCCACCCCCCCAACAAAGTTAACTACCAGTAGCCTACTATATTGACCAGAAGCCTTACCAATAACAAACAGTTGATTAAAGCACATTTTGTATGTTATATGTGTTATATTCTTACAAGACAGTAACCTACAGAAAAGAAAATGTTATTAAGAAAATCATAAGGAAGAGAAAATACATTTACAATACTGTACTGTATTCTTTTTAAAAAATTTTTTTTAACTTTTATTTATTTTTGAGACAGAGAGAGACAGAGCATGAACTGGGGAGGAGCAGAGAGAGAGGGAGACACAGAATCTGAAACAGGCTCCAGGCTCTGAGCTGTCAGCCCAGAGCCCGACGCCGGGCTCGAACTCACGGACCATGAGATCATGACCTGAGCCGAAGTCGGACGCCCAACCGACCGAGCCACCCAGGCGCCCCTGTACTGTATTCTTTTAATGTTTGTTTATTTATTTTAAGAGAGAGAGAAAGGAAGCGAGCTGGGGGAGGGGCAGAGAGAGAGGGAGACAGAATCCCAAACAGGCTCTGTATCTTCAGCATAGAGCCTGATGCAGCCCTCCAATCTACCAACCGTGAGATCATGACCTGAGCCAAAATCAAGAGTCTGACGCTTAACTGACTGAGCTACCCAGGCGACCCTAGCATATTGTACTCTATGCGTTGAAAAAAAAAATCCTCATATAAGTGGACCCGTGCAGTTTAAACCCATGGTCAAGGGTCAGCTATATTCTGATTTCTGCTTACGTAAGCACAATTCTTTTGCAAGTTTGTAAAGGGTCTTGTGTGGCAGCTCACAAAGGCACGCCAGGGGGAGGGGGAGGTGACTGTCCTCAAGTGTTTGTTTTAAATTAAATGGACTACGTTTATTTATCAGAGGGTTTTTTATCTTTTTTTTTTTTAATACTAGAAAATGTGGAAATATTTTTGCCACACGTGGCAAAGCAAGAGCTGATATCTGTTCACCCTCTGGGTTTGCAAATCTGGATGCTCACAGTTTTATAACCAAATGAAGATGGTAGAGGCAAATAAAAACGCCTTCCATTGAGAAACTGAGATTGCACGTGAGCAAACAGTCTTATAATATGCTGAATGATGGTTGGCAGTAATAATGATTAATATAATTACTTTATTTTTAATCTAACTTTACACATGGCATAAAATCTTAAAATCTAATGAGGGTAGAGTAAAATGAAAAGGAACTGTTTCCCTCTCCATCTACTTTCTAAGCCCTACTGCCCAGAGAAAGCCATTTGTAATTGTTTCATTTTTAGCTCTTTGGCAATTACCACCCTAATGCTAAATAAAATCTCTCTGCTTTTGCAGAGTGGAGGTGATTCCTCCACTGCAGACTGTATCTTAACTCCTTCCTTTAAAAGAAGAATTTAGTGCCCTTGTATCACTTCCCTCTTGTCCTCCCTTCATCCTTGGGGATTTATATTATATTTTCCTGCTCAGTTGTAGTTTTATAAGTAGTTTTTATTTTCCTTTGTAACTACAAGTACCAAACTTAAACTTCAGTTTCTTTCTTTCTTTTTTTTTTTCCTGATAAAGGGTAACATTTCATTTTTTTAATTGAAGTATAATTAACATTTGGTGTTATGAGTTCCACGTGTACAGTATAATGATTCAACAATTCTATATGTTACTCAGTGTTCATCATGCTAAGTGTAGTCACTGTCTGTCACCAAGCCACATTATTACCATCTTAGTGACTCAGTTTCTTCAACTCTCACTATAGGTGGTATCGATGGGTTTGCCACTCTGCAAGACGAGGAAACCAGCCCCTCTCTACTTGCCTCAACCTTTCCTTCTGACTTTAATCCGTGATGCCATTATCTTTATGTTGTCAAGGTTTTAGGGGTCCCAGATAAAATTCAAGAAACCCAGTTAAATTTGAAGTTAAGGTAAACAAAGAAAGACTTTTAGTACCATGAAAATATATGTGTCTTCCACATGATTTAGTCTACTGATTTCACCTTACTGAAGAAAAACCTCTGATCCAAAGAGGATAACAAGCGTGCATACGCCCTACTGGAGGTAGACATTTTATTCTCCTTTTCCTCTATCCCACCACTTCCTTCCTTACCCAAAATCTTTGGTTTATCCACCCACCTTGGTGCTTTAAACACCCTAAATCAAAGCTCAGAAAGGAAGGTGATATGAACTACTTGCAGGCATTTCTCACCTCTTACAATGATGGACCTTACAGTGCGGTACTCAGGAGAATGCCTCAGTGCAGAAGCCTTTAGAGCTGGATAGACTGGAGTTCAAATCCCAGCTCCCCACTTACTGCTCTGTGACCTTGGACAGATCCCTAAACTTGCTGCACCTCAGGCCTGATAAAGCCTGCTTTGCAGTCGTTAGTAAGATGAACTAACACAATGTATGTGGTGCCCTGAGCGTTGTGCATGGTGAAGCATAGCAGCTGCCCTATAAAGAGGAGCTGCAGTTTTAACCCAGAGGATAAATCCAGTGACTAGCCCCGTGTTTTGCACATCCATAGGAGAGAGAGAGACATTAGAAAGTTAGCAGACAACCTTCTCAGTGCCCTTTTTCTAGAGACCCCCACTCTTACTCACACTTCACTGTTTCCGGTGTCTTTATGCATTTATTCCTTCAAGTATGTACATGTCAAATTCCACTAGGTGCTGGAGTATTTACAACGTCTTAGTTTTGTCTTTTAAATTTTTGTTTAAGAAACTCCTTCATCCTTGGCCTTCTCCGTGTTTTTGTTTTCTTCTCTAAATATGTGCTGGGTCGGGGCGCCTGGGTGGCTCAATCAGTTAAGCGTCCGACTTCGGCTCAGGTCATGATCTCACGGTCCGTGAGTTCCAGCCCCGCGTCGGGCTCTGGGCTGACAGCTCAGAGCCTGGAGCCTGTTTCAGATTCTGTGTCTCCCTCTCTCTCTCTGCTCCTCCCCAGTTCATGTTCTGTCTCTCTCTGTCTCAAAAATAAATAAACATTAAAAATAAATAAATAAATAAACAAATAAATAAATAAATAAATAAGTATGTGCTGGGTCATCTGAATGGAATAAGGAGTGTCCAGCCTTCCAAAAGAGGCACTGGGCTGTCTGGCTACAGGAAATCTGGGGGGTGGGGCATCACAGCCTCTCTGGGGTGGTTTTGCAGCCACCTGGTTTGTCTCCTTGCCTCCTGTCTCTGATCTTCTGGCCCATCCTCACACAGTCCTGTATTGCTCCCAGAGGGCCGTGTCTGGGACGCAGATCCTACCAGGTGGCCCTTCCACATAAATCGGCCACAAACCCAACCAGCCCTGCAGGAGAGAGTTCGCATTCCGTGGGCTGGCATTTAGTGCGCCCTCAAACTTTACCTCTCCTCTGCCTCCCTGTGCTTTGCTCTAATCACATCGCCATCCTTCTCAGGGGGCATCACCTTCACCTTAGCTCTCCCCAGAATGCACTTGCTTTTCTACCCCTGGAAGCAAACCTCTCTGAATACTTAATGCCCTTCTGGGGCATTGCCCTCGCCCCCATCTTCGGCGGTGTTAGTAAATCCCTTTTTCTACAGCTTCCTGCTAATATACTCAGATACTCAGTGGTACCTTTGAGGTATTATTCTTCAAGTGTATGTCAGGACCATTAGAAGTCACTAAAGGGCTAAAATCTTGGCATTCACACCTTCTTCTAAGATGAGGTGTCATCAGCTTCTCTCAGTCATGGATGCTCGCTCATCTTCCATCCCCTGCCCGCAGATTATAGTATATTCCAACAATATCCAGATTTCAGCTCTGCTGCTACCCAACCAATACCATCCAGAGTGAACCAGACCCTCTGCTCTGTGGAACCACTGCCAGTTCTTGATGCCATCCTGCCAAAGCTTTAGTTATTAGGTCCAACACATACCTTTTGTATTTCACTCACCATCTTAAAAGTTTATCTTCTTTATCCTCTTGCATTGCCTACTAGAGTAAGACACCCTCAAGATCAAAGACTGAATATAAATGTATTTTTGAATCCAGTAAATGCTCAGCAAAGTACTGGGTTCACAGTAGATTTCCAAACGCATAGTTGAGTGAATGAATGAACAAATGAAAGAATGTGAATGAATGAATGAATGAATGAACAAATGAATGAGTGCATGTGTAAAGGTTGTGGAAGGTCCGACCAAATAGCCAATACATCATAGTGACACTCCACGTGAGCCAAAGTCAACCATTAAATGTCCCCAAGCAAAAGAAATGAGAACACTGTTTCATGTCATAATAAGTAGAGCATGTCAGAACTATAAAGTGATCTGTCTTCTCAACTAAAAAACTTTTTTTTAATGAAGAATTTTCAAAGCTGTCAGAAAGGTGACCCTCCCGATAGGTAATGAGAGAGTAGTGACATAGTTTACAAGGCGTCAGCTCCAGGGTACTGGGAGCCAGAGGACTGAAGGCTCCTGCAAAGTCTCAGTGACCAGCACAGGCACCGCACTACGGCTTAGTGAGTAAAGCAACTGGGGATCAGGGGGCCTGGTGAAGACTGAGGCTCGTGCACAGGCTTCTGCTGGAGAACCCACATACACCAGGAGTCTCTTGGCTTACAAATAGGAGGTTGAGGACTCTTTGCTGCCTAGTCATCAAGAGAAAGCAAGGACATTGATAAGAGTCACTCTCTGACTTTTGAGAGTCTACAGTTGTTTTCCATAGATCAGTAGGACTTGTCCCATTTCATAGATGAACAGATTATCCAAAGTGTTCAAAGCTGAGCTTCTGTGTTAGCTAAGCACACCATACGCACGTGGAGAGTGTGCGAGAACTGAAAGCAGGAGAAGGATCGTCTAGACCTGGACATGCCATTTACCAGCTGAGTGACCTAAGACCTCCAAGCCTCAGTTTTTCTACCTGTAAAGTGAAGATTGTATTAATAAGACTTATCAATAGGTCCTGTTGAAAGTCAAACAAGATAAGCTATATGGAAACTCTTTGTAAAAGAGTGGTTGTTGTCATTATTATCAGCCTTAAAATTCAGCATCCACATTTTAGAACCTGTGCAATTGAAAGAGATCAGATGTGTACTTAAAAGAAAATGCCTGATGCATAATGACTATTATTTATCCAGCCGGAGTTCCTCAGGCTTGGCACTTTGAACATTTTGAGACAGATATTTCCTTATTATAAGGGGCTGTCCTACAGATTGTAGGATTTTTGTAGCATCCCTCATACCTACCTACTAGATGCCAGTAGCGTCTTCTACCCCCCAGTGTCTCAAAAATTGCCAAATGTCCCCATTGCAGCAAAATCTCCTTCAGTTGAAAACCACCATGTTAGATTTTGCTAATAATTTCATATATCCGCGGAAACCTCACAACATTCCTAAGAGTTAGTATTAAGCAGCACTATCTCCATTTTATAAGTAAAATGAAAGTTTGGAGAATATAATTAATATACCCGATTCAGGCAGAAGACGGGAGCCCAGAGCTGGGCCAGGTCTCCCAGACTCTAATGCCCATGACCTTCATTCTGCCCTACTCAAACCCTGGCATGGGTGGCTTTGGGTTAGCTGACAGACCAAAGAGTTGCCAAGTGTTAAAACTGGCCAAGCCCCTCCAGGGCAAATAAATTTCTCTACTAGCTAATAATAGGACTCATTCTTATTCTGACGCCTTTCTCCCTTTATCAGACTTTAGCTTACTAGGATGATGATATTTATAGCATTGACCTTTAAAGATAGGATGGTCTTTTGAACCCCAGAAACTATGCAAAGTGTTTTGGAAGGAGCAAACGGGACTTAAGCCCTTCTTTATTTACAGAGCCCCGTGTTTTTGCCTACAGCAGAAGGCCCTTGAATTTGACTGCTTAGCTCTGGCTTAAAAGCCAGAACTTCTCCATTGTATGCACCGTTGTCATTCAGTTGGTGAGATGAGCACTGTGAACTTGGGGATGCTGATTCTGAGACAACAATTGAATCCCCTTCCTCCTCTGTGATGAGAATAGCAATAACAATAGCTATCATAGCTAAGCTAAGCAACGGGTACAGAAAGTAAAAGTTAGGTCTCATGACCATAATAAAACTGAGTCAAGGACAATGAATTTCAAACCTGTCCAAAAAGTAAACTCTGGCCTCAGCTGGGCACATCTGAGATTGAAGCCTGCCGACTCGTGTTCTGCCGTGCAAGAAAAGAGCCAAATTACAGATCATGCAGAAAATGAAAGAACTGTATCCACCATTATATCTAAAAAGTAAGATAAATTAGTGAATGCTTAATGACTTTTAGCTTTTAAGAGAATGTCCCTTTGGTAGATTTTTTTTTTTTGATTGATATTTTCATGCTTCGACTCTCATGCCCATTTTCAAGGACACACAAGAGAAAGTAGGGTCTGTCATTCTCTCAAGCAGCCTTCTGTTGCATCTGGTTTAAAAGTCTGAAGTTTCAAATCTCATTCTCCCTTGGCTTCCTCAGTCTCTCTCTTCCCTCTCTCCCCGTCTCTCTCCTTGTCTGACCTAAAAAGTGATCAGCCAGAAGAGGACTCAGGAAAGGACGTTTCTGTTGGCATGAAGAGTGACTGCAGTATGGAATGGCATCTGTCTAGCGGCAGAATCAGAATCTGCCCACGGGCTCTGTGTAGATACTACATCTGGCAATGGGAAGAACGCTCAGTGGGGGTATTGAGAATGGACAAAAATAGTCTGTGTCCATAGAGATGAAGGGAGAGCATGGACAGAGAGCCAGAGGGATCATGTTGTGGGCTCTCCATGAGAGAAACACACACTTTATGAACCCAGACATGGACAATATGACATCATGCTTTGGGAGGCCCTCTTGTTTGGGAAGAAAAGAGCATTCAAGCACTGTGGATGCCCAGTGCCAAGGCTTCTTTCGGTCAATGCATGTCTGTTCATCAACCATGGCCTACTTCTCTTTGTTGATTGGGCTGAATTTTAATTGGCTGCTCCTCCACTCCTTCTATGCCGCCTCTTTTTGGAAGCTTTCAAAGAGGTCAAGCAAATTCACCGAGGAAGTGACTAGTTTTGCTGGAAAGCACAGCTCCTTTCATGTTGAGATGCCATTAGGATAGGCCCTTCTTCCTCTTTTTCAGATCCCCCTCTCATGGCCCACACTTGCCCTCTTCCTTTGGAGATGCCATATCAGTTTAGCAGTCTCTGCCGGTAAATGGAAAGAGGTGGGAACAAATATCCAAGGGATTAGTCCTACAAAAAAAAAAAAAAAAAAAAAAAAAAAAGACTTCTTGCTGCTAGCCAAACAGGGCGTCATCTAAATGAATCTGCCAACAGACTAAGGTAAATCTTGTACCCAGTCAAGAGACACAATGGTCTGAGTCTTTGTGATGCCAGAGAGGAGGTGCCTTTCCATCCCTGGGTCACCCCTGTTAAATGAGCTTGAGTAAGTGGTGGCAAGAGTTTGCCGTGTGGTGGGCGGAGCGCTGACTGTTCTGCCAGCTGATGCTAATGAAGTCACTTCCAGCAGAATGAAGCAGGAATACACAGTGGAAAATTTTGCCTTCCATTCCCTGAAATTGACTAAGCGTCACCTGGTGCCAGACCCTGTGCTGGGGGCCAAGAACCGGACAGCGGTGGCACCCTCTTCCTGCCCCAGAGGGGCCTACGTTCTAAGAACCCGGGGTAGAATTCAGGGGAAGGAGAAGAAAACAGAGTATATGCATTCATTCATTCAGCAACTAAGGAATGAGCACCTCCTTGAATGAGACACTAATGTGGACCCTTGGGATAGATGAGTGAACAATACAGTGACATCCAGAATTTATTCTGAGGTTTAATCTGAGGTTTCAATGTTCCCTAAATCATGCCTGTAAGCTTGTTATTATTATTAGCCCCATTTTTAATTAAAACTTGATGGGAGTAGAGTTGATCGACGATGTTACATTAGTTTCAGGTGTGCAACATAGTGATTGTGCAGCTCTGTAAATTAGGCTGTGCTCACCACAAGTGTAGCCACCATCTTACAATAGCCAAGATAAGGTAATCCCATTTCACACATGAGGACAGTGAAGAAGGAGAACTAAGTAATGTACCCAAACGAGTAAGTGGTAGACTTGGAATTTGAACTTGGACAACCTGGCCACAAACCTAAAGAAGGGAGTGCAGTGGAGAGGTGGGATATTTATAGGGGCCATCGTTACAAGATGATTTTTTTTAAATTTTTTAGTGTTTATTTATTTGAGAGAGGTGGGGGGAGGGGCAGAGAGAGAGGGAGACACAGAACCCAAAGCAGGCTCCAGGCTCTGAACTGTCAGCACAGAGCCCACCGTGGGGCACGAACTCACAACCCATGAGATCATTAACTGAGCTGAAGTCGGAAGCTTAACTGACTGAGCCACCCAGGCACCCCTAAAAAATGATATTTGAGCTGAGAATCTGAATAACCAGAACAAGGCAGTTGCTGACCATGAACCAGACTCTGTGCTGGGCGCTTGAAATGTCTCCTTCCTTATTTCCCACAAGAGCCATAGCAGGTAGGTCATAGCATCCTCACTTCCAAAAAGAAAACGGAAGCTCACATTTAGGTAAATCAGACAAAAGTGCACGACGCTTATGTGGCAGAGCCGGAATTCGTGCCTAGGCATTTCCGACTCTAAAGTCTATGCTTTATCCACCAGCCACATTGTGCCACAAATGGAAAATGTTGCTATGATTATATCTAGAAGATTTGGAAGTTCATGGGGTATAGATAGGTCTTAACTGAGGTAGGTTTAATGGAGAAAAACTCAGCCCAACAGGGACCTACAAGATAAGTTCACCTGTTTTTTGTTTTATGTTTTTTTAAGAGTTGGGGCTGGGAGGTAGGAATTCTCAGAAGTAGAAACAGCACAAGCAACGGCACAGAGGTGCTAAAGATTAGAGGGTATCTAAGAGACAGACCTGAGTGTAGTTGGAGACATGTGCTAGGGATGCAATGGTAAAAGAAAAAACTGGACAACTAGGTTAAGGGCAAATTTTCAAGAACATTGAATGCTTTAGGAGATTGAGTGGCGTTCCGAGTAAACGACATTGAACATTCTAGTAAGCTCTCCCTATATCATGAGACTCATGGAATGCATTTCAACCAGCATTTATTAAGCACCTCCCACATGTACAGTTCCAAAGGAGGGGCTCTGGTTAAAATAAATGTCTTTTGCTTTCAATTATTAAAGCCATCTTTCTGTAATGTGTATTAATCTACTTTATGTTCCTCGAAAGTGTGCTGCACAAAGCCTGGCTCAGTCACTGTTTTCTGGCTGAGGATCCTGCCTTAGGGTCACCAGCTTGAGCATCAATTTTCATTTCAGAGTCTGTGGATCTAGGAGTAGAGAAGATTGCAGTGAAAATCTGTATTGACCTCAGAGCAGTTTGGAAGTTACTTTTCCTTAAAAAAAAAAAAAATCTGGTAGCAGTACATTTTATTCTGCTTTGCCTTTTTCTCAGAAGAGAAGAGCAAAATGAACGAAGTGTGGAGAATGTATCCTGTAAATAGCACATTCCCTGATTAGGTAGTATCAGACCCAACCACAGTTTCATTATGGGTGTCCACAGGCAACGGCTGAGTGACCCAAGAGGCTTGAGACTAGTTCAGTTTAGCCTCAGTTTCCTCATCTATAAAAAGGGATAGTAATAGAGGCTACAATAAAAAAAAAAGTGGTAATGTATACAGAGTGCTCGGCATATAAAGGAAAATTTGCTGCTGGGGAATAAAGGTTCCCCTTACAAGAGGTAAATAATCCAAACCACATTCTAAGCACCTAAGCATATACATACAATGATCACATTTAATTCTTAAGCCACACTAATAGGTATGGATTATTAATCATCTCAAAAATGAAAACCTTGAGGGCTGCGAAAGGGAAAGAGAGACTAAGGATAGGCTTTGTCTGGCATTTGGTCGGCACACAAGATATTCTTCCATCTATCTAACAAAATATTCTTGAGTGATCACTACCTCTCTTGTGCTGTGCTAGGCTATGCTGGGCATAAAATTGACAAAACTGACCTCGAGTCTATTCCAGGGGTACTCAAAGCCTCCTGGGGGATGCTTATATTGATGTACTTTACAAAGACATAATAACAGGTGGGATTTATTTAGAATGGGAAGGATCGTTAGGGGGGCAAGGAATCTAGTCAAAAGAAATAGAATGTGTGAAGTCCATAGAGCAAGAAGAAATTCCGTATTTTCTTAGAAATGACAAAGGATCCAGTGTGCAAAGCCAAATGCATAAAAGGCAGTGATACAACATGAGGATGAAAAGAAAGGGAGTGGCCAGATCATAGTAGCTTTGTTAAGAAATGTGTCTTCTGAATTAAAATTTCTAATAAAACGTCTTTATTACTTTTGGGGACACTGCTGGATGTGACTAAGATGCTAGTTTGGGGACTGAGTGAATAAAAGATACCATATCAGGCTGGCATCTAATTCTCATTCACAGAAAACTAGATTTACAGTATTTAAGAAAACCAGCATTTTTAAAAATTACATAACCAGAAATTGGGACATAGATGGATATATGGATTGTCAAGGCCAGGATTTTCATAAATCTCCGCCTTTCCCTCATGCTCTCCACATGGCTGCCGTGGTTCCTAGCATCATGCCTGCACTCAAGTCAGGATTAAGCAGGGCTAGCACAGGGTTGTGACAGTTGCATCTGTATCATTTTATCAGAAAAGCAAATGCTCTCTCTCAAATACATCCATAGAAGTCTTAGATTACACGACATAGCTCCAAAATGAGTCACATGACCATTCCTAACTGCAAGGGGGTCTGGGAAAGTGATTGTTTCGATCTGCAGTTTTAATATTATAAGGCAGCAAGGGAGAAGGGGTTAGAAATAGCTTCTGACTGCTCACTTAAGATGGCAGCCATAAATACTACAACAGTAAAGTGAGTCCCCTTTTCTAATAATCAGTAACGTGAGCCGCATGCCAATAAGAAAAGGCCAATCAGAACAATAAATGGATAAAAGATTGCATAGGTATGTCACAGAGAAGGAAACACAAATGTCCACTTTACATTTAAAAGTAATCAAATGAAAGCTGAGGCTATATGAGATATATATGGGTAATATCAAATAGAATGTATCTAATATTTTTAAGGATGTTCAAGAATGCAGATGTCTATATACTGGTAATGCAGGGGCGCCTGGGTGGCACAGTCGGTTAAGCGTCCGACTTCAGCCAGGTCACGATCTCGCGGTCCGTGAGTTCGAGCCCCACGTCGGGCTCTGGGCTGATGGCTCAGAGCCTGGAGCCTGTTTCCGATTCTGTGTTTCCCTCTCTCTCTGCCCCTCCCCCGTTCATGCTCTGTCTCTCTCTGTCCCAAAAATAAATAAACGTTGAAAAAAAAAATTTATACTGGTAATGCAGAGCAACTCGTTTGGAAAACAATTACAGTATTGTGTGTGTGTGTGTGTGTGTGTGTGTCTGTGTGGGTGTGGGTGTGTGTGGGTATATGTAATCCTGTCTACTCATGGTATATGCCCTGGAAAAATGCCTACGCATGTGTGCCAGGAAACAAATATAAAAATTTACACAGCAGTAGTTTTCTTTTAAAATAGAAAAAAAAAGAAAAAGAAAATTTAAAACCCAAATGTCCATCAACAGAATAAAGGTGCAGTATAGTCGCAAAATATTATATAGCAATGAAAATTTTAAAATGCAGTTATATACAAAACAACTAGATGAGTCATAAACGTATAACTGAACAAAAATAACTTGGAGGAAAAACTTCCAGTAAAAAATCTGTTACAAAATTCAAAATAAGCACATTTAAAATAAAGAATACTATTTAGGTGGTTTAAAACTTATTTAATGTTTATTTGTATTTTAGAGAGACAGAGACAGAGTATGAGAAGTGGAGGGGCAGAAAGAGAGGGAGACACAGAACTGGAAGTGGGCTTCACTCTCAGTGGGCTCTCAGCACAGAGCCTGGGGCAGGGCTCGAACTCATGAACTGTGAGATCATGACCTGAGCCAAAGTCAGACACTTAACCAACTGAGCCACCTGGGTGCCCCTGTTAAGGTAGTTTCAAAACAGTTTTTTTTTTTTAATTTTTTTTTTTAACGTTTATTTATTTTTGAGACAGAGAGAGACAGAGCATGAACAGGGAAGGGGCAGAGAGAGAGGGAGACACAGAATCTGAAATGGGCTCCAGGCTCTGAGCTGTCAGCACAGAGCCCGACGCGGGGCCCGAACCCACGGACCGTGAGATCATGACCTGAGCCGAAGTCGGACCCTTAACCGACTGAGCCACCCAGGCGCCCCCAAAACAGTTTTTAAAGCAAGGGGATTAAAAAAAATTAGCATAATTACCACATTGTGGAATTTGAGAGGAGTTCATAGATAGGTTCAACCATACTGGTGATATTTGATTCTGTAAGTTGGGGGTGGTTTCTTGATTGTTCATTTTATTATCATACTTTATAGCTTATATATGCCTTACTTTAGTCCTTTGCATGTGCCTAATAGCATACAATAAAAATTTTTAAGAGAAAGAAAGCTGTAAAACAGCATTAATAATATGAAGTAATTGTAAATTTCTAAATATGCAGATAGAGATATAGCAAGAATATGAAATACTGCATGTAGATTAGCAGTAGTTTATATATTCGTTTGAACTTTTTTGTATTTTTCAAATTCTACAGTGATATCATGTTATTTTAGTAAGTAGAAAAATATAGAAAAAATCTTACTGAAAAATTTTAAAGCATTGCTTTTTAGTTCATTAGTTCAAAGAGCTGACAATTCCTGTTCAGTTGTCACTGAGTTTCTTTAACTGGGCTTTAGCAAGTATCTCTGAAAGTTAACAGATTTCTTTCAGTCTATCTGGTGGCTCCCAAAACTTTAGCAAGTATCTCTGAAAGTTAACAGATTTCTTTCAATCTATCTGGTGGCTCCCAAAACATTTTGTTCAGTAGCTTTAATTTTTCCCCAAATCTGCCTCCTCCATTAGAGGAAGGAAGTTTCTAAAATATTTTGGGGTAATAATAGATTAGGATAGATGAAAGGTAGAGCAAATAATGTTCTGACTGCTTCAGAAAAAAAAAATTATCTCTACACCCTTCAAACACTTCTCTAATCTTCTCATGATATGGAGCCTGTGTTTATGTCATGGATACTGTCTGTGGTGAAGGAAATAAATTAGAAAATATGTCCATTGGCTTTTGCTGGATATTTCCTACATCAGGGTTTACAACCTTAGGTAGCAAAAGCCTTGCTATCCACAGATGACAGCGGCTGTCCTGTTCCTGCCCTCTACATCAAATCCACAGGCTTCAGAGTCAAAACCAAAGCTCAAGGCACAATGATTTCCATTTCTTCCAAGCACAAGAGCTTCTTTCTATTGTCAGAGTATTTTGTGGAGTCCATGACACCAGATGATTGTATTATCTCTTGATTGGGAAAAAAGATAAAACACATGTAACAATTTCAAAAATGATATGAGTCCTATGTTATCAATTACACCCACATCTCTCTATATGCAAAAACATAATTCAGATATGAGCCAGAGATACTAATTTTTTTAGGTAGCCAACAGTATTTGGTACCTTTGTGGCTTACTAAATCACTTATAGTGACACCCTGCCATGGGGACCTACAGACACAAGTTGGCATCAGACCATTCTGAAAATCTGAAGCTTAGAGAAAGGGAGTGGCTTGTGGAAGGCAGCTCCACTGGTCAGTGATGGGGCTGGGATTGAAATAAAGGCTTTCTTTTTTTTTAATTTCAAATCCAGTTTATCCCCAAGGTATCACGATATTTGCATAAACATTTCTGGGGCTTCCCTTTCCGCTCCTGCAGACACATTCAGTTACGTCCTGGGTGATTTATAAAAATAACACCTGCAAGATTCCCACCTGCATGAGCTATCTATGATAGTCAGACTCTTCCAAGTGGAAAATACTATGGTGGTTTCCAGGGTCTAGGGCGGGAGAAATGGGGAGTTGTTGTGCAGTGGGTATAAAGTTTCAGTTATGTTAGATGAGTAAATTCTAGAGAATTGCTGCACAACATGGCGCCTATAGTTAACGGTACAGTATTTGCACTTCAAAACACAAGAGGGTAAAGCTCATGTTAAGTGTTCTTGACGCAGAAAAACAAGTAAATCAAAAAGAGACGTAAGCATAAGCAAACTTTGGAAGGTATTGGGCATATCCTTGATTGTGCTAATGGTGTGACGGATGTTGGGGTATGTCCAAGCTCACCAAATTGTATACATTCAATATGTGCAGTTCTTTGTAGATCAGTTATAATTCAATGAAGTTGTTAAAAGCAAAAGACTTTGCAGCTAAGCATGAACTTTCTTCAACTGACTGTGGGAAACAGAATGGCATTTTTGAAAAAGAGTTCCATCTCTGTTCTTTCTTTCAACAAACATTTATTACACACCAAAGATGGGACCTCCTTGGTGATCAAAACTGTCTTAAGGAGCTATCAGTCTAGAAGGGGTGAAGAGAAATGTGCAAATAATTACAACACAAAGTGGTATCAGGCAACTGACATCTGTTCCAAACTCTATGGGAGCCCAGTGGAGGGATGAAGAATTCTTCCCTGAAACAAGAAAGGCCAGATCATGAAGAGACAACTGAAAATGGCCAAGTTGCCCTGAGCCGCCTTTTCTTCAAAGGAAACTATTCCTTCATCTCTTTCTCGGGAACTTGGTTTCCAGAGTCTCACTTGTCCTCCTTGGAAGATAGTCCAGTTTAGAGGTCTATATCTCTAAAAGGAAATGGATCTTTTTTCTGGCCTGGGCCTGGGAAAGAGAAACAACCATCTCTCTGATTCTAGACACTCCCTTTCATCAGTGAAGAAGTGATAAATACAATTTAAAGGTAAAGTTCATAGGGAAAAGGTCATTGCAGGCATAAGGAAAGCTTTTCTTTGCTGCTGCCATTCCTGAGCTACTTCTCTGGTGTCAGCCTTTCCTCCAAGGTGAAATTCTAGCCATCTGCTAGCCAGGGTGAGTCAGGGTTCCGGCAAGAACAGAGGGCAGATTGTTGAGAGTTGAATAAAGGGAGTAATTAGGAAGGCGTGGGCAGAGTGAGGGTGTCCAACAAGGCATGAAAAACATCCCAGAGCGAGTCTCTTGAAGCAGTTGGGGCAGTGGTTCTCAAAGCTGGAAACCTGTGGGGTTCCTTGAGACTCTTTTAGAGGTCCATAAGGTCAAAACTCTTTTTACAATAATACGTTTTTTGCCTTTACAATTGGACTTTTTCCTCACCTTCTTCACTCTTATTCTCTCATGAGTGCATAGTGGAGCTTTCCAAAGGCAACATGACTTGTAATAGAGTCATTGCGCTCACGGCTAATAGAATGTATGTTTGTGTATTCTTGTGTTTAAGAACTCTCAGCTTCTATTTTTAACATGGTAAGCACTGAGAAATAAACAAAAGCTCTTTGGGGATCCCCAACAATTTTAAACGTCTAAAGGTCCTGAGAGCAAAACATTTGGGAACTGTTGGGTGACTGCACCTTGATGAGAGTGGATATGGAAGATGGCTGCCTGGCAGGACCTGGGAAGCCACCACAGCAACCTAGCAGAGAGAGAGCCTGGGAAATAACCCTATTGACATCACCTCCCTCCACCCAACCTGCCACCAGGGCCTCCCCTTGGCCAAACACAACTCAAAGCCAGAGGGCAAGGGTGGCTGTACTCGGGCACAGAGCTGGGTAGAAAAGAGTGGATCTGGAGGGACCAATGAAAAAGAGCCACACATTTCGAGGGTGGTAGGAAGTTTTTAAAGCAAAAAAGAAGGAAAGGGGCAAAGGCAAAGTGGGGATCCTTCAAAATGGGAATGAGAAAGGAAACCTCCAAACATCTCCTGAGCACTTTGCTCCATTCACTCAGCTGGCTAATTAGGGAGGGTCTAGGTTCAAATTCCAACTCTATGATTTTCTAAATATGGCTCTTTGAGCAAGTTTATGGGTCTCTCTGGGCTCAATTTCCGCATCTTGACTGTGGGATAATAATATCTAGCTTGGAGTGCAGGTGACAGGATTAACCAAGTTAATATATACACAATACATAGTATAGACCCTTCACTAGTTACCTATTTCCTTTTATCCCATGTGTGCAAATTCCTGGGAAGAGGTTCCAGTCACTCTTGGACCTCATGTGGGGCTTGATTGTTAAACCACAAAGACTGGGACTTTGATCCCCCTCATCTCTTTCTGAGGGTTTACTGCCAGGTTAACTACTCAGAGTAGATAGACATTTGGATTGAAAGAAAAAGAACAGTCATAATAAAATATCATATCAATGCTAATTATGCCTTATGGGAATTAGTCCTTTAAAACCGCCAACTCTTGGAATCCTAAGAGTTCACTGAAAGAAAAAAAACAATCAAAATTTCTGCAGGGTTTGCTGATTTGCATGCTTTCCCTACATTTCTATCATCCTTCCGTGAAGCTCCGTTCTGCCCCAGTGGGGGTAAGAGACATTTGTTTGAACCAGAGCATACTGAAGCTGTGTGTCCTGCACACTGGTTTTTCCACCTTCTTTCTGAATGTTTCCGTTTGTAGAGTCCAGTAAGGCTCCAGCCGCTACAACCCTTTGATTCGTCCCTGGGATGTTCAGCGTTAACACATGTTTGAAACCTGCTGGGAGCCTGAGCCCTGCTTAACAGAAATAAAGGTGTGATTAAGGAGATCATCTGGTAACTGTCAGTCACATTTTGCAAAGTTGTTATCTGGTTGCAAATCTCTAAGTATTAGGGGCTTCACTCTTCCTCTTCAAGGATTGTTCATTGCCTATGGCCCCAAGTGAAAGAATTTTATTTTCCCATTTTAATTAGTGTTGTGTATGTCTGCAGTCCCAACCCCTTCATGTCCACCTCTTCCCCACCCCCAAGTTACACCTCTATTCCTTTCCCTCTCAGTCTCCCTCACCTTCCTCCTCCCGCTCTCCCTCTCTACACACACACTATGTAGACATAATATAATGTAAAATCAGAAACACTTTAGTGAAGAAGCGCAGCCCCCCAAAACAAGCTAGAGGCCAAACTGCAAATTTGTGTTGATAACGTGCAGTTATTCAATTAAATACCCGATGGAAACTGGGCAGCCAATTCACCACTCAAATTGATAGATGGGATAAGGGACTGAGGCACCATTGTCGAAATGCAAATGATTTTTAACTCCAAACACTAAGAGAAAGTGCGATTGATCAGGAAGCTGGTTTCTCCTCCCATTACTCAAATGGATAAATAGAGGGTAGATAAAGGGGAAGCAGATGGTGTCTGGGTGAAAGTTGTGCAGGGGCTGCTGTTTTCTGGTCACAGAAGACATTTGGCAAGTGAGGTTTTCTTTTTCTGATAAAGCAGGTTGAAATAACACGTGGGTTACCCTGCCATATTTTGGGCTTTCCCCTTGTTATTGGTGATGAAGATGACAAGTCAGGGAAGTTGGCTGTGTAGAGGAAGAGGAGATCAATATTCCCCAATCCATGATGAAATTTGAGAGCTGTGATGCTACTTCAACTCACAGATCCTTTCTCCCCCAAACCTGTCCCAGCTTCCACTGTATATCTCCTTTCTCTCTCTCTCTCTCTGTCTCTCCCTCTCTCATACACACACCCACATACACACACAGTCATCTTTAAAATTTTTTTAATGTTTATTTATTTTTGAGAGAGAGAGCGAAAGATAGAGAGACAGAGTGAGAGTGGGGGAGGTGCAGAGAGAGAGGGAGACACAGAATCTGAAGAAGGCTCCAGGCTCTGAGCCGTCAGCACAGAGCCCAATGTGGGGCTCGAACTCACGGACCGTGAGATCATGACCTGAGCTGAAGTCGGTCTCTCAACTGACTGAGCCACCCAGGCGCCCCACCCACATGGTCATCTTCTAATACAGCTCAAAAGTTAATGGTCAGAATTTGCACCCCCCACCACTGCTTGCTTACCCATTGAGCTTCCTGTGGGTCTGAGAAAACACACACATTCTCATAAGACTCAGATCCACTGAACCTGCACTCTGGTAGAGTAGAAAGGAAAGGGCCTGGAAGATGGTGATGCCCTCAGCTCCAACAGAGAAGGCAGGTAGAAGAGATAGATGTGGGAGGAAGATCATGAGTTCAGGGCTAGGCAAGTTGTGTTTGAGATGCAGTGGAGAGAGCCACACAGACATGTCAAACATACATCAAAAGTCAAGGGCCTAAAAAACAAAAATCAAGGGCCTGAGGTAAAGAGGTAAGGAGCAGGCTCTGACCTCAGGGCACTAGCTACATTTGTAGTTAATTATCTGCTCAGTGTCTGTCTGCCCCAATAAATACAAGCCTGTCTGTTGACCCCCATACTCTGAGTTCCTAGGAGATCAGTAAAGAGATGTGGAGGGAGGGATAAAGAGCCCGAGGTGGGAGATGCGAAACTGATGATTAAACAGACTTTCCTGGTCATCTACAAATGACCTTACCACACAGGAAACAAATGGAAAGAAAGTAACACTTATTAGGCATCCACTGTTTGTCAGGAAGAACAAAATCCCAGGATTTCTGCCCTCATCCTCTGCTGTTTCCTCCAAAGTGTAGTTCAGCAATTGCTAAAGATCCCTCATCTCGCTGGAACATTCTGGCCACTCCACCTTCACTCCTTAGCAGATATTAGTTAATAAATGAACTGTTCTGACTCGTTCCCTTCCTTTGCATTCTGTCCCCCAGCCCATCTTCTGATCCAAAGCTTGTATGTTTTCTGTTTGTTTTTAAATAGATCACAGCACATACCTTCCTTCCTTTTCGCTTTGAACAATCCTTAAGTTCTTCTCCTGTCTATGCTGAGAAGCCGCTCACGTTGTTCTGATGAGCCTCTACATGTTCACTGGTCTGTCAAACTCGAAGATATGAATAACTGATGACTAATAGGACCCTGGCTGAGCTCTCTCTGCCTGAGAGTCTAACAAGTTCAGGAAATTTTACATGGTTCACGATAGCTTAATTTTTTAATTGTACTTAAAATCCTAGCAGGGATCACTGGCAGGTGCTGACTAGATGTGAGCCACTGTGCTGGACGCTTCTCATAGATCACACCTGGTATAGCCGCACAATCTCGTTTGCTCAAGAAGCTGCCAGTTCACAGCTGTTGTCCCAACATAATACTTGACAGGACCACCCTCCCCACAGCCCAGTGTCTCTGTTTGAATGATAAATTGTAGACGCACCCTAGTCATACTATTTATGTTCTCTCATTCTCGTCCTCTGAGTTGATACCACCAATAATCCCATTTTTAGATGAGACCACTGAGGCCCGGAGAGGTCACATCACTTGCCTGAAGTCTGGCAACCCTTGTGTTAGAGTCTGGTTTCCAGTTTAGGAATGACTGATTTTAAAGCAGACTTTCCAACGTACTGTGAGTAATTCAATATGAATTAAGAAGAATAAGATGATCAAAGTCCTTGGTTTCCAAGTGAAACACGTTTTCTGTATGATCATGGCCCAGTAATTCCCATTCTGCAAATAAAATGAGCCTACACACAGAAATATTTTTCTCTGTTATTGATGTGCGCCTGGCAGGATTTCAGTCAGGATCAGCCCTTAATAAGATTGGCAAAGGTAGAAAATTTGGCTTTCCTGCCTGCCCTAACACCTCTATTTTCTCTCCACTCCCCTAACCCTGTCCTACTCAATCTCCTCTCCTAAAAAAAAAAAAGTAGGGAAACACGAGACTCCGTCAGCAGAGAGATCTGAATTCAAATCCCAGAGCCAATATATATAGCTGTGTAATGCAAGCAAGTAATACGCCCTTTCTCTACTTCAGTTCCCTCACGTGTAAAACGAATAACACTGTCTACTTCATAGGGTCGTAGTAAAGATTACATGTGAGAACATACGATGCACTCATGCGATGCCAAAACATTGTAGGTACTCAACCCATATTAGTCCCTTCCTGACTCAGCACAGAGCTGATATTCCACTTCAATTTAAGGAAAAAGGATTCTCTTCCCAGGGTATGTGCTAGCACTCACTTAGATCAAATGGTGAATAGAAAGATGTGTCAGATATCCCAGACTAGAGAGATCTGTGGGTGCTTGGAAAAGGGGTCCTTTAAGGGTTTGCTCATAACGTTACCTGTTGTTATTGTTAGTGCTACCGTTTGCTTATTTCCCCCAAAAGATGATAAACTCTAGGAATGCACGATCACATCACATCATATATACCTCAGTAGGGTGCCATATGTGATGAGTCTTGATGAATCAATAGAAGTTCATCCAGTTAACAGCAAGAAAAAGGACTATGCTGTGTGAAAAGCAGGTGCAAGGGTGTGCAGTTTGGAAAGAGCCCGGGGAGTAGCACCGTGTGTCCGCACTGTCAGGTGACTGGGGTAAGATAATTCCCTCGTATTGAGCACGTATCACGTACTCAGCACTGTGCTA
The DNA here is from genome assembly GCF_014898765.1 of Herpailurus yagouaroundi. Lineage (NCBI taxonomy): Eukaryota > Metazoa > Chordata > Mammalia > Carnivora > Felidae > Herpailurus > Herpailurus yagouaroundi. The sequence continues at coordinate 8,833,270 of NW_024412411.1, read as the reverse complement.
AGGCTTTATGTGGACTAACCCATTTAAGCTTCACAATAACTCAATATAAAGGGTACTCTTGTTTTTCCATTCTGTACGTGGTGGACTAAGGCCCAGAGGGATTGCACACTTAAGCAAGCAGGAAACAAGGATCTGAACCCAGACATGCTGATTGCAGAGCTCAGACTCTTAGCAAGGGAGTGAGAACAAAGCTGATGCCATGTGTTAGGCTCAGGCTGTGGGGGTCCCTGTGGGCCAGAGCATTGATTTTCATTCTTGAGGTTCAGGTAGTAGAAGCTCCCCCAAGCGCCAGACCAGAGCAGGAAGAATATAGACAGTTGTTGAATTTAGAAGTGAATATATTTTCTGATTGACCTAAGTCGTTCCTCTTTCTGGCTTTGTGGTATTTGTCAGTGCTTCTCCAGTTACTTCAAGAGCTGTTGTGAAATTCCCAGTGTAATCTCCAAAGAAAATCAATTTAAAAACACATATTTGTTAATGTGAATTATTCATGAACATTAATATACTTAAGTATATATGAATTTAAATTAGTTTCGTTTGGAGTTTTTCTAACATTTCAGAGGTGCACATTATAAGTTATTCACAAATTATTCATTCAATAACTCTTGAGATCCTAATATATGGTAAGAAACATTCTAGGTATATACCTTGAGACTAATAGACAGCTTGGTAAATATCATCATTATCCTCATCATCATCATCATCATCATCATCATCATCATCCCTCAGTAATTGCTGCGTGCCAGAAACTATTTCATACACTTTACATATATTCACTCAATTATCCCCTATAGTAGTCCTATTACTACCATTATCTCTATTTAAAAGATAAAGAAACTGAGTAAATTGTCCCAGGGAGCCCAAACTGTTATCAGAGAAGATCATATCAACATGGAGAGTACACATAGATTCTTGGTATATATTTGTACGAAGTAGATTCTGAGTATATATTTGGTGAACGAATAGAACAATCCTTAGAAGTACAAAATTTTTACAAGATCGTGCATTTGTCTTGGGCACATTCTTCCTCATTTAGAAATAATGTATGTAAAGGAGCTTAGTTTCTACTCCAGGAGGTAAGATTTGAACTCCAATAACAAACTACATAGTCATTTGAAAATATGCTTTACAAATAAAAAACCTGAGGTAAGATTTGAACTCCAATAACAAACTACATAGTCTTTTGAAAATATGCTTTAAAAATAAAAAACCTAAAGCGATTAAAACGGAAATGTAAAGAGGTGAGATTCACTTTACAGGGAGAAATGGGGATGGTTTGTGGATGACGTGGTGCTAGGTTGAGCCTTGAGGGTTTATGCACACAGAGATGGGGGCTGGAGGGGCAGAGCAGAGGGGGCAGTTTCAGTTAGGAAGATCCCTGTAAGAAGAAGCACAGGAGAGACCAAGAGCCTGGATGGAGAATATGGAATATTTTTCTTTAGCTAGAATATTGCTGCTCAAAACCACCTAGTGACCTATTTCTGCTCTCTTTCTATTACATCTTAATATCAGTTAGGACTCCATTCAGATATAAGTACACAGAAAACCCAAATCAAGTTATTTAAATGTAACGGTTTGTTTCTCTCACATGAAAAGAACTCTAGATAAATGGATGGCTGTTGGGATCGGTATAGATTAGTACCTCCCCAATTTTGGACTAGCTGGCATCTTTGTGATTCTCTAGGCTGCTTCTTAATGGTTAGGAGTTAGCTGTCCTAGCTACAGGCACCATACCCAAATTTAAGGCAGGAATCAGGGGCAGAGAGAGCTTAAGACATACTGACTGGTGTCTTCCTTCAGTCATGGAAGTCAAAGCTTTCCCAGAATCCCCCAGCAGACATGTGCTCATCCTTGTTGACCAGAACTCTGCCACGTGGCCACTCCTAGCTGCAGAGGAGGCTAAGAAAGAAGGGGGTTGGAATGGAGGTTGGGTCAGCCAACCAGCAGTGTGCAACAGACACTAGTCAGTGCTTCACCTGAGTGCTTCCTGCGTGCCCCACAAGCTAATCACTTCACGCACATTTAACTTAACTTTTGTCACAACAGGTCTGCAAGAGATCCACTATCATCTCATTTTACTGAGATTCATCTAAGGTTCAGACATTCGCCCAAAGCCAGACAGCTGACAAGGGGCAGAGGCACAGAATTGTTTCTAGCCCAGAACTTAGCCAGGATGCCCTCCTGCCTCTGAGGTGAAGGTGATCACTGACTGATCACCTATGATCTGAGTAGCTTTGTGTGTTTATTGTTTCCATCAACTCTCACAAAAGTCTACGAGTGCTTAGTAATACTGCCATTTGACAGATGAAGAAACTGAATCTCATTGAGTTTACATGACTTGCCCTCTGTCACTCACATTCCTCTAGGTGGCTGAGCTGAGATTCACAGCTCAGACTCCTCATTTCAAAGTCCATATCCTGTCTTCTGTGCTGTGTCACATTTTATCAAGATTCCATTGGAAAAATAACTGTTTATCCCATCCAAAATGACTCCCATCTGTCTGTCCTCTCCAGTCCACTGTTTCTCCCTTGGCTCAGGCCCTCATCGCTGTATAATTAGACTAGTCTAGAAATCTACTAAGCGGTCTCACACTTTTACTTTTCCCAGACAGATTTGCCTTCCCAAAACATAAATCATTCCATGTGGCCCACCCTCTGCTCCATGGCTCCCCACTGCCCAGCAAAGGGTGTTCAAGTGTCTTAAGCAAACCTGGCTCTCACCACTTTTCCTACCTGACCTCCCATTACTAGCTCTCCTTTGCTTTTGACTCTTATCCTACTCTTCATTGCAGGAAAGCTGGTCTGGCCAAAGTAGACATTTGCATCAATTCAATTCAGCCAGTTCATATGCCCAATCCAGTGGGACCTTGCAGGAGGGAAGGGAGCCTAGTAATAGGTGCAGAGAATGGATACTCCAAGTGGGAAACACAGCAGGAGGCACGGGGGCGAGAAGACACAGGGTTTTGGTCAGTCCTTGTATCAATAGGTATGGCTGCAGATAGGACTGTAGAAGCACGAAATCACAGTGTAGAGTGCCGCCACTTAGTGTGTTCAAATTCCAAACTGGGAGAGAAAAAAAAAAAAAAGTCATATCTAGCCTTATATCATTGTGTCCAGACCAATCTTAAAAGTGATCCTTGGGGTGAGGGTCATTATCTAACAATTTTGACTAATTCTCCCAGAAAATCACTTCTCTACTTAGCATCTTGCAAAGTTGGTCAGCTAGCAGTAGGAGAGTCAGTCTCTCCTTTCCCAGTCCCTTGCAATTAGAGATGGAGTGGAGTGTGGGTATAAAGGAAAGGCCTTAGCATCAGAACAGACACGGGTTTGAACCCTGGCTGTGTGTGGCCTTTGGGCCCCTAAGTCACTCCATCTCTCCAAGCCTCAAGGTCCTCATCCGTCAATAGCAGAAAATTGAGACCATCTCTCAATGTTGTCACAAGGTCTTAAGAAGTCTGAGGGACAGGGGTGCCTGGATGGCTCAGTCAGTTAAGCGTCTAACTTTGCCTCAGGTCATGATGTCTCACTGTTTGTGAGTTTGAGCCCCTCATCGGGCTCTGTGCTGGCAGCTCTGAGCCTGGAGCCTGGAGAGTCTGTGTCTCCCCCCTCCCTCCCCCTCCCATTCTCATGCTCTGTATGTCTCTGTCTCTCAATAATGAATAAAAGTTAAAATTTTTTTTAATTAAAAAAAAAAAAAACACAGAAGTCCGAGGGAGGAAGAGTAGAAATATCAGTACGAGTACACCCAGCCCCAGTCACTGTGAAGCTACATGGTTTTGTGGAGGAAATTGCTAGAAACCAACCTCTGTCAACCTGAAAGTTGTCAGGGCAGGAGCCACAACCAGCCTGGAGAGTCAGGTCAAAGATGCAGGTCATTTCGTCTGGTTTCATTTTATGTCTAAACAGGGAGGGAACTTACTAAACCACGCTCCTGACACAGAAGCCAAACTGTTCGTGCACAACAGAATATGGAATCACCCAGTAAGGGTGATGAAAAGGGAGGGGAATATGCAACACGGCCGTATCAGCTACGTGCCAGCCCTGGACTGCTCAGCATAAATGGGCCAGGTTCTGGACTTAGCCCACCTGTTCACTAGTTCTGTGACCTTGGACAGGCCACAGCAAGCTCTCTGCCTCCTGCACAGCATCTATACAATGGACAAAAAAGAGACGAGGCTTATAATAATAAAAACATGAAAATAATTTTAAAAATTGCATTCAATGTTAATTATATTGCCATAACGACATCTCAGAATATGAGGCAGATTATTGATGTTGTTATGTTGGTCCTTCATACAATAGTCAAAGTCATGGAGAGGACCTTCATAAATATTTCTGTCCTCAGGAACTCACATTCTAGTGGGAGAGGCTGACATGTGCATAAATCACTCTAATACAAGGTAAATAGTGGTAAGTATCGAAGGAGAGGTACGAGTCAAAGGCCCTAGGGACATGGAAGCTGGGAGATTAATTTCTAATAGGGGGATCTGAAAGGTTTCATGAAGGAGATAGGATTTGGGTTGGGCCTTGAAAACTTGGGAGAGCTTTGATTTATACCATCTTCTCTTGTGCCTCAGGAAGCACCCGTAGCTTTCTCCTCTCAGTTGACTCTGTGCTTCTGAAGGGGAAGGATGTTGACCTTCACCTCCCATCACTAGCTCCTCAGCATAGGGCCTAGCAGCCAGTCAGAGCTCCAGAAATGTTGCTTGAGTCCAATTAGTCATGATGATAAGAAAGAGGAGGAGGGGCCATTCATCATATTAGTAGTGTTTATTCTTTATCAAGTTCATGTCGTGTCAGGCGATTTAGGGCAGCATCTTCCCTGACCGTCTCAGCAACACCCGAGAGAGATGTTACCATCACATGCCCTGCTCCTCAACCCCTGCTTCACAGATGAGGGAACCAAGGCCCCAAGAGAACACTGCCTGCACCAGGCCCCACACCAGTAAGCAGTGGGGCTGGATTCACTCATATCCCTTGAATCCCGAACTCATGACCCGACATAACATGAGGACACCTCTAGGAAAAGTCTACATACAATGTGTTTTACGACATTTCTGGTGAAAACAAATCTTTCTGTATAGCAGTTATATATCAGTCAGGGCTCTCCAGAGAAACAGAGCCAAGAGGCCAAACTTGTATGTTGAATCTTGAGGCAGAATTTCTTCTTCTCTAGAAAACTTGAGTCTTTGTCTGGTAGGGTCCCCTCCCTAAGGGGAGGCGGGGGGAGGGGGGCAGGGGAGCGGGGGAAGTAACAAGAAAACAAACCTCAAGGCAACCTGACTATACAGTAAGGTACATGACAACATCCCTCACGACCTTGTAACTCGAGACCACTTAATCAGTACATGTTTGTGTTACCATATATGGGAGATAAAGAAGTAAAAAGTATATAAAAAAACTAGACCACGTGACCTTCGGAGCTCAGTTCTTGGGGTATTAACCCAACTGAGCAGTGCCGGCAGGAATAAAGTTGCTTCCTGGATAGAAAAGCCTCAATGTCACGACTCTGCGAGAATCCTGCTACATTTGCTCTTACAACCCTCAACTGATGGGATGAGGTTATGGACGCTAATTTGCTTTACTTAAAATCAAACGATTGTAAATGTTAACAGTATCTAAAGAATATCTTCACGGTAGCATCTAGATTAGCGTTTGGCCAACAGCTGAAACCACAGTCTAGCCAAATTAATGCATACAATTAACTATAACATGATGTAGAGAAATAGTGACCCAATAAAGATTTTATATTTAGACCACTGTAACCATCCCATTTTTTTTATTGTCTTTAATTAGGCTTTAGGAAAAAAAAAATGCATGACAACAAACAAAAACATTTTGAAACATTCCCTGCACATTTGTTAAGGGAAAATATACCCTTCTCATAAAACAAACAGTATTTTTTTTAAATTCATACAAGGATAAAAAATAAAGGAAATAAAACATGCCAGGGTTTGGTTTAAACATCAAAATATTTTATGCATGTTTAATTTTAGAGTTTGCTATATGGAGAAGAGTATTTGACTCTTCTGGTATATGCGTGGTGAACTGTTTGAAAGAGGTTTCTAGAAGAAAAGTGCTAGGAGATCTTGAGTGTCATTTCATGCACCATCATGTGTCACAGATGAGAACATCGGGACCCAGAGAGGGCACCCCAGTGGCATAGCGTGGCTCCTCACACAAGTGGTAAAACCAGGACTCCTGCCCAGTCTCTGGTTGGGGCTTCACTCCTCAGGCTTAATTACCCAGTTTTATTATCACCACAGAAAAGAAAGATAAACACACATGAAGCGTACATTCTCTGCCATCGGGTTGCATGGGCCACCTCAGGCCAGCTGTGAGCCAGATGGCTGCCCTCCCCACAGGAGCTGCAGGGTTTCCCTGCCTCTCAGTGAGCAGATGAGGGGAGGGTGAGGATTGCAGGATGGGGCAGTCCCAGCCCCTTCACGGACAGGATCAGCTGCTGAGTATACTCACTGCCACCCAGAGTGAGGGTGAGTGTGGGAGTGAGGGAGGCCTCTCTGTGACAGGAGACCAACAGGCTAGCCGTGAAGGGGTTACCAAGAATGAAGCTGTGAGGCCAGAGTTCTGGGTTCTGATCCCTGCTCTGCCTTCTTTTAGCTGTGGATTTGCTTTTCTGGGCCTCAGTCTTCTTCTTCCATCAAGTGGAGGGACTAACCGCCTACCTACAAGAAGGCGGATAAAGCAGAAGATCTAGGTTCAAATCCTGCCTTTGCCACTTGCAAACGATTTGTCCTTGGGCAATTCGAGTAGTCTGTCAAACCTCTGCTCGCACAGAAGAATCTCTGGTTAGGATTTAAGGGAAGTAACCCGTGTGGAGTGCCAACCACCATGTCTGCCCCGCAGAGTGCGAGCTCAGTCATTATTCCTCCCAGTTCCCGCTTTGCCTCTCCAAACCCAAATTCCCGAGACCTCTGCTTCCCTAAGATGCCTGATCACACTCTTTGAAGACCTGCTCAGTAATCCTCCCTTCACTACCTCTCCACATGAATCAGTCACTCACCAACTGTTTCTCAAGGAGCCTCTGGGGAGCAGGGACTCTGTGGCCCTGCCCTGCCCTCGCAGAGCCCACACGCTGAACCTCCATGCTACACCCTCACTGTGACCCGCATACTGGCTGTCCCCTGGAGATGACAGATGTTAGCTTCATCTTGACGGCATTGCTGGCATCATTTCCAGCCTCCAGCCCCCATCCTGGAAGAGCTTGCCAACATTCTCCGGTGGGAAAACCATGAGCCTTGCAGGGCGGGGTGGAGCAGAGGCCTGAGGGTGGGTCCTGACAGCTGGTGCTACTGAAGTATCGATGACATCCATCTGCCCACACTTTGGAATCTAGGTGTGGCCGCCTTTGTGTCTCTCTCCCAAGTAGTAACAGGGGCCCACTCCTTTTCATCTGCTGAGGGATCCATAAGGTGAGTTTCTTAAGATCTTTGCTTTTTGTCTGGTGAAGTGTCAGTGATCCCCAGGGGGGTGCCCCAGTGACATCTGGAATCCAGTGCCCAGCTGGTCTCTGCCGGGCCTGAACCGCACCTGTGCACGGTGTGTGCCTCATGGACACCAGGGCAGGAAACAAAGCGCTTCCTCTGGAGCAGGGCCTGCAAAGGAGCTGATTATAATCTGGTTTCCAAGGGCTGGCAGCCCCAGGACTCTTCAGTGAGTCACACTCAAGTCGAGCTCATCGGAGACACTTGCTTGTGGGGTTGCTCAGGAAAGGCAGGGAAGTGAAATCAACACACGTGTGGGCTGGGATGGGGCTGAAGAGTCATCCATACCAAGCCTGGGGCGCCTGGGTGGCTCCGTCGGTTAAGCGTCCGACGTCAGCTCAGGTCATGATCCTGCAGTCTGTGGGTTCGAGCCCCACGCAGGGCTCTGTGCTGACAGCTCGGAGCCTGGAGCCTGCTTCGGATTCTGTGTCTCCCTCTCTCTGCCCCTCCCCTGCTCACGCTGTCTCTCTCTCTCTCTCAAAAATAAATACATAAACATGAAAAATAAATAAAACAAACCAACCCCCTCTCATGAGAGCCTCAGGAAATTTCTACTGCTCAGGATCCTTGCCCAGACCCCGGCTGGCAACCAGCCCCTCTCCATGCTCTCTCACAAGCCCCTGGCCTCATTCTGCTTTCTTCCCTGTTCAGCACTAGAATGCTCACTCCATCATCCCCAGAGCCTGGCTGGAAAAGAGGTGGAAGAGTCTGAAGAAATGAGGCCCTGCACCTCCACACCAGCCAACGCCCCCTCCCCGCCCCCCCCCCCCCCGCAAAGTAGATAAACAACACATAAATCCTCTGCAGGTTCCCTGCCTGGGACACACACTCGCATAACCAAGTAACCAGAGGGAGGAAGCCCCCACGTCCTCAGATCAGAGGGCTCTTACGCACCTCGCCTGTGTTTCCCACTGCCCTTTCTGCGAAATACAAGGTATGGGACACTCCATCTCATTTTCATTTCACATGGCTGAGGTCACCAAAACTTCTCCCATCCTGTGGACCTAAAACCACCTTTCTTTCCAGGACTAATGAGACCAGAGGCTTCAATAAAGGCCAGACAAGGTCTCTCTGACCTCTAGACAGGGGCATGTGTTCTGTTATCCCCCGTCTGGGGGTCGCATCCCTTTATTTTATATATGAGAAACTGGGGGCAAGTGGGTTTAAGAGATTTGCCAGGATCACACTCTATGGGCACACAGCCCAGGTTAGAACCATAGCCTTCCTCTTGCCACTGTTTCCATAGAAGCCACTTCTCAGTCTAAAGAATCTCCAGGTCCTATCATCATTATTTTTCCCTCAGAAACTTAAGAAGACGTCAACACTTCTTATGTGTGGGGGAGAGAATCCCAGATATAGTTTACAGAGTGGGACATACCACTGCCCAAACTCTTAAGCATACACTTCCTTTGATGTTTGAGCTCAGAGTTCCTAATCCTCAGTATTCTCATTTCTTGAACTCCCACATTGCACCAGTCTTGTCTAAGCAACATGCTGGAACACAAATAGGCTCAATCCTCAGACGCATCTGGATGATCAGGCTTTCTCTACTGGGTTCTTGGGTAACAGGGGTGGTGCCATTCACTAGAAGAAGGCACTGGGGTAAAAGGACAGCGAGTGCTTGTTGGAGCTAAGCATACATGTAAAGTGTAACTGAGCCTCTTGGTATTGTTCGAGCCTGGGAAACTTAATCTCTCTGAGCCTCAGTGTGCTCCACTGTAAAATACCTCCCCACCCCCCGTCAGGATTTGGGAGAAGACGTAAAAGGTGATGTATCGTCTATGCACTGAACACGTAGTTCTCTACCTAATTTTCCCACCTACCCCATCCTGGTTTTGGGGGTTTTTTTGTTTGTATTTTGGGGGTTTTTTTTTGTTTTGTTTTTTTGGTTTTTTTTTTTTTTAGTGTCATAAAACCTTGACTATTTACAAAGCTGATTTTGCTGTTTGGGTGTGTGGTCTAGATGCAGACAGAAAAAGGGTGCAGGGGCACCAGAGTGGCTCAGTCGGTTAACCATCCAACTTCAGCTCAGGTCATGATCTTGCGGTCTGTGAGTTCAAGCCCCATGTTGGCCTCTTTGCTGATAGCTCAGAGCCTGGAGCCTGCTTTGGATTCTGTCTCCTTCTCCCTTCGCCCTCCCCAGCTCATATTCTGTGTGTGTCTCTCTCTCTCTCTCAAAAATAGATAAACATTAAAAAAAATTTTTTTAAAGAAAGAGGGTGCAAATGGCCTCAACAACAACAACAACAACAACAAAAGCCACACAACAAGATCCCCAGACTGCAGATGAGAAACCCTGACTTCATCTGCCTCCTAGCAGTTGCTTTGTCAAAGTCCAAGTTGCTTACACATCTGCCCTTCAATGACACAATCTATAAAACACAAATCATACTGCCTCCCTGACATACCGCTCTAACAGGATATAAAATAGTAGATACTGTGCATTGGTAAGGGATTATTATCTACAGCAGCACTTCTCAAAAAGTGTAGGGATAATGCAAAAAGTAGGGTTCCCTAACTGAATACGTTAGGAAATCCTGGAGTAAAGAGGTGGTTTTATTACAGGACTTCGCCAAGCCTTTCACCTCCCCTTACGCATTAGGAATCTTCCAAGATTGGGATATTGTGTGCTGTATTTCCCAAGAATATCTGACCATTCAACTTACATTTCTGAAGACTATACCATGGTCCCAGTGTTCTACAGGGTACACTTTGGGAAACACTCAGCAAGCATGCTTCAAATTGCTTCCACAGCCCAGAGAATGAAAGATTTAACTGCCCCACCATCTTAGCTGCCTGCAATATGCAATAGGAAGAGGCAATTTAGAAGCATAAAGGATAGCTTTTAAGAGCAATTCCTTCTGGCAGCAAGAGGCAAAGAGGGCAGGTACCAAGCTTTAAGAACCTGGAGCCAGACTCTAATGGCATTAAATGAAGGTGCCATTGGGAGGCCCAGTGTGCCCCAAACAATTATGGGAGGTTTCAGCTTAGAGGTGGCACCCTCTGGGCAGCTGAGAAGCAATGGGTTTGAAATGGCTGGGTTTTCTTTCTTTCTTCTTCTTCCTTTTTTTAAATACTTAACACCAAGGATGAAAAATGTGAAAATCAGAACTTTTAAAGCTCTGGCATGGGACTGGAGGCTGGTCAGGAACATGAGCAGATAAACACAGCTGCTTGTAGGCCAGAAGGATCCCTCTGAAAACTACCATACCCCAAGGGACACATGAGGCCAGGGGTGGGCTCTGTCATAGCTCTGGACTTTTGCACAAGCTGTTTCCTTACCCGATGTGCCCTCCTCCCTCATTCAGGACCAGCCCACCTAATATCCTATTTCAGCTACTATTTATTTTTTAAATCAGTCCCTGTTATAAAGCCAAGTGTAATACAGATGTCTTTTGTCTCTTCCTTCTCCTCTTAGACCTGAACACCTGCTCCACCACCAAATAAATACACTGAACGTAAATATCAAGGGCAATGCAGAATTTACTAAAGAGTCCACACAGGGGACAGTAGAGGGAATTTACATGCACATCCACAGACATCTACTCAAAAGCTGTTTGGGTATTTTTTTTTTTTGGCATTTCTTATCTCCCCTACACCCTTCTTTGCCATGTCCTCCTCACCTTCAGGGAACCTTCTGTTTTACCCATATATGCAGTATATGGCCAAGCTGGCACCTGTCTTTCATTCCCAGGTCTTAGAGATTAATGACAGGGCTAAAGGCAGTACAAGAAAGTGGAAGGAACATAATTCCTGAAATCAGGACAGGATGTGGTTCAAGTCCTTACTTTGGGAAGGCATCTTGGTCAAGTCACTTCAGTTTTCCAAGACTCCGTTTCCTTTTGGGGAATATGGGAATGATAATACTATGTTGCATGGTTGCTTTGTGGATGGGAGAAGAGGAATAGGAAACACATAGCGTGGTACCTGGCACAGAACAGGCACCCAATGAATTGCAGAAACAATGGTTCGGAGAGGAATTGGGAAGTGTCTGGATCCAGACGGTGGCTATTAGACTAGGAAAGGAGAAACAGGTGCATGAGACATTATGTCTCAACGTAGACTGGGGCTGTGCCGGAGTGAAAGAAAGTGATGACAGGTCTCAGTTAAAGAGATTAAGTGCTTGGCCTTGCATGAAGCTCAGAGTGCCAGTCATGATGTGGCCTGACAGCTGAGCGTCAGGGACCGCTGTGAAAATAAGCCAGGTGTCTCCCAGGGCCCGCCCTGGGGATAAAGGGCTGAATTAATTAATTAAAATAATAGTTGCAGATCTGCCTGATGTTCAAGCAGATAAATGACAGGGCCACCTAATTGAGAATGTGAATGGGACTGTTAATAAATGCCGTTTTGCTTGTAGGTTTTAAAGCATCTTTTAAAAAGTCATGGTTTGTTTTAAATTTTGTTTGCAGGTATATGTGTTTCATATTGCTTTATAGAGTTCATTGCTAGGGAATAAAGTTGACATACTTGCTCTAATTTCAACCTGGTCACAAGTGACAAAGAGTAGCATAATGTAATATTTGGTTCCTCCAGATAGCAGAACAAATCAAGAGTCCAAAGGTCTTGAATCTTAGCCAGTACTTTGTACTGGAAAGACTCAAAGTTAGCCTTTAGAGTTAGATGCGGAAAGATCAAAATCCTAACTTTGCCCCTCAAGAGTATGAGGTTGGCCGTATTGTTCAACACATCTGAGCCTCAATTTTCTGTTCAATGTAATGGGCATGAAATTCCTACCATGAAATTCATGGTTGTTCTATGGCACAATTAAAACTGCATAAGGGAAAGTGAGTGCCTGACACATTGTTAATGCTAAGTACGTGTTGGCTTCCTTTCTTTAAAGACTGGATTTTCAGGATTTACATTAGTGTGAGGATTTATACTGGTAGAATGGGGAAGATAAGAGGAGACTGTTGAGAACTTTATGCAGGGCTTCAGATGCCTATGGTTTGTTACTGGGAGTAGAGTAGGAAATAAAGAGAACTTAAGATTATATACCAGGGACTAGAATTCCACCTTAAGAATTTGGTAGTCTGAGTTGCAAGACTATAACATGTCAGTGGAAAGACATACGCTGTTTAAAAAGAAGAGGAAAGGGGCGCCTGGGTGTTTCAGTGGGTTAAGGGTCCAACTCTTCATTTTGGCTGGGGTTGTGATCTCATGGTTCCTGAGTTTGAGCCCTGCATCGGGGGGCACTGTCAGTGCGGAGTCTGCTTGAGAATCTCTCTCCCTCCCTCTCTCTCTGCCTCTCTCTCTCTCTTTCTCTCACTCTCTCTCAAAGCAAAATAAATAAACTTTAAATAAAATAAAAAATAAAACAAAGAAGAAGAAGAAGGAAAGAAAAATCTCTAATGAAAGGAAGGACTGAGGGTCTCGGAGTATTAAGAAACCGGACGTCTAGCCAGTGCGGTGGACGTGTGGGGGAAAGCACAGGGCCGTGGGTAAAAGAGAAGAAAGACACAGAAGTGATATTGTTGTAGGGATGAGCTGCCAGTCATGCAGCCTGCTCATCACCAGGAAATCCTAATCCAGAACCCAGAACCCAGAACTGGTGCAGGATGGAGCCATAGAAGAGCCTCCACAAGTCTCTGAGATGCTAGGAGGACTGCCGAAACTTTTTTTTTTTTTCTTGACCATCATATACTCTAAAGGGAGAAGCCATGAGAAGAATTGCTCCTTGGGGCCCTCCTCAGAGCTGAGTGGTACTGAATCACAAGTGGTGATTCCCCTGTGACAAGAGTTTTGGTAGAAACAAAGTGGGCCATGTTGGAGTCAAACTAGGTCAAGACTTGTAGCTTCAGCCCTTGTGCAATCTTAACTTTGGGAAAACAGATTTCTAGAATTTCTCAGCATGAGCTTCAGCCTCCAAGAAAACAGACTCAAGTTTTCAAAAGGGGACTTTGCAACTGAACCATCTTGAGCGACCCAGTAAGGCAGGAAAAGGCTGCATGGATACCTATGTGGTTTCACAGAAAGCCAGGCTGCTGAGCTAACGACCTCATAAATATTGGTGTCATGACTCTGTCACGAAGCAGAGACTTCAGAACTGAGCATGTCTGGGTTTGAATTTTAGATTCATCACTGTGAACTACGTAAAGCTCGGGCAAGTTCTTTAAGCCTTCTGAGTTTGTTTCCTTATACATCGGGAAGAAATCATACTACTTATGTTGCAGTGCCTATATAGGGTTAAATGACACAAGCAAAATATGCTACCTATCGCTGGAACATAGAAGCTGCCCAGAGTAAAATATGAGTCTCCTTCCCTTTCACTTCGTAGGATTATTTGGCTGGTCTACTGGAGGAAATCCAGGGAGGACCAGATTTCAGAAGGGAGTTTGAAAACTTTTTCCTGACCTGTGGGCAAGATGATGGAGGGGTAGTGCTTTATCCCAGCGTGTCTTGAATGGAGAAGGTGACAGTGTGGTTAGAGAGATTATTTTGTATGTATTAGATAAAAGAGAAGAGTTCTGGGGCACCTGAGGTGGCTCTCTTGGTTAAGCATCCAACTCTTGGTTTCGGCTCAGGTCATGATCTCGCAGTATTGTGGGTTCTAACCCCACATGGGGCTCTGTGCTAACACTGCGGAGCCTGCTTGGGATTCTCTGTCTCCCTCTCTCTCTGTCCCTCCCCCATGCGCTCGTGCTTGCTCTCTCTCTCTGTCTCTCTCTCTCTTTCAAAATAAATGAACTTTTAAAAAAAGAGAAGAGTTCAGGCAGAAATTTTCTAATCACACTATGTAGGCATCCACCAACCTTGCTGCCTACCGCTGAAGTCCTGCCATGAAGGGTGAAAGAAGGCTTACTATTGGAAGATGGCAACAGGGCTGGAAGGACCCTCACGTACTCACCAAGGAAAGCTTAGTGGGTACCCAGATCTCTACTCTGACTGGCCACCATCTCCTCTTTATAAAGTCTTGGCTTTTACCACATTGATTTGGAAAAAAAAAAAAAAAAGACTCGCTGTGTTTTTTTATGCATTTGGTCAGTTCTTAAAAGAAATTGGAGGGGCGCCTACCTGGGTAGCTCAGTCGGTTAAGCATCTGACTTTGGCTCAGGCTGTGATCTCATGGTTTGTGAGTTCCAGCACCACATGGGACTCTGGTCTGCACTGACAGTGATTTTCTCTCTCCCGCTTTGTCTCTCTGCCCCTCCCCCAGTTGCACACTCTGTCTCTCAAAATAAATAAATAAACTTAAAAAAAAGATCTTCTTAAAGATCTTCAAAAAGCTTTGGCACCTTAAGGCCACAAATGTAACCTCGAGATGTAGAATCCAAGTAAATTCTGGCTTGAAAAGGCAGACCAGTAGAGGAGGGGCCAGGAGCACAGGACCCAGTCCCAATTCTGCCAGCTTATTGGGTCTCTGACCTTGCGTAAAGGGCTCGAAATCTCTGGTCCTTAGTCTCCTCATCTGAAAAAGGGAGGGGGGGATGATGGGGAGAAGTATGGGTCAGAGGAAGCCTTAACTTAGACTGTTGTAGAAGGTTATTAAAATGTGAGAAATTATGAATTATCAGCATAGTGAAGTGGAAACGCTAGCTAGAATTACCATGTGCCAGAAGTTATTCAAAGCCCTGTATTTATTTTTTTAATTTTTTAAATATTGTTTTAGAGTGTATTTATTTATTTTGAAAGAGACAGAGACAGCACAAATGGGGAGGGATAGAGAGAGGGAGAGAGAATCCCAGACAGGGTTGCCAGCGCAGAGCCCAATGCGGGGCTGGAACCCACAAAGCCACGAGACAGTGACCTGAGCCAAACCAAGGGTCAGACGTTTAACCAACTGAGCCACCCAGGTGCCCCTCAAAGCCATGTGTATTTTTAATTCTTCAGTCTTCACCTTCCCACAAAGTAGGTGCTGTTAGTATCCTCACTCTATAGGTGGGGAAACTAAAACACAGAGATCTCACATGACTTGCCCAAGGTCACAGAGATGGCAAGTGCCAGAGCCAGAATTTGAACCCAGTCCACTGGCTTCAGAGCCCGCAGGCTTTGCCACTGATCTCTGCCCTGGGGTTGGGCAGACCTGGTTGTTACCTGAGGTCCCCCCACTTCTGGTCTGTTTTGCACAAGCCAGATCCTTTAACCACTCGGGCCTCAGTGGCATCATTTACCAGACAGCGGTGCAATTTCCTACCTCAGCGCTGTTGCAAGCAGTTAGGTCATGTCAGGATGTGTAGCAGGGGGAATTCATATGAAATAAGGTGTCATTACTGAGGGTCTAGCTACGTTTCTGTGAGCCCTGGCTTTCGCAAGAGCAAGCAACAAACCAATGGAAAATGAACTTAATAAAAAAAAATGGTTTAACACATCATTTTGTTGGATGAACAAAATCCTTGCAGATTATGATAAATACCAGGAGGCAGTAGCTGTGGTGACAATAAAGAAAAGTGATACCTACTTGAATAAGGCGGTCAGTAAGTCAGCGCTGGGGAGACGCTAAATCAAATGGGAAACCACGGGGATTGTTTTCGTCTTGTGGCAGGGGTTTCAGGAACTCTGATAGCGACGGAGGCAGCCTGGAGCTCTGGGAAGATTTTATTTAAGAGAAATAATGGAATGATGATGGCGTTTCTTTTGCCCAAGGGTGGCAGGGACTGTATCCCATGCACGGTTTTCTGTGTGTAGCTAAACACCATGAACTTGATAAGCCCTAAACAAATTTAGCTTCTTTACCTCTCCCTTGTTGTCATCTCGTAATTGTATGATAGTAGCCATGGAAGGGATATATGATTAAAACCCCTTCCTTTTATTTGGGACAAAAGTATGCCACAGTGATCGAATTGGAATCAACACTTAGGCGGTTCTCCTTTCCCACCAAAAAAAAAAAAAAAATTTTTTTTAATTTAACATGAAAATTTGATGAGCGGAATATGCAGCATTGCCCGGGTCGATATCCACATTTCGAATGCATTTACTGTCATTACTGAAAGAATCTCCACTTGGTGAACCATTAAGACAAAGCACTGAGTAAATTAGCTAAAATCGTGCCTAGGGTAACCACTCTGCAGGGCTTGTTGGGAAAAGACTCTCTTCCTGCAAGTGATGATTGGTAAGGGAATGTTTCTGGAAAACAAGCCTTTTAGGAAGGAGATAGCTACTAATCAGGAGAATACTAAATGGAGATAAGGAGGGGGGAGCACATAGAATGTACTGGAATGTGCATAGATAGACCCCAGCGAGTCTCCTTTCTGTCACCACCCAGTTGTGTGACCATTTATTCCACAAATATTTACCAAGCACCTGCTATGGGCGGGGCAGTGTTCTAGACTCTGAAGACGTAGCAGTTAACAGATGAAATAAACAAATCTCTGCCCAGCTGGGATTTACATTCATTCAGGTGGGAAAGGGTTGTTATGCACTGAATGTCTGTGTCCTCCCCGAATTTGTATATTAAAGCCCTAACCCTGATGGTCTTTGGAAATGGGGCCTTTGAGAGGTAGAGTTTGATGGGATCATGATGGGGGGGCCCCTCCTGATAGGGTCAGTGCCCTTATTAGAAGAGACACCAGAGAGCTTACGCAAACATTCTCTTTGTCTTTCTCTCTCTGTATCTATTTCTCTCCGCCTTATAAGGACACAGCAAGAACGTATATGTGTGCAAGCCAGGGAGAGAGCTCTCACCAGAACCAGACTATGATCTGGAATTCTGAGCTTCTAGAACTATGATTAAATAAATTTCTGTCTTTAAGCCACCCAGTCAACGGTATTTTGCTAGAGCAGCCCAGAATGACTAAGAGAACGGAAAATAATGAATACTTAGAGTATATGGTATGCTGGCTGGTGGGAAGTGCTCTGAGTAAAGGGACAGGAGATAGGAAATGCTAGTGGGTGCGGGGAAGAGAAGAACCGCAATTTTAAGCAGGGTGACCAAGGGAGGCCTCCCTGAGCAAAGCCCGTGGGTGGTCACAGCATTAAAAGCACAAGTTTACTTATTTTTTAACTGTCAGTTATACAGTTCTGAATCCTTGCTCCACCTGTTACTAGCTGGATAGTAGGCCATTGCTTGGCAAACTGCCTTGTTCATAGTAGGTGCTCAATAAATAATATTTTAGCATGCATCAGAATTATCTGGAGGGCTTTTTAAACTCATATATCTGCGTTTACCACCAGATTTATTGGGCCTGGTGTCAGCTGCAGATTCTATATTTCTCCCAAGTTTCCCACAGACACTGATGCTACGGGACCGGGTGCCACACTTTGAGAACCACTGCACTAGATAAATGATGCCACTCCTAACCTTAGCTTCCTCCACTGTAAAGTATAAATGGTAATGCCTACTTTACATGGTGGCTCTCAGTGCCAGACACCCAGTTCTCAATAAGTGATGGCTGGATGGCTGCTACTGCTTTTATTATTCTTGTCAGAAAAGGTTCAGCTCTCTGGGCCTCAGATTGCACAACTGTAATATGGGGCCCCTCATGATGAGAGGTAGCTTTGTACCAAGGCTCAGTGGAGGGGCTCTCAGTCTGTCCCAGGGTTGGGGGTCACATAAAGATTACCAGAGATGACACTTCAGCTGAGCCTCAACGGGTAACTGGATGTCAGCTTAGATGAAGGGGAAAGGGGAGAGCCTTCTGAGCAGGGCGGGGGGAATGTGTATGCAGAAAAGCACCGCCTGTTCACAGAGCTACGACATACGATGCATATAAACGTCCACAAAGAGGTGAGAGCTTATACGAGGCTTGGAAAAGGAGCTTGTCTCTATCCTGAAGCCATGGGACACAAGGAAGGTTTTGAACTGGAAGAAGTGAAACCGTGTCCAATTCTGTAGCAGAGTGACTTCCCCAAACGGTGTGGAGGTAGGACTGGAGTGGAATGGCTGTGTCTGGAGGCTGAGAGACCAGCGAGGATGGCAGGGCCCCAGCTATTGTTGGGCAGGCTTACCCTGTGCTGGAGTGCCTGGCTGAGAGAAGATGGCGGTCAAACTCAAGCCCACAGTCCACTCATAAGCAACTCTGGGATGGGGTTGGGTCTGCACAGAAGTCAGCTCTTCCTTTTTTTAAAAAAAAAATTTTTTTTTAACGTTTATTTATTTTTGAGACAGAGAGAGACAGAGCATGAACAGGGGAGGGGCAGAGAGAGAGGGAGACACAGAATCAGAAGCAGGCTCCAGGCTCTGAGCCATCAGCCCAGAGCCCGACGCGGGGCTCGAACCCACGGACCGCGAGATCGTGACCTGAGCCGAAGTCGGACACTTAACCGACTGAGCCACCCAGGCGCCCCTAGCTCTTTCTAATTTGTCTGTCCAGGTGGATCACCAGTTTTTGATTCATACCTAAACTAGCTGGGGAAGCTTGGCAGTGAACTCAGTCTATTCGGGCTGCTGTAACGGGGTACTATCAACAACTAACATATATTTCTCATGATTTCAGAGGCTGGGAAATCCAACCAAGATCAAGGCACCAGCAGATTTGGTGTCTGCTGAAAGCTCACTTCCTGGTTCATAGGTGGCTATTTTCTTGTTGTGTCCTCAGGTGGTGGAAGGAGAAGGAAGAGAACTTTATGGGGTCTCTTTTATAAGGCCACTAGTCTCACTCATGAGAGCACTCCCTTCATGATCTAATCACCTCCCAAAGGCCTCACCTCCAAATACATATGAATTTGGTGGGGGTGGGGCGGAAGCAAACATTGATTCAGTAGCAGTAGTTGTTACCTGGGAGGGGTGAGTTCCTTCATTGGTCGTGGGACTTGAGAGGAAGGCATTTAACTGAGGATGAGTTATGACTAGGAATGATTGGATCAACCTCTTTCTTTTGTCAAATAGATGAAAAGTTAAGGCCCAGAGCGACCAAGTAATTAAGACGGCGTGACATAGCTCACAAGTGATAGAGCCAGGATGAGAACTCAAGCCCCCTGTTTCTAGGTCCTTGATTCCTTATATAAAGCCTAAACAACCTAGCACAAGTTCTCAAAATGTCTGAGACACAGTAGCGATAATTCTCATTTTCTGAGTCTATTAGAGGCTGATGCTGGGCTTGGGGTACTTGGTTATGTGCTTTCCATATATTATTTTACTTAATACTCTCATATGTACTCCCAATTAGGCATTGATGCACTCCCCCACCCTACAATATTATAGATGGGAAAGCAAAGGCAAAGAGATGACAATTTCCAACTTGACCCAGCTACACGCATCGCAATAAGTGACAAAGGAGAACTCAAAGCACAGAGCCCATGCTCCTTCCACTCGTACCAAGAACCTGAATTCTTCCAACTCTGAGCGTCACTCTCCCTTGGTAATAGATGCCACAAAGAAAGCATCTCCTCACAGGTTACTTCTGCCCACATAACCATGGCTGGCACGATGCCTGGCAGTACACGACTTTTGTATGTACAGGAGACGTACATAAGAGATCATAGAGCTGGGGCGTTGAACCTAACCTTGTTTGATATTAAAGCGTATTTTGAAGCCTTCAAGGCTCATACCATCTACTCAGCTCTTGAAAACTCGGCAAAATAAAAATCAACCAGTCCTGTGAAACGTGGTACAAACTTCACAAGCTTGTGTTCCAGCCACACACTCCCACGTCCCAGAATATCCCAGACCCTTTTGGCTTCTATGCCCTCGAAATGGCTCCTTATGCCTCCTGGTGTAAGGCTCCACCACCACCTGTCCTGGTAATCTCAGATTTATTCTTCCAGTACGACCCCAACTGACACTCTCTGGGGAGCCTTTTCTGGTTCCTGCCGACCGTGTTAGTTTTTCTTCCTCTGGGTTTTCTCAACATTTGTCTCTTGCTTTAGGTATATTGTATCCTAATTTACCTGTTTATATGCCTGTATCTCTCTATTCACTTCTGTATGCCCAGTGGCTAGAAGCAAGCCTGCCAATAGAGATAGATTGAATGGATGAGTGGATGGGTCAGTAGAGAAAGGGAGGAGTGACTGGATAGGTTGATGGTAGATGGATGGACGAAGGCTTCACTTTGTGGCCAAGAAGAGAGCCATGCTTCCCTACCCAACATGACTTGAACATTGCATGAAGAAGGTTCGAGGTGTCCATAAGCTCGGATTGAATCAATGCTAGTTCACATCTTCCCCAGCCTCCTCTTCCATCCTCAGTCCCCAGCCTGCTTTTCCCTGGCCCATGCAAGCCCTGCTCCACTTTCCTGGGAACTCCACCTGGCTCCAGGATGTAGTGAGACACCTCATCTCTCCCTCCCTCCCTCCCTCCCTCCCTCCCTCCCTAATGTTTTATTTATTTTTGAGAGAGAGAGAGAGGGCCCACACGAGCAGGGGAGGGGCAGAGAGAGAGGGAGGCACAGAATCCAAAGGCTCTGAGCCATCAGCACAGAGACCAACGCGGGGCTGGAACCCACAAACTAGGAGTCCATGACCTGAGCTGGTCAGTCACTTAACCGACTGAGCCACCCAGGTGCCCCATGACACCTCACCGTCTCTTAAAACACAGTACCAATGCCCTGTGCCACAACAAACACTGACATCCCTCCACCACTGCAGCAGGACTGGATGAAGGAAGCCGGGAAGAAAAGGCTGCTGGTACCAGCTCCCACTTCACGCCATCCTGTGTTTCCTAAGTCCTTCCTCAGCAGAAGTTTGTTAGCTAAGTAATCCACGGGCCACGTAGCAGAAGCATTTTTCTTAAAGCCCCAGGAATCTGAGTTCTGAACATCCCTAGTTCTTCCCCAGTGCAGTGCAATGGCTGCAGTAGACCCAGATAAGCAGAATCATAAAAGATGTTTCTCTGCAAAGACTTGTAGGCACCAGTTCGAAGGGTTTGGGCTGCATCAAACATATGTTCATGTGTTTGCTCACTTTCAGTAAATACTCAGTGGCCCCACTAGGGGCTGAAAATATGGAGACCAGCTCATCTAGCAGAGTTGACAGACTGATGTAGCAATCGTGGTTAAAAGTGAGACGGTGAGATTTATGTTCCTAGCAACAGGAACTCAGTAAATGTGTTGAATAAATTAATAAGTGGTAAACAAACCAAATGAAATTCCGGTATCTATCTACAACATCACTGCTGTTTGACAAAATACATTTAGGATTTTCTCTCACCCAATCAAATAAAAATTCTTTTTCTTGATGGAACACATCCTGGATGTTCCGCTGGAAGACTTTTCTCTGGCAGATGGTTGTTAATGTACGTGTTTGCCCACCAGATGCCGAGTTCCTTGATCACAGGGATGGTCTCAGTCATCTGAGGGTCACCAGCTTCTTGCATAGGCCCTCGTCTAGATCAGAACTCAGAAAATGATGTTCAAGTATTGTTAGATTTTGTAATTTTATTCTCCTAAAGTATCAGAGAGGAAGACAGGAGTGTGTTATTATTCCTATCATGGAAATGAAAATGCTAGGACAGAAACATCTCCGGTGATATTTCCACATAATTACTCAGTAATAGAGCAAGAAGTGGAACCCTGGTCCTGAGGCTGCCCTCAGAACTCTCCACCCTTTCCTCCCTGCTCCAATCTGTGATCTCATCTCACAAAACACAGCTCTTTTGTCCAGAAAAGCTTGCTGATAGACGTTCTGAGATGGACACACATAGATCCCAGAGCTTGCTTTTAGGAGGTCAGTGAGCACCAAGTTCTCTGCAAAATTAACATCTTTACTTTGCTCTCTTTGGTTGGAGATGACAGGAATTGGGGGGTTCTGGAGATAAAGGGAAATTTGGAGGTCATACAGAAGGGGATTGGCTGCAAGGTACACTAATTCCAAGCAGAGTAAGCCAAACCTCTACTCCCCAGCCATGCTAGACAAAAGCACACCCTGGATGTTTGCCAGCTGAATGGAAACTGCAGACATGTATTGTGTAGGCAGTGTTGGGAGATGTTACACAAAATCCAGATTGCAGGCTTGTCTTTAAAAAATCAGAAGTTGTGACAACCCGGGTCCGCTCCATCAAAGCTAGGCAGTCTGTTGTCCGTGTGGGGCATGCATTCTCATTTGCCACAGTCCCTACCTCTCCCTGTCGTTCCTCATGCTACCATGCCTCCCTTGATTCATTCACAGTGCCTTCCCGCCACCTGTAGGGCTTTGAGTTTGCAACATTTGTGTGAGAGAAAAATCACCCCTTGAAAGAAAGGACAGAAACGCCCATGAGGAGCACTTAGCCATGATGCAAATGTTGTAACAATTTGTGAAGCCAAAGGGGCAGAAAATTATTATCCCCGTTTTAAGGATGATAAAACTGAGGCTAAAAGAGGGTGAATCTCATGGCCAGGTAAGAAAGCAAGTAAATGATAAAGCTGGGATTAAAATCCTGGTTAATCTGAGTCTAAACCCTATATTTTGTCTGAGCACTTGTTCATTCCTCCCCAACCCACCCCCTCCCCATCTCCTTGGATTCTGAACTTGAGTGCTGACCCAGAAGGTCTAATTCATTTGCATATTAATTGAATGTGGTCTGAGAGAAGGGTCATTGGTTCCAATATGCAGTCTAAAGTCACATTTCAAAAACTTCTAGGTAAACCAATGTGTCATTTGCTGGTTGTTCTTTGTTAAAGGAAGGGGAAAGATAAATAATTAAGTTACCTGGGTGTTTAGACTTCAGTGTTCAGACCACTAATTGTTAAAGGCAGAAAACTGATAATCGAGGGGCAGGAGCTATACTTTCACACATCAAAAACCCATGTTTGTTGCAGACGTGACAAGGGACGTTACGACCAAAGAGGAGGATGTGTATGATTAAGTGTCAAAACGTCTTTTGGAAAATGATTTTTAACTCCTCCAATCTCCAGGCAGGATGAAAAAGAGGAACTCCTTAAGAATGCTGGTTCCACCTCGCAGGAGGCCAGTAAGCTGCTGTTACCAGCAGAGACCTGAGAAGAACACAGCCCAATTGTTGGGCCACACTTCTTCCCCACAGATAAACAAGGAAGCTAACTGCAAGGACACCTTCCACCTGTCGGGCACTTAAATGCATGATCTCATTCAAGCTTCACAGTCATCCTTCAAAATGGGGTTTATTTCCATTTTACAGACGAGAAAACTGAGGCTCAGAGAGATTTAGTAGTCCACCATTTCCTTTCCCATCCCTCAACTCTCTGCCTTAGGCACTAGCCAGCTTCTTCCCACTCAGATCCTGTAAGTCACCCAAGGGTCAGAAAGATGTAGAAGGACAAAAATCTGAAGTCCTCAGTCGACCTGTGTTCAAATCCTGGCCCTCCAGCAGTGGAAGTTTGCACAGTTTAATCCAGCCTCTCTGGGATTTACCTGCTTTGTCTGTAGAATGGAAAGACAGGACTTTCAGGATTTTTATGAACATTAAATAATATACGTAAGCGCTAAGCATACAGTAGGTACTCAAAAGTTGTGTTGAATTCTATTTAGTGATTTACACTGGTTGCTTCCCTAGTATTTTTTTGCTAAGAGTGGAAGAAACTTCATTTCTTCTGCTGGAATGAATGGCTTCATCAACACTAATGGGGTTTTGGTCTTTGACCAACAGACCTTGAGTGACACAGTGGCCTAAGCTGTGTGCTGAGAGTCCACTGGACCTGAGTGTGGTCCCTGCCTTTGCCACTTGGTAGCCATGGGACTTTGACCAAGTTTCTTATACTTATCGAGACCTCAGCTATCAAATCACTAAGTGGAGCTAATCACTACTGCACAGAACCGTGGCAAAGATTGAATGAGATGAGATTCTACAGCAAGAAATTAAGGGAACTTGTGAAGCCCAATGAAATTCTTCTCTGAAGGCAAGGTTTTACCCCCTTTGAGGGAATGGATACTAATATCTCTTAGGCTTTTGAGAGTCACAAATGCTTTGGAAACTCAGTGACAGTAATGGACTCCTCCACTTCCTACATGCAATGCACATGAGACTTATAGATACAATTTCAAGGGTTCTTGGAGGCCTCCAAGATGCACCCATGACCTCCAGTGGAACCCTTGGTTTAGCTCTACTCCCTCCCCTTCTCAGCTCCAAGCCTCCAGATGGCTTCCTCAGCTGTGGAGGATGGAGACTGGATAGATCCCACTATGGTTGCTAATGTTTGTTTTGGGGACCTTCTGGGATGATGTGGCAAGGTAGACAGAGCAACCACAGGCATGCACCAAGCCGACTGCCAGGGAAGGGAAGCTCAAGAGACACAGTAGGCCCTGAAAGACCCAATCCACCCTTATAAACCACTCTTTCCTCCATCCTCTCCTTCAAGGGTATGTGCCCAAAGAAGACAAGACCAAAGAAGGGCTGGAAGCCAATGGAGGACCCATCCACTAGGCCTCCAGAGCACATGCTGAAACTAGTGCACAGAAGTGGACAGGATGTAGACTTCTAGTGCACATAGGAAAGCCATGGGCACCTCCAAACCTGGAACCATGCCTTCCTCTTGCCTGCATGACCAGTGTCCAGCACAAGGGTGTACAGTCTCAGTGAGTGGATAGAAGCCCTTCTAAAGAGATTGAAAAGTCTGAGGACATAGACCAGATTCGAGTAGCAGAGAAGAGTTGAACCAAGAAAGCCTTTAAGTCTAACTGAGGTCCCAAAAGTTGTTTTAAGAACCAGCTTTGTCAATTATCTGAGCCATTTGTTTAAAAAGTATGTATTGCTGGACCCCACTGCAATGCACTGGATCCGAATCTGCTGGGTGGAGCCTGGAAGAATGAGAGAGAGAAAGTGAAAGTATATATGTGTGTGTGTGTGTGTGTGTGTGTGTGTGTGTGTGTGTGTGTGTGTATTGTGGTACCTTTCCCAAGTAATTCCTATATCCTGGCTTGGGCACCATTTCTCTCCTTCCTTTATAAGTACAATGTGATTATGGAGGGTTTATTCTGGTAGTGTGATTTATCCACTCAAGTGGCTCAAGTCCCACCTCAGCCATTTAAGAGCTGTGTGACATAGGGAAGGTTCCTTGAAGTCACAAAGCCACAGTTCCTTCATTTATACCATGGAAGTAAAGACACAGCTAACCCCAAGGCATTGTGAGGGTTAAATGGGACCATGCACAGGAAGGGCCTAGCCTAGCACAGGGCACCAACTTAGCACTCAGTAAGCGTTAGGATAGCTGGTAGGGGCAGAGCTAGAACAGAGAACTGTTAAGGCATTCACAGTAACCACCAGAAGTTGACAAAGCAAGTGCTCATATCATAATTCCTATTTTATTTTATTTTTTTTTTCAACGTTTATTTATTTTTGGGACAGAGAGAGCCAGAGCATGAACGGGGGAGGGGCAGAGAGAGAGGGAGACACAGAATCGGAAACAGGCTCCAGGCTCTGAGCCATCAGCCCAGAGCCTGACACGGGGCTCGAACTCACGGACCGCGAGATCGTGACCTGGCTGAAGTCAGACGCTTAACCGACTGCGCCATCCAGGCACCCCTTATAATTCCTATTTTAAAGATGACAAAACTGATGCTCACCATGGACTTAGAGCTTGGTGGTGAAGCCAGGACGTGAACCCGGACGTGCTGGCTGGCTCAAGTGCCCACACTTCTGCCCAATGCTCTTTGGCCTCCCTGTAGGAACAGCTTGTTGGTGTCTGACATGGAACTAGGACACACAACATACCCCAGGATACGGCTCGGATTGGGCAGGGTGTGAGCTGGACCAGACATGGGGAGAGGAAGGGCCGCTCTTTGGTGAAGCAGCCCCCTTCCCCCTCGTGGGCCTTGGGATGGACTTGGATGCTCATGTTAAGCGGCATGCTGACACCACTTGGCATAGGCTGATAGCTCTATTAGATGAAGGGTCAAATGTAATAAAATGCTTGGAGGCTTTTAAAAAAACACTAGAAACATTTACCATGACATTATTGACAATCTGGTTAATAAGCCGCCTGGAGTAAAGTAATACTGCTGGGATCAGCAGCTTTCCCTCCCATTTGCCTTCCCCTCTTCCTTCTCCAGGGCCCCCAACATATTTGGGTTGTGCCTTGGACACCATGGTTAGGACTGTGCCTTACATTGGGAGGAGTCCCTTATTCCAAGCTGAAAACCCCTTCAGGGACAAAGCCTAGCTCTTTTCCATCTTTGTATCTCCAACACTTAGCACATATATTGGCACTTAATAGCACCAGATAACGAATTAACATAATGACTATCTCTTTTAAAAACTTAGTTTTTTAACGTCTCCACTAATATTTTGCTTCCTTCTATTTTTATCGTCTTATTTTCTTCCTTCTCTGTACTCTCACCTCAAAGGATCCATTTTTCACTCTCTGGTTCTCCCTAACAAAAATAATTTAATGTAAGAATTTACAAAGTGAGTCAGCTCCAACAATTAAGTGAATCTTTCTGAATCTTGCGGGATTGTTGGGTAATTCTCCCCCGTGCCCACTCCTTGGGGGGTCAAAGGGCGTACGTATTAGCAAAGGCATTCTCCTGGTAGAAGATTTAGGCTCATCCCTTTGACCACGAAACAGTAATCATTTCTAGACATAATTTTAAACATAAAAGACATGCCAAAGTGGCAATAGCTTGAGCTCCCTGTCATGGTGAGCATGCCTGTGTCTCTCTGGCCTCCGTGTCCTCTTAGGTATAATTGGGATAAAGTAGGGCCAACAACCTAAGGCTGATGCAAGGATCGAATGTAGTGAAATTATCACGAAAGAGAGCTGTATGTCTTTCCGAGGGGAGCAGTTCTAGCTTTCTCAGGCTTCTCAAGTTCATATGCTGCCTCCTGGGTAGTACATTGTTGGAAATGTAGCATTTACTTCACAGAACATGTATTGAGTGTCCAAGGGCAAAGGACTCCATCAGACGCTATAGATGAGGGAGATGACGAGGACGCAGTCCGGCCCTCCAACTGCACGCTGCTTATGAGAAGAGGAAAGCACAGACTCAAAAAAACCTTTTTATAGTCTAGCACAGACTAGAAAAAACTTGCCAGTGGAAAGTACAGAATGATCACTGCTTTGGGGTCATCTTAGAAAGACCCATCATGCAACTCTAGATTGTGTTGCTGTTCACAAACGTTCACTCTCTCTGCCTAGGACAGGATTATACTTCCTACCCCATTGATGGCAGACTTGGTCATATGACTTACCTAGCCAAGGAAGTGTTAGCGGAAGTAAATGTGCTACTTTTGAGTAGAAGCGTTAAGATCCAGTACCTGATCACTATGTCTCTTCTCCCTTGTCCCCTGATCACTTGCAACAGAGCCGAGCTGCAGCTGACCTGCAGTGGCTGTATAGAATGAGGGAGAAAAAAATGCTTTGATACAGCGAGCCACTGAGATACCATGATAGCCCAGCCTATTCTGACAGACACAGAATAAAAGACAAAAGACTTCCAAAATAGAAGAAAATCCTAAAGCAGAGGCTTAGAGGCAGATGAGATGTAGGGTCCCATTGAATAAAGTTTTGAAGACTGAGAATATACTGGAAACATAGAGGGTAACTAAATTGGGCAGACCAAAAACGCATATTCAAGCAGCTTTGACCTCATTCCATACTCAGTGTGGAGCTACACAGTCATTTGAGCAGGAGAGTGATGGGCTCAGGAATCCTTCCCCTAAACCATAGAAAAGCATAACCAGTGACCTTGAATTTCATCCACCAGCCAGAATAGCTGAGAAGGCTGCAAATATGGAGTGTGTAAACATTATTGGCTTTGAACTTATTGGCAGGGCAGCTCATAGGAACCCGCAGCAACAGAGCCTGGCTTAAAACCTCAGCCCAAAGATATTTATGTACATGCCCACAGTAGTCTAATTACTCTGTATCAAGTACTATGTATCAAAATACCCTTCAAGATTATAACAGGTTTAATTAAATGCACAGTGAAATCCACTTAAGATGAGCTAATTAGGTAGAACCTGATTTTCCTTCCCGCTGCGTCTGACAGACATGAGGACATCCCAGGGAAAGGGCAGCACGTAAAGGGATATTGAAGGAGGTGGCAGTCAGAAGCTGGTGCCTTAGGAGCAGAGTCAGGACTGAGGTATCCCAAAGGCAGGAATGTGGAGGTGGGGAAGGCTTTGGAACAAGCCTGATGACAGCAGTCCTCTCCTACCCTAGAGGGGACATTATTCCAAGTTTACTCCCACCCCTACTCTTCCTCAGTTCATTAAATGGCAAATCCAACCTTTTGTTGCTCAGGCCAAAGAGTCTGGAATCATCCTGAATCCTCTTTCTTTCCTTCATGTCCCTCCCACATTTGCTCTATCAGCCAGTACCATCAGCCTGGTATTCACAACACAGAACAATTGTGAACATTCTTACCGTCCTACCACTCCCACCGTGGTTCAACCCACCATCATATTTCACCTACATGACTGACATAGCCTCTCAACCAATCTTGCACCTCCATCCCCAAAAATCTATGCTCAACCCAGCCGCCAGAATGATCCTTTTAAAGCCAGATCATGTCACTCTCCTGCCCAAGACCCTCCAAGGGCTTGCAACTCATTCAAAATAAAATTCAACAAAGCTCAATGACTTACAAGGCACCATATTGTTTCCTCCACATGCAAAGCAAGTTCCAAATTGGGGGCAAATGTTCTGATAGATGAGCTGCTTCGCCTTCCCTAGGGAAGGCAAATCTTAAATTTCTGGACAAACACTGCTCTGAACCAGACACAGACACGGAAACGAGAATTTTTGCTCTCAGTGAGTTTCTGGTCTCATCAGCAGGAAAGACACACAAACTCAAATATTAGAGAACAGTGTGACTGCTGGCAAGGTAGAGATAAGCATCAGGTTTTAAGGAGTGCCAAGAAGAAGCACCTAATCTAGTCTGTGGGGAAATCAGCTTTGACGGCCATCACTTCTATTTAAAGTCGATCCTTTCACCATTAATATTCATTAGGAACTAGTTTTAAAAATAATAGATTTCTTTGCTTTTTAGTAAATTTTTAAAGTATAATACCTGTCAGGGGCGCCTGGGTGGCTCAGTCAGTTAGGCATCTGACTTCGGCTCAGGTCATGTTTGGTCATGTTCTCACAGTTCGTGGTTCGAGCCCCGCGTCTCGGGCTCTGTGCTGACAGCTCAGAGCCTGGAGCCTGCTTCAGATTCTGTGTCTCCCTCTCTCTGGCCCTCCCCCACTCACGCTCTGTCTCACTCTCTCAAAAATAAATAAACATTAAAAAAAATTTAAGGTATTAATCCCTGTCAGACATTTCAGGATCATGCTAATGCCTAGGCAGCCCCCTGCCCGCCACCACTGTATTCTTAATACAACCATTGTATCCCATCCACTTACTACATGTGCCAAGAATACAGAATGGGGAACAGGTAGTGTCTTCAATAAATGGGGCCGGGAAAACTGGGTATCCACAGGCAAAAGAATGAAATTGGAACTCTTATCTTACAGCATACACAAAAATCAACTCAAAATGGATTAAACGTTAAGACCTAAAACCACAAAACTCTGAAAAGAAGACATAGAGAGAAAGCTCTTTGTGTTGACCTTGGCAATGACATTTTGGATATGACACCAAAAGCTCAGGCAACAAAAGCAAAAATGAACACGTGGCACTACATGAGACTAACAAAATAAACTTAAAACAGTGAGGGAAACAATCAACAAAATAAATAAGCAACTATGGATTGGGAGAACACATGTATCTGATAGGGGGTTAATATCCAAGGAGTTTATACAGTTCAATAGCAAAAAAAAAAACAAAAAACAAAAAACAAAAAACAAAAAACAAAAACCCAATTTAAAAACGGGCAAAGGACCTAAAAGACACACAAATGGCCAACAGTTACATGAAAGGTATGCAGCATCACTAATCATCAGGGAAACGCAAACCAAAAGCATAGTGAGATATCTCCTCATACCTGTTAGGATGGCTGTTATCAAAAAGATAAAAACAAGTATTGGCAAGGATGTAAACAAAAGGGAAACCTTGTGCACTTTTGTTGGGAATGTAAGTTGGTGCAGCCACTGTGGAAAACAGTATGGAGGTTCCTCAAAAAAACTGAAAAAAATAAAAGGAACTACTGTATGATCTAGCAATCCCACTTCTGGATATATAACCGAAGGAAATGAAGTCAGTACTCAAAAAGATATGCACCCACCATGTTAATTGCAGCATTACTTACAAGAGCCAAGACATGGAAAAAACCTAAGTGTCCATCAACAGATGAACGGATAAGAAATTGTGATATGTAAATCGAGAGAGATGTATATATATGTATACATACACATACACACATATAATGCCATATTATTCAGCATTTTAAAAGATGCTGTCATTTGCAACAATATGGATAAATCTGAAGGACATTATATTAGGTGAAATCAGTCAGGCACAGAAAGAAAAAAAAAATTCATGATCTCACTTATATGTGGAATCTAATGAAGTCAAATACATAGAAACAAAGACTTGAACGGTGCTTACCAGGGGCAGGGAGGTGGGGGAAATGGGAGACATTGGTCAAAGGGCACAGAGTTCTTTAGGGTGGGTAAGTCTAACGATCTAATGTACATCTAATGACTATAGTTAATAATACTGTACTGCATACTGAAAATTTACTAAGAGAGTAGAAATTTTTTTTAAAAAAAATTTTAATGTTTATTTTTGAGACAGAGAGAGACAGAGCATGAGCAGAGAATGGGCAGAGAGAGAGGGAGACACAGAATCTGAAGCAGGCTCCAGGCTCTGCTCTGTCAGCACCGAGCCCGACGCGGGGCTCCAACTCACAGACCGTGAGATCATGACCTGAGCCGAAGTCAGACACTCAACCGACTGAGCCACCCAGGTGCCCCACTGTGAGAGTAGATTTTAAGTGCTCTCACCACAACACAAAAAGAAAATAACTATATGATGACATAGATATGTTAATTAGCTTGACTGTAGTAATGATCTCGCTATGTAATATGCATATCACATCATCCTGTTGCATACCTTAAATGTATACAACTTTTATTTTGAAAAAGAAAAACATAATAAAGTAAAATGAAGCAAAACCTGAAAACTATATGGGCAAAGTGTACTGGGCCAAACAACAAGATCAAAATGCCCTGCTTCCCAAGTTTTCTGATACATCTCTGTTATCCCAGGGCCTTGTGAGGTGTTTGGCCAGAGAGTTGGGCAGGCTGTGCCAACCAGCTCCACAGTTCAGATGTTCCCTGGACTGCAGGGGAGGGACATGTGCCAGCTGAAGCAAAATTTCATGAAGCCACTTGCCCCAGAAGCAATTGCAAAGGGATACTGACCCCACTGTGGCCAATATAAAGAGTGGGCCTTGGCACTTGCTGCATACTAGGTGCTCACTAAATGACTCAGAGTTGGACAAAGAGGGGACCCCTTCCCGGACTCCACTTCTTCCTCACAGGAGATAGAGAAGTCATGGCTTGCATCAGTATTGCTCTATTCGGCATAAATATAAATAAATCCTAAATTTATGTTTTAAAAAGCAATCCAGAGTCCTGCTGCTGCTGTCACACCTGGCTGACAAGCACCTGTAGATGCCAGAGTGGAGATGAAACAAAAGATCAGGTGACCCCCTCCTCCCTCCCATGAAGCTTTGTAAATAGCATATAAGCCTTCATCACAGCCCTTGGAAAATCAGAGACATGAGGTGGTTTTGTCATTTTCCCTGTCATCTGGTGTTTTGGCTTGGGGGGGGGGGTTGTTTTCTGTTTTTTGGTGGGGTTTTTTGTTTTGTTTTGTTTTTAGTTTCTGCATAGTTTGTCATTAATACTATCTGTAAAGTTTGGTAGCGATACAAAAATGCTAACACACACATCAAAGGGAGGGTTTTTTTTTAAGCATCTGATTCAGCAAACGTATCTTAAGTATCTATTATATGTGTCAGATGCCTTGCTGAGCACTTTTAAAGGTGAAACCAGGGAGCTATATAGCTTTTCATTCAAACCAGAGCTCTTTGTAATTAAAGGGGGCACTATTAATAATTACATTTGGGTATTGGCATAGACCAGCACCATCCTGGGCAGACCAGAAATACGGTTGTAGCTCGCTGTCTTAAGTAACCCTGAATGAAGATCCTGGGGCTCAGAGAGTTTGAAACGTCCAAGGTCGTGCATTTGAATCGAAGTCTTTCTTCCTAAAAGCTTACGCCAGCTCCGTCCCACATGGCAAAAGTAGCTATAATACAATGCAAAAGTGACAAAGTTCATTGTAAGATGACAGAAAAAGAGGAAATACATTTTACAGGGAGAATCAGGGAAAATGTGAGGGAGAAATGTGCCGTTTCTACCTACTCCTGAGAGGTGGGGAGGATTCAGGCTCGCAGAGGTAGAGGCTGCGTTTTTGAAGGGAGGGAGAATAAGATAAAAGGAAGAGGCTGGTCAGGAGCTGGGAGTGTCAGGACCTACCAGGTAAAGCAAGTTCCTGCCACCCAGCATGGCCAAAGAAAAGGAGCTGAATCTCATTAGCTGACATGACCCTTGAGGTTTTCTTCCGTTCTCATACACATAGAAGCAGAATAGGCTATAAAATTTGCAAGCCCCAATCCAAAGTGAAAATACAAGGCCTTTTAGTTCAAAAAGTGCTAAGAATTGCAAGATGGTAACAGCACAGCATTAAACCAAGCTTCGGGCTCTTGTAAGCACGGGTCCCTATGCAGCTGACTAGATCACATGCCCGTGACACTGGCCCTATACAGAAGGCTTGTTTTGCCTGAATTCTCACTGAATCATGAACTGTGTAGAAACCTCCTGAAAGCCCCACTTTGGTCCAGGCAGTAGAACGAGTGGGAGATGAACACCTGTTCTCTGCCTCAGGAAGATCTGGAATTCCAAGGATGGCCCTGACTGCCAGTCTGGAAATGTCTATTCCTAAGGCCCCATTCATTCTTTTTGGCCCTGACAAGTGAAAAGGATCTATTTTTCTGGTTCTTTCCTCCTTGTCTCCTTCCATTTGGTTCACTTCCATTGTGAGGCAGTGAGTCTTTGGGATGCAGTTGTCATCTTGGGATCTGTGGATTCAAAGGGGGCTTTTGACGGGTGCCTCTCTGTTGACTTCTTCCTTCCCTTTCCTTACCAAAAGGCAGTAAAAAATCTGCACGGGGCGCCACGAAGGAGATAAGGACAGGTATCTGTCATAAAGCAGATGGCAGGGTTCTGCCTCTAATCCCAGAAGTTTGGAGTGGACTCAGGATTCTCTCTGGGTCCTAGCATACAAGTTGGTAGGCATGCAGTAAGCCAGGATCACTTCACGTCATCCCTCTCGGGAAGAGAAATTCGGATTTGCTGCAGAACCCATCTGCAATGCCTGCCACTCGCAGCCTTTGGGAGCCAGCCCCTGCCCCCCTGTCCTTGCTTCTTTCTTGCCACCACCTGTGATGGATCTCAGTCTCCAGCCAAATATTTATTCCCAAATGTTCCCTTTGCTTTGGGCCTCATAACTTGGCTCTTACAGTGTCCTCTTCTGGAACCGCTTTGCCTACATTGGTGGGCAAATCCTGTTTACCTCTCAAGGCCCGATTCAAACATTTCCACCTGTTTCCTGAGCTGTTTATTGAAGTGATCACTCACTTCTAAATTCTCTCAGCATTTTCTCCAGAATTCCCTTCCCCCATAATGTCATGGATCCATGCTGTATCAGTTGTAACTCTGTTACACAGGACTAATAACTCCAACTCACATCACTGTTAGCAATAAAGGAAACCACACTGGCCCTTAGCTTGGGGCAGGGCAGTTTCTTGGATCTACTCCCTCTGGGTTGGCTCCATGATCCACCTGCTTCCCTCATACAGCCAATTGGTTGCAGAAGCCTCAAGCCTCACATCCTTCTTTCTAACCAGTAGAAGCCAAGGTCCCCTCCAGCACCCTTCATGCCAAGACCTAGGGCTCATATTTTGACAAGAATTGGCTCAGATGCCCACCCCTGAATAAATGTGATTAATATGATCAAGCGAGATCCAGGGCAGTCTCAGAGTGCAGAAAAAGTCATCTGACCTCTGCTTTTTGCAAGAGTGAGGGCCAGAAATACTTCTTGGAAGAGGTATCCCCTATACTGAATCTTAAGGGATTTGAGGTAATCCCCAGAGTATCTTATTTAGTGTCTGGCCTGGGATAGGTTTTCAGTAAATGACTGATAAATGAATGCACTAATATAAAAAATGTCCAAGCCTTTCCTTCAGGGAGGACAACTAAATTAATTAAGCTTCGTCACAATGACCCATCCAATAGAGGGAAGAAGTGTTGCTTGAAAATCTGTGAATCACTCATTTTTGGTTAGAAATATATCATGATCCTCACACATCCTAACGTTTTGCCTCAGCTAGTATGGGAAGGTGTTTGCTTCTCATGTCCTCACTGGAGTTAGTAAGAAGCTGTCAGAAGTAACTTAAATGAAAGGAAAAAATCAATCTTGGACCGAAAGTGACATGAGTAATAAATGAAGTGGATAGATCAGTTGGGATCAGCTGAAGGTTAGACATCTTCAGGGGAAAATCCCCATGTTGCATAATGAATTGCCTGTTCTTGCCTCAACTGTAAAATCAGGATAATAATATCTACTTTATAGCGCTGTAGGAATTGGAGATTAATGAATGCAAGCATTCAGCTCTGGCCTGACAGTATTCGCTCAAAACGTCATTCTTGGTTTTGTTTTTATCATTGCTTTTGTTGCTGAGGATGCTGTTGCTGTTGCTGTGCCCAGAATGTGTTGCATTTGGTCTTCCTTTCATCCTTTTATCCATGATGCTCCTTCATCCAGAGTTCCTTTTACCACCAGGTTAATTCCTATTCATCTGTTAAGTGTCATTGTCTCTATAAAGCCTTTTCTAACTATCCCTTCCCCAGGTTGGTGAGAAGCCATCTCTGGGCCCTGCTTGGACACAAGCACTAATCACTAGACTCTTACTGCCTGTGCATGTGTACATCAATCCCCCTGGCCTGGAATTTCCTCAAAGCCAGGTACTGGATTCATTTTTTAACGTCTGCCTCCAGCTGTGAGCACATAGCCTATGTTCTACACGTTTGCCAACTGAATGGAAGAATGAATGAATAAGCTACCCAAAATTTCATATCTGTAAAACATTAGAACCAGAAGAGCCCTCAGAGATCATATCATCTAATTTTAATTAGATGAGGAAAGAGAGGCAATGACTTGCCCAGGGTCACACGGTAGCAGAGAGGATAGAACTGGACTTAAAACATGGGTCCCCACTGGTCCCAGATACCCTTGGTCCTGTGCCTCAGAAACAGTGGCCGAGGGCTTGAACCCATTAGGCCAAACCTAGTGTAGCATTTCTCCAAGGATGATCTGCTGAACGCTAGCTCTGGGAAAAAATGATTATGTGGACAAATAGGTTTTGGAAAAGTTCTATATCTCATCTGCCTGAAGATTCTCAATGCACTTCAACTCCCTGAAGCCTTTCAGTAAAGAACCCTGTCTGATTATGTATAATCCAGTTTGTCCACAGACTCCCGCCCCCTCACTGTGTTCTTTGTTCCTGTTATCTGGTTTGTGCTTTATTTTGACTTTTGCTTCATACCTAGTAGCATCCCATGGAACAACATTTTGAGAAATGTTGACTGCACACAGGCGACCCTGGATGAATTGTCATTTTCCATTACCATGGGATATTGTATCTGAAGACAACCTTAGAGAACATCTACACCTACTCCCTCGTTTATCAGTTGGGAAACTGAGATCCAGGGAGGCAAAATGGCATCACCTGCATTATACAGCACAAATAATAGCATATCTACTTTTTAATTGGTTTGGTCAAAAATGTGGTCTATTTAAATCATGTCATCCAGAACTCTCCATAGACTGCTGAAGTCTTAAAGAGTGACAGTTTAAGGAGTTGGGAGCTGAGTTCCAGGGAGGGCTGGGGAGAATCCCTGATGTCCACTACCTGTTGGAGAAGTGAGAGTGAAGTTCATTCCCTCTCCCCTGCCATGATGACCTATTGCTCTGGGCCATGTTGCTATTATTCATTAGAGTATTATTCCCCGGATTGACAGAGTGCCTTCCCATCAGTGACTCCTGATTGTTTTATCCATACTGTCAGACTTAACCTTATGATAGTTCCTCAGACCATTCTTGACCAATGGGGGAAAAAGGATTAAATAAAGAAGGTCAAAAGCCTTGCCTAACTAAGGCGTCACATTTAGTCAGAACAGGAAGTGCCACAAAATTCCTGGGGTCCTGCAACCAGGTTTGAAACTCGTTTCCAGGCTTTTCTACTCCTGCCCTGACTCAGCATCTTCCTCATAATCAGGGGCATGTATTCCAGGCTCTCTAGCAGCCCCTCTTCTCAGCCCATCAAAGCCCTATCGATATTTCAAGACCTAATTCAAAAAGCACCCCCTCGTTTAAACTTTACCCTAGCCGTGAACTTGGCAGTTCACCTGCCTCCAGGCTGGGACTGATCACATCTTGACCAAAATCTTAAAGCTTCTGTGGACATCTAAGTCTTACTGGCACAGCTAGTTTCTTGGGTACAAGGTCTTGTTTGATCTCTTCTGCATCCTCTCTAAAACAGGACCTTGGGATTTGGGGGCGCTCAAACACAGCCTTTAAGCTGGAAAGGTGGGACAAAATTCCCAGAATGCCACTGACTAATCATCACCTCTCTGGATCTCAGTTTCTTCAGAGGTGAAATGGGGGCAACCATGCACAGCCTGCAGGTTGTTATGATGCCCCGATGAGACTCTACGGGCGAGTGCTTTGCAAAGTGCATTGGAACACGCTCCACAGCCGGAGACTCAGCAGATCAGAATCGTACCCAGCTCATGCATACACATGCACACGGCACATCACGTCTGTCACCCTGCCACTGCATCATCACTTGCCATTCTCCAAAACCTTGCAGAACCATATACTTTTCTCGGTTCTAACACTATGCCATAAGCTTGAACACACTCCCCTACCTTCTTTACCTTGGATCCACTTCCCGCAAGGAGTCCCTGACCACAGGCGTCAGAATTAACTGCCCTTAACAGTGTATGGGCTTGTCATCCTTCTTGAATTCTGCCTTTATACTTCCAATGTTGACAATATGGTGACTAATCCAGTGTCAACACTCAGTAAAGGAAGTATGAATCAGTGAATGAATTCATGAATGAATGAATTCATGAATGAATGAATGGGTTTATTTTTTCTCTTAAAACCATTTACAACTCTTGACAAAACACATCCCATTTAAAGTACTTATCACAAAATGATATGGGCTTTTTTTTTTTTTTTCATCTACTTCATGGTTCAAAGAAAGTTTATAAATGCTTGTAAACCGGGTCACTTCCGGGTAGAGTATTTGGCATATCTTCCATGCTTCCACATCCATATTTGGATGAGATGCACCGTAACACCCCTCTATTTAGATATCAGCGATCCTGAATCTCAATAGTCTGAGATGTACTCTCAAGTTCGCCGATGAGAAGAAAAGGCCTCTGGATTTGTCAACCAGCGACCTCATAGTTCAAGCTTCAGGTGTAAGTGAAAAGGGACTAGTACGTATGGAGTCTCTACAGGTACCACCTGCTGTGCTTTGGGGCAGGCAACAGTTTGCTGAGCACCTGCCGGGTATCAGGCCCTGGTCCAGGCATTTTCATCTGTATGATCTGATTTCATCGTCTCCATAATCCTGTGGAGTCGTCAGCACCCCGGTTTTCAGACCGGAAACCAAAGGCTGAAAGAGTTCTCAGGACAATGAAGCGGCTGCCCCAGCATTTGAATTCAGGGCCAGCTGTCTCCGAAGTCCACGTCCTTTGGCTCACGCCATTCGGCATCTGATGTCAGGAAGTTACACGTGTGTGCAGCGCACCAACTCTGACAGCGCTAGGCAGATGAGGCTGTGTAATAGACATTGGCCACAGCCGCAGCTGCCCTGGCCCGTGATACATCAAAAGCAAGGGCCCGTCCCTGAATCACAGGCATCCATTCCTCACTTATAATTGAGAATTACCTTTCATGTTTTTCCCCACCAGTGTAAAACTCCTCTATATTTATTTCATCGTTATTATCATTTTCATCACCCTAACGATTATTCAGTATATACCAAGTGTCTGTGATGAAACATGCAGGGGATGAAAAATCCTTGGGTGGGTTGGCACGCTTCAAATTGTTAGTGTATTATTCATTAGTGTATTAATATTGCATGGGCTGTATTTTTATATGCAATTTAAAGAACAGGTAGCTTAAAATGGGAATGAGACAATATTATCGGATCAATCAGAGGCTTGAGCTTTCACTCAGAGCTTTTAAATGATCATTCCAATCTGTTGGGTGAGAGAATGTGTTGTCAGAAACGTGATGTATCTGCACTGGCTATTTTCAGGAAAGGAAAATGCATCTCAGCCGAGAGAGGGTAAGACTGTTAAAGTAAATGCTTTTCTGCAGAATGCAAATGCAGGGAAATTGGGTCAAGCCCATGGTCTGTCCTAGCAGGAGGCAGTCTCAGGCATGGGTGCCACAAGGATGGAGGGTGGGTTTTGAGGTTGCCGTGGGGGCTCGTGCCTTGGCACCCCCAAGGCTGTCCTTGGTAGAGAGCTCAAAGTGCTCAGGTGCATTTTCATATAAATCCCCACCTTCCCCACCTTCCCCACCTTCCCCACCTTCGCATGTTCCTGGAAGCAAGAATGTATGTGAATTTTACAATTCGAATGGTTCAGAGGGGAAGGCCCAGTCAGCCATATTCAGGCAGTTCCCAGGAGAAAGGCCCCTATATCCTGAATACCTGTAGGCTCTTTACCAGGCACCATTTCACTTTAAAGCCGTCAAAACTGTTCAAGGTAGGGAGCAGAATAGGATTATCCCAGTTTTTGTAGATGAGAAAACTGAGGCCAATACCATTTGAGACACGTCTTTTGTCTAAATTCTCTGTTGTCGCTATTCAAATCTACTTCAGGGAAATCCACTGACAGCCCCCAGGGTATAAGCTTTATTCCAGAAACCTTCCTGACCCCATAGCACACGTCCTTGAGCCATATCTCTAGACTGCTCTGGAGGAAAAGGCTCTGGGTTGAGAGTCAGAGCTGCTTCTGTTAAAATTTTTTTTAAATTCCTTTCTTTATTTTGAGAGAGAAGAGACAGAGACAGAGCACATGAGTAGGGAAAGGGCAGGGAGGGAAGGAGAAAGAATCCCAAGAAGGCTTTGCACTGCCAGCAGATAGCCCGACATAGGGCCTGAACCCATGAACCACAAGATCATGACCTGAGCAGAAGTCAAAAGCTGGACGCTTACGCAGCTGAGCCACCCAGGCTCCCTGAGAGTCACGGCTTCTTATTGAAGTCCCAGCTGAGAGGTCTTGGACAGGTCACCTTCCCTCCTTCTGAGTGGATGACTCATGTATCTGATGAAAAGACTTGACTTTAGGAGCCACAAACTCAAACTCCCCAAGTAGCCGGCTGGCAGTAAGAATCAGTAAATCAGGATATATTGTAAGACAATAAGAGATTTTAAAACATTCGAGAATGATGACCACCAAACAAAACCCTTCTGTGGGCCACACTTGGCATAAGACACATCAGGGCATGAGCTCTAGACTGGCAGACCACAGTGATTCCTTTTAAAATTTGCTCGGGCACGTGCAGTCTTAATCACCAATGCAGCCTATTCAGGTCAGTGCAGCATCCAGAAGCTTCCCAGGGCTCCAGAAAAGGACCTCTGGAAAAAAACCTATGCAGGCACTCTCTCTTTTGGGTATTTCTGAATTTAAAATCAAGCCAAATACTTGCTTCAAAAAGATTGATACGGACCTGAGTTTCTGAGTGGAGAGAGCCTTACAGGTTGTTTAACATGAACTTCCTGTTTGATAAGAGAGCTGAGAACCAGAAGGAGGAGGGGAACTGGCAAAACTCACACAGCTAATGAATCCCACTCATTTGTGTGGGACCCCAGCACCCTGCTCCAGTCAGCCAGCGGGCCTGGGGTCTGTAGAGGCAGGCAGTGGCCTTGACCTCCAACGCCGGGCCCGTGAGGCCTGGGAATACAGGTACCAGCACAGATACAGGGGCAGTAGGAAATGGCTGCCCTCTGAGCCCCATAAACATTCCCAGAGAGCTGAAAGAGAGAGAGAGACTGCAACAGCCCTCTTGTCTAATTACTGCCGGCCATAAAATAATTTATCATCTTTCACTGTCTCTGAGAACAGGAAGGAAAGTCTCTTAGGTACCATACTTCCTGAGACCAGAACCACACAGCTCTGTGACGTGCCATGGACCCATATCTGCAGGGTTTATTCCTTTCAACATTGTTTTCACAAGTGTTCATTAGTTCACTTGTCCATTTAAAAAGCGTTTGTTCGTTTACTTATGAATTCTTGTTCTTTGGGCCAGGCCTCCTAGGAGGCTGTGAAGAATCAGAGGCAGATGAGACAAGGGCCCTCATTAGCAGCCAAGGGAAACAAACTTTATATTTACTGAGCATCTAGTCTATGCCCAGGTCGGTAACAAATCCTGCCTATTTCATCTTGACGTGGGAATCATTAGACCTCTCACAGATAGGAATCTGAAGCTCATAAAACCCCTTGCTCATTATCATCCAGCAAGCAAGTGATCAAAATGACAGGTCCACCCAGATCCCTGTCTCCTGCTAGTCCCATATAATACCACAAATATGCACAGAAATCTTTACAAGACAGAAATGCTCAAATAGAAGTTTAGTTACAGGAAAGGAGGGTGGGGGTGGGGGGAGGGGGGTGTGATCAAAAGGGAGCAACAGACTTACCCTCCTCCCCTTCACTACCCTGGACGACTCTCACCTTCTGTGCCCACACCCCTGACCCTCCCACTCCCCCACCCCCCCGTCCAGGGAGCCAGGAGCACACCTTGTTAACAGGTCTCTCTGCCACCGGACAACTGTTTATGAATCTCTCAGGCTGTTCCTAATGTGTTACAAAAACTGTCATCCTATGACCTCAGCCCTATGAAAAGGATGATGAGAAAAATAAACAGTAACAGCCTCTAAACTCTGAGCACCCTTTTTGTTGCAGGCGTGGTACTTGCCAAACATTATCTCTGAACCTCACAACAACCCTCCATTCATAGCCCTAACCTTAGGTGAGGAAACCAGCCTCCCCTAAGCTCTCCGTGCTCACCAGCCAGTAAGTGTCCAAGCCTAGATTCCATTCCATCCGGCTCTGTCTGACCCCACAGGGCACCTCCTTGCCTCCACGCTGGGCTGCCTCCTTAAGCAGCGATGGCAGTTGTCATTTATTCAGCGCCAAGGATGGGCCTGCCACTGTGTGTATTTTTTTTTTTTTTTTTCCTAATACAGCAAGTCAGAGAAGTAGGCATTAAGTATCTTCATTTAATACATGGAACTAAGGCTTGGACAGGTGAGACCACAGAGCCAGTAACCTGGATGCCAAACCGGGATCTGCCTGTTTCCAAAAACTCCGTCCTTCTTTTTGACCTTTTCCCACCCTTCTGTTTTAGAAAGCAAGGGCTTCATCCCCAAGCCAGAGATAAGCACCCTCTCACTGTGCGCAGTAACCCACCCCCCACCCCTCAGTAGTTCTCACTGAATAGATTATCTGCTCACACTGGTTGCCTTCCCGTGAACATGCTCAGGACTATCCGTGCCTGAACCTTCTCTCTGTCTTGCTACCGTCTCTTACCTCCCTTTCCGCCCAGAGCTTGCTGACACACTGAAGAACCCTCTTTCCCTCTTGCCTCCTCACTTCTGTGTCTCCCACAGTCCGGTTTCTGCAGCTACAGACCTTCGGAAGCTGCTCCTTTAAAGGCCACCAGCCACCACATGCTCATCAAAGACCACAGTCTGTAGCCTCACCCTCACGCCCCGCTGTGGGGCACCTCAGCCTGGGCCATTCCCACCTTGAGAATCTCCCCTTCACTGCTGTGCCGTGCCCTGCCCTGCCCTGGGCTTCCTCTAACCTGACCGAAGATTCTTAGAGCTACGGGGAAATTCAAACATCTTGAACGAAAACCCTTACTCAAAGCAGGACTCCCAACACAACGTGGCATCAGCAGCCCATCCCCTGGGTCTGTTTGATAACTGTTATAACGTGTTCATTTGTTCTCAGTGCTTCTCTTTTTGTATTCCCATTCTT
Source organism: Herpailurus yagouaroundi (assembly GCF_014898765.1). Lineage (NCBI taxonomy): Eukaryota > Metazoa > Chordata > Mammalia > Carnivora > Felidae > Herpailurus > Herpailurus yagouaroundi. Next base: position 8,790,920 of record NW_024412411.1, on the reverse strand, counting down.
GGGTTTGTTTGTTTGCTTGTTTGTTTGCTTGCTCGTTTTTAATTGCAAAAGCAGTGTATGTGCATTCTAACTAAAGATGAACAAGTAAACATCTATATATCCCCTATTGCACACACTTTGCAACACTCTGCTCCAAGCCCATAAAAAATATTCACACGTGCCCAAATAGCATGGTTGCTGTTTGTTTTTACCCTCAAAATTATAATATATTCATTATGCTTGCTTTTTTCATTTAGCAGTACCTTGGGAGAGTGCCCCGGGTCAAAATTTATAAAAGGATGTAAAGCTAGCTTCTGGAACATAACTGCACACTATTCCATAGTATAAATGCACTACTATTTATTCTCTATCCTCGCATTAATGGGCATTCACATCATTTCCAAGTTTCTTTCCTTACTGTTTTGTATCGTTTTGCTGCAAAAAAAAAAATAAAAAATAAAAAATCTCTAGAAATGCATCCTTACATACCAATATTTTTAAGTGTAGGATACATTTCCAAATCGGAGGTCAAATGGTATGTGTCATATTAATTTCAAAAGACACTGTCAGGTAACATTCTGAAACCATCCCTGAAGCTTCCTCCCTGCAGGGATGTGAGACCACCTGTTGCCCAGCCAGCCTCTGTAGAAATACATATCATTGTTGTTTCCAGTGTTTGTCCATATAGATAGTGAAAAGTGGAATCTCACTGTCGCTGCAATTTCTATTTCCCTGGGTACTAGTCTGGTAGGGGGTCTTTTCACATGTTCATTTGCCGTCTCCATGTTCTCCTCCATGAATTGCCTCTGCAAAATCTGTGGCCCATTTTTTTAAATTTGCTTGACTTTCTCCTGTTAATTTGTGAAAGCACTTTATGTAGAGACACATTTACCTACATCCCCATAATCTTATTTCGTATGCATTGCAAATATTTTCCCAAAGTATCATTTATTTCACTTTGTTTGGGATTTTGGCCTTTGTTTATGGTACCTTGACATGCACAAATTTTAAATCCTGATATATCCAAATATATTTATCTTTTCCTTTCAGGCTTCTAAATTTCCTGTCTTGTTTAGGAAGGTTTCCCTAGTTCCCAAGGTTATACAAATACTCTGCTAACTTTTGTGGTTTTTTTTTTTGTTTTTGGGGTTTTTTTTTTTTTCATTTAAATTTGTAATTGACCTGGACATTCTCGTTGTAGATGGTGGAGGCAGGAGATTCTTGATAATATTGCTTGCTTGGATCAAGCCAGAAGCTGCCTCCCTAAAATCTCACCCCTGGATCTTGCCCCTGCCCTTTATGCTGCACAGCTCAAGCTAAACTATGGGGCTCCAACCCTGGTTCTGGCTTTCTCCGCTTTCTCCCATGGAGGCGGAATCCCCAACCCTTGACTGGGTTCCGAAGAATCCCACCTAGGAAGACTTACGACATTTTATTTTAATTATAGTGCTGGTTTATTTTTTTTTTTTCCTATTTCCTTCTCTCCATAGTGAGTTCCCTAACGGTGTAAGTTCCCCCTGAAACTTAGCAAACCCCAATAACAAGTGCTTGTCATGTTGAATCCCCATCTCGACACCTCAGATGTCAGCACCCTGGTCCCCCTGAGGTCACAATACCCTCTCCTCTGCTGTCTGGGGCCAGAGCACATCTGAAGTGTTTTGTCCCATTTGTCTGGGGATGGGAACATGGGGAAGTGCCACTCAATTAAGCCCTTTCGGGTTTCCTTGGAGCAGTTGCCAAAATCATAATTGCGTATTAATTTGCAACTCAAGTGGGCTTCATAATTGCTGCTGGGGGGTGGGGTGGAGAGTCCGTGTGCCTCCTGTGTCTGGGGGAGGCCGGGGATGCTGCTAAGTCATGAATTTTCCAAGAGGCAGAGATAGAAACCCCACAGAAACTCTCATTTCATCAGCCCCGAAGGCCTGTTGGGTATAATGGTGACTTTTTCGTGCATGGCTCATTTTCACACACATGTGTACTTTCAGGCTCTAGGAAGGTACTCAAGAAAGAAAGGAAGAAAACACACACACACGCACACACGCACACACACACACACACACACACACAGACATAGAGGGCAGAGGAAGGAATTGCAACTGCTGCATCCTTTCCATTCAGTCAACATTTAGTTGAGTGACTATTATGACTTTTGAGTTCTGACCCCTACTAGTTGATTTACCTTTTGCCACCTGTAATATGGGTCCATAGTTCCACCAACTCAGAGATATAAGTAAAACAAATCATGTAAAATATTGCACAGTTTCTGACACTGAATGAGTGCTCAATAACAATAGGTGCTATCATCACCATCTTTCTCAGCAGCCGCCGCCACAGCATGCTTGGTTCCAGACACTGTGTGAGGCTTTGAGGATAAAGTGATGAATGATGCAGAGTGCCTGCCCTCGAAAAACCAAATGCCTGAACAAGAGGCAAGAATCAGGGCACCTAGGTGGCTCAGTCGGTTAAGCATCTGGCTCTTGATTTTGGCTCAGATCATGATCGGCACAGGTCATGATCTCACTGTCATGAGATCAAGCCCCACATCGGGCTCTTCTCTGGGCATGGGGCCTGCTTAAGATTCTCTCTCCCTCTCCCTTGGCCCCTCCCTTGCACACATGTGCACGCACTTTCTGTCTCTCAAACAAAAAGAAGAAGAAGGAGGGAAAGGAGGAGGAGGAGGAGGAGGAGGAGGAGGAGGAGAAAGAGATTTGTTCTAAGTAGGAACAGGGTTTTTACAGAGAAAAGGTGTGTAAGATGTGAATTATTAGTAAAATGGGAGAAATGGAGGAAGGGGGAAATTTAAGATGATTGTGTATGGTAAGCAGAAATAAGGGAGTATGAGATTAGAAATACATGGTGAAAATTGCCGGATGGCACAGTCGGTTGAGTGTCCTACACTTGATTTCGGTTCAGGTCATAATCTCACGGTTTCGTGAATTTGAGCCCCACATTGCAGAGTCTGCTTGAGATTCTCCCTCTCTCTCAGCCCCTTCCCCACTTGCACTCTCTCTGTCTCTTTCAAAATAAAAAAATAAACTTTAAAAAGAAAAAAAAAAAGAAATAGTGAAAATTTAGGAGTCCAAACATAGAGATGCAGAAATGAAGGAAAATTTTCAGCTCCATGCACTTCTTCAACATCGACTGACCATTGAGGGTGGTTCTTTGTTTGCTGCTGGGGCCACAGAACGTGAATCAGTCATGGCCCCTGCCTATGGAGGCCACGTCTCTGTCGCACCAGAACTTCAGTGAAGACAGTGGACCAAGCTGTGCACTCTCTTCTCAAAATCCAGTCTTCTCAATACACAGCCCAGAAGATACCTGAGTTTGGGAACTCAGTCACAGCAGCCTGCTTCCAACTTCAGAAGGGCCTCCCAATGTCAAATGTCAAATCCAAGCTGGGACTGTTGGGGTTTCCCCTCTGCGCTAAGTTCTAGCTCTCTCTAGCGTGCCTAGTTGCTGTCTGACAAGCAGTGTGCTTGGAGTACCTAAGCCTGAAAACCCCTTCAAGTTCCGCTCTTCTGGGAATTCTCTCACTCCCTTGGACATATCTCACAAGAGGAGTAACCAATAACAAGAGAATAACTATTTGTAAGATGAATCAGTGGTTCCTTAAACTTATTCTTCAAACATTTGTTGAGTGTCAGCCACTCTTCCAGAAGTGAGGTTGCTACTATGAACAGATCAGCCCAGCACCTGCTCTCATGAAGCTCACAGTTCAGTGGGACAATAGACAGTCTGCAGCATTGTCAAGGAGAGGCTGCTGAGTTTTAGGAAGAAAATAAAGTAGGCTAAGGGGGCCTAAGAGGGAGCTGCATGAGACGGGGTGGCAGGAAAGGCCAGGCTGAAAGAAAATATTTAAGCAGAGGAGGGGGGAAGAAAGGGAGAGAGGGAAGGAGTCAAGGGGTTCACTATTTCTCTTGAGTTAGGATAAGATTAAGCCACAGTCTATTCATCCATGGCTGAAAGCATCCATATGACCTGATCCTCACCCATGTTGTTGCCTGCCAGCTCCTTGGTAGCAATCTCCGAAATTTTGTCTAACGTGATCCAGAAGGAATCATTTATTCCTATTACCGAGGCACTAGATCAGAAGTTCTGCAGCTCCTAAAGATTTCACCATGATTCTTCCTCTTCCATGCCTGATACTGTTTACAAGCTCTTGTAGTTAATGACCTCTTATTTGACCCTCGCAAGAGCCCTGTAAGGTAGGTCAGGTTATCTGGCCCAGTCCTTTGCCATTACAGATTATGAAGAAGAAACCCCTAGAGGGGAGAGAGGCCCATTGAGGCCCAAGGACCCACAATGAATCATAGACAGTGGGACCCAGACCTCATGGCCTGCAGGATAATGTTTTCCTCGCTACCATTCAGCTTCTTGTCAGCATCCAAAGATGATGGGAAATGTCTGGCGTTCTTGTTCATAGGCCAGCAAAGAGTACTCAGAAAGCTACAGAAAACTGTCCACATTACACATCTAAGCCCATGTCTTGTAGTTCTTTGCTCTGTTTCCGTCTCACCACTGTCTCCATCTATCCCGGAGTCATGATATGACAGAGAGTACAAGCTATGGTGTCAGACCTACCTGGGTCTGAACCATTGCTCCTCTCATTTGGTAGCTATTCTACCTCCTTAGGCCTTAATTTCGTAATCTGTAAAATGGGATCACAATAGAACCTGTCTGCACTGACCAGAACAGGTCAAGATTTGCTGCAGTAGCAAATATCCCTCACACCTCAGTGGTTTATAACGCAATGTATGACTTGCTTATGCTAAGTCTGAGGTGGGTAAGGTACCCTTTCTCTATCTTGCAGCTACCTATTTGGAACATATGACCTCTGAGGTTGGTAGGGCAGGGAAGGAAAAAATTGGAGCCCTGTTTAAAGGGGCTCTTACAGCCAAGACTGGTTAGAGGTATAATATTGGCCCACATCCTCTCGGCTAGAACTTAGTCATACGGGCCCCCGAATTACTGCAAGTTGGAATGGAAAATGCCTCCTTTGTATCCAGGGAAGAACAATAGTATGATGGACACATAGCAATGTCCTCACTAGACTAGTAAACAGAGTAAATGTGACGATTATATCAGGTCAGGCTGTCAAGGTGTCTTGCAGCCGATATCATAAATAGCAGCAGCAAGTAAAATGCAGCTCTTTTTATGATGTCATCACCAGCTAACTTAGCTCTGGGCCCAAGCAGGGCTGCGTTAGCAGCAAACATTCAAAGCTACCTCTCCTCTCTGGGCCTCAATTAATCAGAAGCAGAGTGAGGAGGATTGGAGTAAATAATGTCTCAGGCTCCTTGCAGCTGTCTGCAAATCCTGTCACTGGGCTGATTCCTCCTCATACTCACTAGTTCTAAACAGTAGACAAAACAGCTCTCCTTTCTAGGGTTGACTCTAAGACTCCTTGACAAAGCTTGGAGGAGTCCTGCTAAATGAGGGTTGAGTTCCCCTGAAATGCTCGAGGAAGATCTGATAGGAAGTGGACAACCCTTCGCCCCATCTTATAGCCTCATAGCTTTTCACAGTTGGGCCCCACCGGGCATCCTGCTGTGCTGGCCTTGGCAGGAGGATGGACTCTGAGAGTCTCCGCCAGTGAAAGAGCTCACATCAGTCACCTTGCAAAGGCATTGTTGTCATTGCTGTTTTGGACAGAGGAAAAATGGAGCATCGCGACCCCTGTCTCTGGTTCCCCACTCTTCAATGTCTCACATGTTGGTCTTCTGTGTAGAATGTTGCTTATAGAAACACTTGTGCTCATAAGAAAAACTCCGGAAGTCACTGCTGGAAAATCCAAGATACCTGAGCTTCTGTCCGCTACTTAGTACACCTCTACCCCCTTAATTTCAGACAATGTCTGCTGAAGCAAAGGCTGAATCTCCTCCTACTTCCCTCGGGAAATATCCCCAGGCTCTGCTAGTAAATCATTAAATAAAATAGGGCAACCTCCTTTAATTTATTTACTATTTATTTGTATTTACACAGATCCTGCCTTTTAGCCCTAAAAGTACTTTTTAAATCTTATTTATTCCCCAGACTCCAACCAAGCTTTCCTCTCTCACCCACCATGAAGGCATAGCATCTCAAGCCGATAACCTCTCCTGACCTGTCCGTGTGCACAGTACTTCCTCACCCAGAGACAGGAGCAAAGACCAGGAGGAGCCCAGCCCCATAGGCTAGACATGTCGTGTGAGAAAGCCCAGAGTCTACCCTACAGCTGTGTTACCAGGAGCCTTTGTTTCTATTCAGTGGTGGCAGTTTTCAGGCAGCCTGACCAACCACAGGGGGAGCAGGTAACCTAGAATGATAAAAGCAGTCGCTAATGTTTTGTGCAGTCTTGCGTTCCTCCTTAGTGCCCAGCATTATTCTGAAGTTCTTTACACGAATTCACTCACTTAGTCTCCCCAGCATCACCAAGAGGTAGGTACTTCTTTTTTACTCCCATATGAAGTTGAGAAAACTAGCTCTTAGAGAGTCTCCATCCTTGCCTGGGGTCTTGTAACTTGTAAGTGACTAAGATGTGAACCCAGCTGGTCTATCCCAAACCTCTGCTTTTAATCTCAACATACATATATTTCACCTGCACTCACTGATTTTTTTTATGGTTGCAAAAAAGTCAACTGCAGGCACATGGGAAGGGAAACCAAGATGGATGTTTACCAGGCACAAAGGTCAGCTGAGGTGGAAGCTGAAGGGTGAGAAGGACTACAGGGCGGAATGAGTGACCTCACTTGCACCCCCACCCTAGGACCAAGGCTTGCCCAGCTGCCCAGAAGCATGCCTTCTCTTCATACACAAAGAGTTCAAGCAAGAAGGTTCAGAAGAGCAAGGTGCAGATTGGCAAGCTTCCTCTCTGGCCTGTGTGCCCTGATGGGCTGTGGGCAGTCAGCTGATGGCTGGATCTTTGGTGAGCAGAGACGTCCAGAAAACCACAGAATTAGCACGCAAACTCGCAATTACCAGTGTTGCCCTTTGAGTGCCTGGCGAGACAAAGAAAAGCCAGCATCTCCTTTCAGGTAGACTGGCCCCCAGCTGCCCTCAGGCCACTCAGTGAGGGCCATCCTGACACTCAAAAATGGCAAAGTTCATAAAGAGGGTGACTTCTGCTGACATTGGCGTATGAGGCATTAGTCACAGGACACTTGCGGTTTCATTCCATTTAACCTCACAATGCCCACAGGGAGTTATTTTCAGATTTGTTCTGCAGATGAGAAAACTGAGGTGTAGAAAGTTTTCATTTTAACCCAAGGTCACATGGCTGGAAAGTTGCAGCCTTTCTAGGATGAGATCGTTGTAACCAAACGGCTAAATCCCAAACATTTACATGCTCATGTAGCCAGTCCATAAATATCGATTGTGTGCATATTATGTGCCAAACGCTAGGGATAGTCAGATAGAGACCTGGACCTACCACCAAGAAGCACAGAGTCTCTATTATATTTTATAAGGGAACTTCAAGAGACAGTTGCCTGATCCAGAAGTAGGAACTTCTGGAAGCATATAGCAGGCAAGATGGCAGAATGCAGATTTGGCCATTGGGGAGGCCTGAGTTCTCTTCTCATTTCTCACTGTGTGACTTGGACAAGTCACTTCCTCTCCTGGTTCCCATTCCTTATCGTATCCTGAAGCCAAACTGCCTGTGTTCAAATCCGTGCAACCTGCCATCGTGTCCTCATCCGTAAATGAGGGTCCTGTTAGTACCTACCTTACGGAATTGTAGCAGAGATTAAATGAGTTACTAATGCAATGATTATTATCAAATAAATGAATTATTAAGTCATTGCTATTAATTGAGTTATTGCATGTAAAGCGTTTAGGACAGTGCCTGACACACAGGAATCATTCAATTCACGTTAGCTCTCGTTAATAATATTGTCATTATTATGAAAATGGTGATTGGGCTGGATAATCTCAGAGCTCCCTACAGAAATGCATTTAGCCAGTTGCGGGTAAACCAGAAGTAACTTTGAAAGGCCTGCCTGCTTCTGAGACAATGCCTGGTTTAAGGATAATCTAAAGAGCGGATGTAAACAGGTCCCTTGTTCCTTTTTAACCTGTCCCTCATTTCCATTCACAAGCTTCACACCCCAACCTTCTGATGCTCTTGAGGCAGAGACTATGACTTCCATCTTTTACCCCCAAAATATGTGTACAATCAGGCACCTCGGATGCTTTCAATAATTCTTTATTAATGAGCGAACAAACCAGGGGGATTGAAGAAGACTCCATGCCCTGATGAGCTGAACGTATAAGGAAGGATTTCAGCGACATCTATTTTCTCTGTCCTGGTAACATGCTAATGAGCTGGAGAGCTCTGACTAAATTGCGATTTCCCAAAATGAGTTAATTAATAAACTGATTTTGGGATGATTAACAGGGGGGCACATTTAACATGATTTTAATGGGAAAGCATCAGTGAAGCACAAACTCATTAGCGCAAAACTATTTCCTGCCCCAGCAGGCTTGTCACATACTACTTTTTATGGAGGAGGCAGGAAAAGCCATCCTGACCGGGATCGGGCTCCTAAGCAGCCATGAGTCCCTAAGGGCAGCACACATTCCTGAGGGGGTATCCTCCATGGTGGGTCTGGACAGCACCTTTGTAAGTGGATTCTCTGCTGACTGCTCGTTGGTTTCAATGAGTTGTCAATTGCTAATAAGCATGCTTGATCCCCGAAGTTCCAGGGTACTGTTATTGAAGAACAGTAATAGTGAGTGAGTGTGTATAAACTAGCTCTGCTTGGTCCCCAAACATTAAAAAACTAATAATTGTGATAATAAGTACTATTATAATAATCTTTACATAGCACTTTTCTTATATGTAAAATGGAATTGTAATATTATTTCCATTTTGAAGGGTTATCAGGAGAATCAGCACTGATAATTAAAAGCTGCCATTCTCAGAGTGCCTGCTCTGTGCCAGTTACTACATGAGATGCCTTCCCTGAGGATGACCTAGTCAAACCCATTTTCCAGATGAGGAAACTGAGGCTCAGAAGAGTAAAGAGAATCCACATATGTAAAAAATAGTTCAAGAAGCCCAATTTACATTTATTATGTTACTACAATCTTATGAGTGGCCTGAAGGGATGGATCAAAAAGGTACTAACGTCCCTGTTTTCCTGGTGAACACATGGAGGCTCGAGGAGGTGGTGAGGTGCCCAATGTCCTAGGGTCAACAACTAATGCAAGTGAACATTTTAGGTCAACTTCAGAAAATAAACCCTGTGTTCTTGTTATAACATTCTACTTCTTGGTAGGCACAGTGTACAAATAGAACGTGCAAAGCAAACAGTGTTACACATCCCTGATTTGAGGTCATCAGAGAGTAATAGACGAGTCTGTGCTAGAAATTGGGTATAATCAAAATTCTGTTCTGCATGGGACAGAAGACCCAGTTTTATAATTTTGAATTATTCTTTGGACCATGGAGACACCTAGGCAGCAGATTTCTGAGTATATGTGGATTTTTTAATGATACGTAGTGATAGATAGCCAGCTTGGACACCTGAAATCTGGTTGGTATAACAGAGAAGAAGCTAATATCTGTGGAGTGGGGGAGAAGTAGAATCCAAAGACCTTGTAGCAGACCACTAGTCTGTCCTTAAAGATCTATGTTAAATTTAGAAGGCTAATACTAGAATGGACGCCCTAGAACAAATTCCCTAACTCACGTTTCTTTTAAAGATGAGACAACAGACATCTAGAAAGGTGGATTCCCCTATCCCTGGCCGGGCCAAGTGTTGATGGCTGAGCCCACATCAGAACCCAGTTACCCTGGCACCCAGTCTAGCCTCAGGATTAATATATCTTTTCAACAAAGGAATAAGAGGAACAAAAGAGACTAACTCTTGTTTAGCACTCACTGTATGCCAAGCAAGCACTGCCAGGTCCTTTTAATACATTATTTCATTAAATTCTCTCGATCCTGAGAGGTGGATGGCATCCTCCCTGTTTTGTAATTAAAGACATTCAAGCTTAATGAAGTAACTTGCCTAAACTAGTTAGCAGCAGAGCAGGAACTCAAATCTTGATCTGCCTGATTCTAGAATCTATGTCTTTCCACAACACTACAGGCCATCAAACACGTCACTGTGTACTGAATGCCAACCTGCCTCTGTCCCATCAGAGACTGACTTTCTAGTTCCAGAGAGGGAGCAAGATGCAGGCTCTTTTCCCTCTAAATGAAGGGTTTTATACAGAGAATACAGGATGAAAACCCTTCCTGTCCTCCCCAGACCTCAAGAGGAAGAGAAAGATCCCTGGCCAAAAAAGAGAGTCCAGGTCTTGCTTCTCATCCCTTGAGACATGTACTGTTCACTCCTACAGTAGAGAAAGAGGTGGGAAGATGTCCTAGCAGTATGTTGGTCCCCAGGAAATTTTTGATGGGAAGGAAACATCTAAAGACTAACTCCGATGTAACAGCCCAAGCTCGGATCACATGCATGTCTTAGGGCTTAAGCTGCAAAAAAAAAAAAAAAAAAAAAAAAAAAAGGTGGCTATAGCAGCCTGTTGATTCATGGGTGATCTGAGTGTGATTTTGACTTTTGTAAAAGTGTCCAGGCATCAGGACTCAATGGCCCAGATACAAGTAAGCCCACCAGCCCCATTAAAACATAGAGCTACAGTCAGTTTCTCACATTTCACAATGTATTTTGCCTAAATTAAAATGACTACAAAATAGTCAGTTGCATCAGCATCAGATCTTAGGTCTACAGGCTCTAGCTAAGCCAGGGAACAACCGGTGGCCACAGAAAGAAAGCACCACTGCCAGGTGGTCTTTGTTTGGGTGTGAGAGAGGTAGGCAGCAAAAGGGGTTTATCTGGGGATGTGGGGAACAAAGACATAGCCCTGTGCTGAATGCTGGAAGGGCACAGTGATAAGTTGGTTGAGGTCACTGGGTGAGAGGTGACTTAGGGCAGAGATGACACAGACACAGATGCTGCTAATTCATGGGGAAAACAACACGACCCATAAAAGAGGCATAGATAGTGATGTGGAAGGTGACAATCAGCAATATATTACCGTTAGGTTTAGTCGTGGTAGTAGTAATGGTGGGAAATATAAGCTACCTTAAGTTAAGCATTTATTGTAGACCAAGCTACATCCAGAGTTTTATGTGCTCCTTTACATGCTTAGGTGACTACTAAGCATGTAGGTGACTACCTTACAGAGGAGAAAACTGAGGTTCAGACTGGTTATATAATTTCCCAATGTTTCCAGATCCAAAATATGAACTCAACATAGGCTCCTGAGCATCCACATTTAACCATTATATGAAGCACTTGTATAGCCAAGAGGTTACATGTTGGTCCTTGACCCCTTAACATCAATATGAAACTGGCTCAAAACCCCATTCTATATCTTGTAAAAAGTCCAACACTTTCATAAAGAACGTTGCAAATTCCATTGTTTCTAGTCCTACCTCGAGTCCCTAAAGAAGTTCTACCAGGAGCCACTGTGCACCTGAACTATCACCCACGTGTGGAAATGTTTGTCTCTGGGTCTCCTGCCAAGCAGCAAACCCACTTCCAGAACTGTCCTGGGCCCAGGATGGCAAGTGGCAGGTAGAGAGAAATGCACCTGGCATAATAAAAGCTCCCTTTGAGCTCCCTATAATTCTGTGATTCAATATAGTGATTGCATAACTACTCACCAAGACAATTTTGGCATTCCATCTCGGAAAAGGACCCTTACCTATGTAAACGGGAACAGAGGCCAGCAATTAGACTCTTCCTTCAGTGGTTGGAAGACTAGACCAGAACTGTGCTTGAATTTTTTCACTGAATCTCTGTAACAGCAGAAACTGACAGTCTCTCTCTAGAGATCTGGAGGCTTAGCTCAAGACAACTGCTGCAAGCTTAAAACTTCTTTAAGGGTTCCTTTATTAATCTTAAAATGTCATATAAATTTGTATATCTGTTGTGTAAAGCGTGTCTTTGTTTTAGTGTAAAGATACTGCAATTACTTATCACCTAACTCACCAACTTTTTTTTTCCCAGTCAGTGATTTGGAAGTAAGGGAAGTATGTGCCAAGAGGTGTACTTAGAGCTTGAAAATGCTGTTTTTAATAATTCTCCCAAGAACCCTAGGAGAAAGGTATTTTTATTGCTATACGTTAGTTGGGGAACTAAGATTGGCAGTGGTTAAAATGCTCACCCTTTGCCACACAGCTGGTGAGAGAAGGATTCTAAGTCCAGGTTGTCTGACCCCCAAGTCTAACCTCCTGAACAGAGTGACTCCTCTGTTGACTTTATATGGTTTGCTGACCATCCATCCATTTACATGTCCTTACTGAAAGAAATGTCTACATCCAGTTTAATCTAGCTGGGGGATTGCACGTAATTTAGGAAAAAGATTGTGTGACAGCTCAGCCTGCCATCAGAGCCCAGAGGCCCACAGAATCTAAAAGATGATTCCATCAGATAGAAGGAGCCTCTCCAGCCCCCAGAGAAGCTCTATCAGGAGCTCCCATGCACCTGGGCTAACACTGCCTATGCAAACTTCCACCCCAGTTTCCCAAGGCATCACTGGGGCAATTAGCCTGGCCTGTGGTGGGGTGAAGTGCACCTGATAAAATAAAAAATCTCTGCACAAAAACACCCCATATCAGATAATATGGATCTCAGCAAGTTGTCTGGAATCCAAGTCTGAAAATAGCTCAAGCAATTTGGCTACAACTTGCAAAATGAAACAAATCCTGTGTATGAAGATAGATCTCTTTCTCCACAGGCCTGATCCCACTTCTTTCTGGAGATTTGAGGATCACTTTTCAAACTCATGGGGAATTTTCAGAACTGAAAGAGAATATAGCTTCAGAAAAGCAGACCCAGTGTTCACCTTTGGGTTGAAGTTGATGATAGAATGTGAGGGAATTGATGGTGAATTCCAGCCCCTTAGCCAGCTGCTCCCTGCCCCTCTCCATTCACCATGGGAGTAAAGACATTAGCATCAGGGAAACAAGTACTCAAAATTCAGCCCTGCCACTTTCGGCTATGCGGTCTGAGCAGGTTGTGAAATGTGATCACCCTTTTTCTTCTCCCCTCAAAATAGGAAGGACAGGGGCGCCTGGGTGGCGCAGTCGGTTAAGCGTCCGACTTCAGCCAGGTCACGATCTCACGGTCTGTGAGTTCGAGCCCCGCGTCAGGCTCTGGGCTGATGGCTCAGAGCCTGGAGCCTGTTTCCGATTCTGTGTCTCCCTCTCTCTCTGCCCCTCCCCTGTTCATGCTCTGTCTCTCTCTGTCTCAAAAATAAATAAACGTTGAAAAAAAATTTAAAAAAAAAAAATAAAAAAAAAAAAATAGGAAGGACAGAGGCGCCTGGGTGGCTCAGTTGGTTGAGCATCTGACTCTTGATTTCGGCTCAGGTCGTGATCCTGGGGTTGTTGGGATGGAGCCCTGGGTCAGGCTCCATGTCTCTCTCTCTTTTCCTGTGCCCTGCTCCCACACTCATATCCTTTCTTCAAAACAAAACAAAACAAAACAAAACAAAACAAACAAACAAACAAAAAAAAAATATATATATATATATTAAAAAATAAAAAAAATAGGAAGGACAACACTTCCTGGCAAGACAAGAGAGCAAACAAAACGTGTTAGCAGATCTAAAACTCCTGCACATAGTAGGGCCTTAGTAACTCTGAGTGGTCTTCCTCCTGTAGCTCCACATCCTATATTTTCACATCTCCAAAACTTTGCTAAACCGTGTCCAGGCCCTTTGTTTTGCCTAGAATGCCCTTCGTCATTTTCTGATCTTCCATGGCCCATCATAGAAGCCATATATTCAAGGAAGCCTGCTAGGCTCTGCCTCATACCCTCAGTTACAGGGATCACACTTCCCCGTCCATGCTCAGCAGCCATCAGTCCATACTGGGAGCTGGGGATGATTTCAGGCAGCATGCACACAGCAGGACCAGCAGGCTTTTCTGCTCAGTCCTCAGCCATATGGTCCTAGTGTAACAGAGCAACTGCACGGTCCAGTGACTGCCAGGGAACGTGCTGACTGGTGCTACAAACCAAGGCTTCTGCAATCCCTGTGCCACAAACAGTGATCGGGTACCTACTCCGGGCAGGCCCCCTGGAAGATGCGAAGATGCGAAGATGCGATACCAGATGCGAAGACGAATCAGAAGATGCTCCAAAAGAATCCATTGCCTAAGAGAGGAAAATATATGGACAGAGAGACTCTAAAAATCAGATGGAAAATCAACCAAGTCATTGGAGTGATTCAGACAAAGTGCTGTGGAAATTGAGAAAGGAAGCAAAGTAGACATGCACACAGCATTCAGTTGGTGCTCCGCACTGTGCAAAGTGCACTTACAAGGTCATTTCCCAACCAACCTGAGAGGAAAAGGTTATCAATCCCTATGTTAGCAATGATAAATCTGAGACTGAAAATGGGTTCAGCAACATGGCCAAGGTTATCAGGCTGGTAGGGAGTAGAATTAAGATGTGAGCCCATGCTGCTCTATGCTGCCCCCTTTGACTCCACGAACTCCAACTTGCATGATAACCTGGGAGCAATCACTATGAATCTAAATGACACCGTTTCCTTCATATTTGAAAGGACAGCAATTCTTTCATACCCACATTCAGACAGTGCATGTAACAGTCTGTTATTAATATGCCGATACCCTGCATTAGGGCCTGCAAGTCAATACTGGTTCATTTTGTCTTAATAAATGAATGCTTAAGTCAATGTGGCTAAAACTTCCATTGCCTGGCTCTCGGTGCCTGTATTAAGGCAGAGCTGATCACTTTCTCTATAGCTAAGCACCACCCCCGCCCCATGTATGTAAATGTTACACAGTTAATTGCCTTCCACTCCCAAAGAGCCAGGCATTTGGAGTTTCCCCTTGCAATAATTCTTCAGTACTTTATCTTCTTGACAGCCAGCCCATCCATCACAGGGCCCCTTTCATAATTTGTATTGATTTGAATTTATCCACAGCAGAGCCCCTTTGTAGACCATCACTGGAGTTCTTGGTCAGTTTTAGTGACCAAGAAAACTGTCCTTTCTAGTTGACACAACCTCAAAGCGTCCATGTGAATGAAACTCAAGGTGTTCATCCGACTCACCTTGATGGCCCCAAGATCAGCCCAATATCAGAGGCTTTAAATGATTTGACCACAAACTCAGTTGGAACTTGTCTCTCACTCTGCAAGTCTGAGCACTTGATCCATGGTACGATCTCCAGGGAGGACTTTTGGAGGTTAGAAGCATGGGCCACCACTTGGCAGGCCGAAGCCTCACCTGGCTTACAGAGGAGATGTGTTTGGACCACATGATATTTTTATTAGAAGTAGTTGGCAACATGAAAAATTGTGGGAGCTATCACACACAATCAGATTTTCAACTTTCCATGAAACCTGACTATCAATCTGGCAGAGTTGAAGCCACATACCCACTTCATGATTGTCAACTGAGGTATTTGGTGGCTTCCCTTTTACAGACAGGTCTTCCCTGCCTCAGATTGGATTTCACCCACATGCTTTCACACTTGTGTAATTTTCCCCAGTCCCTTTTGATATTTGAGTGTGGGGCCTCTAAATATAACAGACTGATGTTCAAGTCTTGATTTCCCCTGGCAACCAGCTGTATGGATTTGGGCAAGACAATTATACTTTGAGCTTTTGTTTGTCATCCGTAAAAATAAAGAAGCAATTCTATTCATTCTTTTGCAATCTGGACTAAAGTCTCTGCTAGGTGTGCTAAGGATCCAAAAACAAATTAGAGATAGTACTTACCCCCAGGCTTATTATTTAGGATAACAAGCAAAATGTATTTCAAAATGTGTCTGTGCACAGCAGTGCAGAAATGTACAGGGTACTGAGGAGTGCACAGAGGGGTCCTCCATTCCAAAGATAAGGGGGACCTGGAAATCTGCCCAAGAGTAATGCCTGGGCAAGGACCACAGAGAGCGGAGGATGTGGGCAAGGCATGTTCCAGGAACAAGCCAAGGTCCATTCCTGACTTAAGTCAATAGAACAAGAGACAGATTTGGAAAAACTTGAGTACCTTACTGTAAAGACCTTAGACTTTGGTCTTTGGGCATTGGTGAGCCACTGGAGGTTTGGGAGGAACGTGGCCAAAGGAGTATATTAATAAGGTCACTGTGAAATAAATTGGACACATGGGCTCTTCTTGTTTGCATGACACTCCAGGACTTGGTCCAAGAAGGCTGTGAGGGAAGCTATAGTTTACCCTCAGAAGGGAAACTACCAGGTATCCAATCTCCTCGCATCTGTCAGATCTGACAGAAACCATAGGCTGGAAGCCAGTGGGAAGGGCATGTGGGTGTGCACCGTGGGAAAAGATCTTCAAGGGTAGAGATGCATTTGGGTGATAAGAAACTTCAGAGAATCCAGGTTCCTATAGGGGTTAAATTGTTTCCTGTGTGCCACATGGTCAAAACCATGACAAACGCTGAAAGGGCAGCTGCCATGTACCTCAAAGAAGACCACACATGGCACTTCTAGCATCAATATTGACTTTTTGTTTTACTTTTAGAGTTGTGGGTGTTACGGTTTTAAACAAGAAAGAGAAAACAATGGGGCTTACATTACAAACGTGAGGGGGCAGACACTTAACAAGTAAACACATCAATAAGAAAAACAAGTTGAGCCAATGAAGCAAGATTTGAAGAAAATGAACTAGGATGATACAATAGAGAATGACTTTGATAGAGTGCTAAAAGAGAGCCTTTTTCAGGTAGGGTCATATGAGTTAGAAACTGAGAGTTGAGGGAAAATCAACTTTGAAAAGAGCTGAGAATCAAGACCCTTGCAGATCTCACAAGCTAGCAGGACCTGGTCCAAGAGCATTGAGAGGAGACTGAGTCCCAAACAGTGAAGCTGCCATTTTGCCATGAGTTCCGGCAAGATAGAATGCAGAAGAGGACCACCGGGAAGGCTCTCATAGCCACGTGCCCAAGAAATGAAGGGAGAAAGAGACCTTCTCCACCAATTTGCCAAGCTTTAATGGAAACGTTTCTGCTCTGTTGTAGTTATGAAGTCATGCCAAGACAAAAAGCCACACTTCCATTGTAAATCCTTCTCCCCATCTTCCCATCTCCCCATTCTGCAACATGTTCATATTGTCGCCATCCACGTATGAAGTGGATGGAGATCCTGGCAAAGCTCAGGTCACATTTTATTTATTTTTTAATTTTTTTTAACGTTTATTTATTATTGAGAGACAGAGAGACACAGAGCATGAGCAGGGGAGGGGCCGAGAGATGGAGAGACACAGAATCTGAAGCAGGCTCCAGGCCCCAAGCTGTCAGCACAGAGCCCGATGCGGGGCTCAAACTCACAAACCATGAGATTGTGACCCGAGCCAAAGTCTGACGCTCAACCAACTGAGCCACCCAGGCACCCCAGCTCAGGTCACATTTTAGAATGAGGACATGCCCGCCCCCACTTAACTGATTAGGGATGAAACGGGAAAGAACCAGAATAGGAAACTAGCTCATGGCTATCAGATAAATAACCCATATACATCTCCTTCACCTCCCTTGCACATGGCAGACATTCTTAATAGATCATGACTCTCTTTCCCGCTGAGACCAAATGTGACTGCAAAATCTATCCCAACTCACGGTTCCAAGCAACCACAATAAATTGACCAAATTTGGAAAAAGAGCTGAAATCTATCTGTCAACCCACAACCTCCACCATTCACTGAAACAGAACAAGACATTGATGCGGCTAGGTGGAAAAGGAAAAGCCGATGTACCAAGTAACGTGTGCCGAAACATCCTTGTTCCCCCATCCCACCCGCCCACTCCCCACACACGTGCAAAGCTCTCATCACTGATTTATTCATTGGCTTCGGTAAAAAATGGTCCCACGTCAAAGGTAGCTATGTATGGTGGTTACCATTCTGGCCTCTCTAGAGAGGAGTAGCCACTAAGCCCCACTGAGTCCCCTATGTCGTTGAGTCTTACCGTCTCACCTGCTGGTGAAGGGGACATAAAGCGTCCAGTCAAAACCCTGTAAACAGTGTCTAATTATGAGGAATTCAGGCTCGAAACCAGATGCCCAGGTTTGTATTGGCTCTGCCATTTCATAGTTGTGTGACTGTGTTATTCGTCCTCACTGGGCCTCAGTTTTCTCATCCGTAAAATGGATACAACAGGTATGCCTATGTCATAGGGCTGTTGAAAGGATAAAATAAATTCATACACGTAAAATGTTTAAAACCATGGCCACGACATAGCGAAGGCTTAACAAATGTGAGAACATATTAACAGAGTAAGACAAAGCAGACTTCAGAGGCAGCCGAGATTCGGAAAACCAGGCAGGAAGTTTGTTATCAAGCAGTGAGGAGCTCTGGTATCAGAGAGGATAATTAGGGAGAGCACAGCAGGGCCCAGCCCCAGGAGGGACCAGGTTACCCTGGGGATGGAGTGGACGTGGGCTCCAGGGCCGGGCCGAGCTGGGTCATGATCTCAGGTCAGCAGCTTCTCAACTGAGTGACTGTGAGCAAGTCACTTGCCCTCTAGGAGGCTCGGGTTCCTAGGTACAGGTGCTAATACCTGGCTCACAGCGCTGGTGTAAAACTCAAGCATGAGCTTTGTGCCCGACTCAGAGCATGCTCAGAGCCGTGAAGTGCTGCTAAACTATAGAGGTTCTCAGGGCCGGGGAGGCAGGGAAAGATGGGGTGGGGAGGAGGGGAGAGCGTACAGTGTCTTGAAGGGGACCCCAGGTGGAGACTGGGAGTCAGCTGCTGGCAGAAACCCCATCGTCGGAACATGGCAAAGTCAGAGCCAGGCCCGGCGCCAGGGCCATATGCTGCGAGTCGCGTGGCATCATGTTGGATCCTTAACCTCTCGTCTCCAAGGGCAGAGAGGGTCTTAGGGGTGGTGAAAGGGACCACATGTGGAGGCTGCGTGGCAGGGGCATAAGGGAGGTGCTGGGGCCGGCAGGGACTTACCGCACAGATATGCTCACCCACAAAAATGTCAAAGCTCCTAGATCCTGTACAGCTGTGGTTTTCAGCCTGTTTTCTCAGGAACTGGGGGAGAAGGTCAGGAGGGCAGGGCCCTGAACGTTAGCCATAGTTGCTTCAGCTTTCCTTGTTTTATAAACCGAGATTCCGTGGAGTTTTGTTTAAAGGTAAAGTCATGCTGCTTTTTAAAAAGGGTTTCAAAGCCGCTAATTTGAAGCATAGAAATCTTGACTTTCAGAATCGTAACAGCTTAGAATTAAAAATCCATCTTAGGAAGCATCTAGTCTGTCTTCTCAAAGCAGGAAAACACTCCCTGCCACTGCTAGGGCATCACCTAGCGCCTTCTTGGGTGTGTTTGTTGACAGGACATCACTACCTTGTAATGTCAGTATGGAGCCCCTTTAATTATTAGAAAATTCACCTTGTCATCTCGAGATGAAATCAGACTTCCTCTGGCTTCTATCTGTTGCTCTTGTTCTGCCCTCAGGAAATTGACTCTCATTGGCCCCCACAGCAGGCCATCCGTCACCTTTTCGAAAGAACATGTCTGCTCACATCACCTTCCTCCTGAAAGCACTTCAAATTGTTGCTCAAATGTGAGCTTACTGTGAGTGGGAACCATGCTGTATCCTCCTCTACATCCCCATGGTGTGGTAGAACGGAAAAACTCAATAAGAGTTCATGAGCGTATGGATAAAAGGATGGATGGACGCGTGCTTGCATACTCAGGCCCTAACAAAACATTAATTCAGGATCATCGTTTTACTGAGGAGCCATCTAAAGCCCCAAGAAATTATGTGAATTACACAAGAATGCTTAGTGGCAGAGCAGAATCAACATCTAGGTTTCCCAATGCTTGTATGTATGATATGATCTCAGAACCTGAAAAACGACACTGGGAATTGTGATTTGCATGGACACCTGGAAAGTATGGCTTGCAAGAGCAAGGCTCTGTAACCCAGAGCAGAGCGGGGGGAAAGGTGGAGAACGATGCTGAAGGCACACAGGCAAATGACTGCTCGGACACCAGAGTGAACTGTGCACTTTGCAGTTACCTAGTCAACTCCACAAACCCTTACTGAGTGCACTGTGAGTAAGGCTCTTCGCCAGGGCCTTGGGGAATCCAAGATGACCAAATCTCCTTAAAGAATGTGCATTCATAACGAGGTATAATCTAATATAAGTTATTTCACAAGTGTCAGCAAAGTGCTATGAGAAAGCAGAGGAGGAAGTGATTCATTCCACCTGGGAATATCTGAGAAGGTTTCATGGAAAAGCAGGCTTTTTTTTTTTTTTTAATTTGATAAATTTGACATGTTTCATTTTGTTAATTTAAGATGCACGGGATGTTACTTTGATACATTTGATATATTGCAATGTGATTGCCGTTGAAGCAGTATTTATCACATCGCATCATTATAGCACAGTATTAGTGCCTATGTTCATTATGCTGTGCATTAGATCTCTATGGCTTATTTACTACTTGTTACAAATTTGTACCCTTAAACACCATCAATCTTATCTCTCCACTCCCCATCCCCTGGTAACCACCAGTTTACTCTCTTGCTTTTTTACAGATTTAACTTTTTTAGATGCCACGTATAAGTGATACCATACAGTACGTCTCTTTCTCTGACTTATCTGGCTTAGCATCCTGTGCTCAGGGTCCATCTATGTTGTCACAAATGGCAGGGTACCCTCCTTGCTCGTGGCTGAGTGCCGTTCTCTTGAGCATATATACCACATCTTGTTTTCTCTGTTCGTCCACTGATGGGCATTTGGGTTGTTTCCATAGCTTGGCTGCTGTGGATAATGGTGTGATAGACATGGGTGTATGCGTATCTCACTTCACTCCTGTTTTCATTTCCTTTGGGTATAGACCCACAAGTAGAAGTGCTGGATCGTATGGTAGATCCATTGGAAAAGTAGATATCTGAGTTAAGTTATAAGTGGTGAAAAAATTATGTGAGTAGAGGCAAAAAGTCCTGAAAGGAAGAAGAGACACAGCTCGAGTTACAGGGACAGGTGGTGAGGGGCAGGTTAGGGATGTTATAGAGAGAGTCTGGACCTCACAGAGGAGCCTGAAAGCCCAGCTCAGGACTCTGCCTCTATTCTATGCCAGGAGGAGTTACTGAAGGGTTTCAAGGGGAGGGGTGATGTGATGAGACCCGTGTTTTAGGAATATTGTGGGCAGCCAGTCCTACAATGCACCAGCCCTGCCAGGGTGGCACAGATTCCCCCCTCAGCCCTGGCGGAAGCCTTGAAAGTTTCCTCTAGCTATTGAATTAAACAGGTGGACACCCAGGGATTGAGATAACTCAGGTAGCAGAGACCTTGACCCATCCTCTTTCTCTCTAAAGTCACGAGTAGAGGTTCTAACAATAGTTGCTGGGAAGCTCTCCCTGTGGGCTCCATGTGTACTGTGAGACTAAACTCCCAGGACCTTGTAGTTCCAGACAGTAATGATTCAGACGTATCTCCCACCAGACACGGGCTTCTCTCAGCAGAGGCATGGTAAAATGCCGGTCAGCCCCAATCCCTCCACTTTCTAGCTGTGTGATCCTTGGGCAAACCCCTTGGATTATCTAAACTCAATCCCTTTATCTTCACGATGGGAATTATAGCGCCTATCTCAAGAGGATTATTGTAAGGATTAAATATAAAACTGCTAGCCCAATGCCAGCCCGAAGCAAGCCATCAAGAGATCAGAAATCCTTTTCCTTCTTCTCCTTCAGAACAGGAAGCAAGACTTACTCCACTGTGTTTCTCCAATGCCTAACGTACAGTAAGGACTTAATAAATGATTGTTAAGTGAGTGAACGGGCAAAGCTTGACCTCACGCTTGTGACCTTTGCACCAACTACTTCAAGCCCCTTGATTCACCTCTCTCCTCCCTTGCCTCTCAAGGTGCATCTCTCCTTTTTGGAACATGAGGTGCAATTTGGCTAACTCATCTGTGACTCACCATGCAGAATGAATAGAATACTGTTCTCTTGCCAACTGTTTTGAGTGGTGCAGCTGCAAGGTATAGTGGAAGTACAGAGTTAAACAAGAAACCACAGAGGTGTCTTTTCATGGAGCTCTCTGTTTTCTCACATTTAATTAATAGAGAAGTCGGAGAGCTCTGGAACGATTTGTCATCACTGCGTAAAGTGGTCTGGGAAGTTTCACTGGAGCTGACACAGCCTGGGGAAAATGAGTCATAGAAGGTCTGAATTAAGAGCTAGAAGGAATGTTAGAGATTGTCATCATGACAGTGACTTGCATAGTGCGTAAAAGGTCACAAGCCATTTATTCACAGGCACGTGATACATGTATATATATTCTACCCCATCATATGCCAGAGAGAAACAGTTAAGGTGGTATATACACACAGGCTGACATTTATTACAGAATTACATTATACGAGACCCTGTGGTAAGTCATTTATATGTAGCATCTCATTTACTGCTTGAAAAAGCTGTATGTGAGATTAGTACTTACATACAAGCAATTGTGTTTGTGGGTCCACAATGCCCAAGCGAAGCCTCCGGGTCAGGAAAGCCCACTGGCAAAGAGCGTGGGCTCTGGAGTCAGAAGCGCCAGGCCAGCTTCTCTGCTCTGCCAGGTCCTTGCCCTTTGACACGGAGCACTTGCCCTCGTGTCTCAAGAACCTCCATTCTCTCATATGCAAAATGGAGAAAATGATACCACCTTCCTCATCCCATTAGGAAGATGCATTGAGATAATCCAAATAAAAGTTTAGAATACTGCTTGGCACGTGATACCTACACAGTGAATCCTAACCAGCATCACTAAGTCGTTCACCCAAGACTGCACAGCTAGTAACCAGTGAGAACTGAGCCCCAGCCTTCCAGACCCCAAAGCTATGCTCTCCCTACTAAATTATTGCTTTTTCTTTTTCTCCCTGCTGCCTTGCATTACCCCCATTCCGCCAGTTAGAAACTTGAGATGCAGGGAGGCTTAAGAACTTGCCCAGGGCCACAGAAGACCTAGGTTTTGATCCTAAAGTAGAATTGCTTGTGGCGACACCACCCCTGCCTCTCCAATCTTCAGGCAACTCTACATTGTATGTTCAAAACATCAAGGTTCAGAAAGATTAAGCAACTTGCCTGGCGATCCTCAATCATTAAGTGGCAGAATGAGGGCTGAAACCCAGATCCTAGGCTCCCTCGTCCTTTCTCAAGGATTCTTTCCTGTATAGTGTACTCCACTGCCTGTCAGGGAGATTGAGGGGACAAAAAGGAACAGAGAGGGAGAAACACACAGAAAAGATACAGACACAGAAATAGAGGCAGACAGAAAAAAATATAAAGAAAGAGAAAGAGCTAAGAACATCTTTTAATCTTTCTTCTTTCTTCTAAGAGGTCCTTAACATGATGAAAAGTTGGTAATTTTTAAGAAGAGCATGAAAAGAATACAGTCCTTTGGCAAGTCTGAATAAATCAGGAGCAGCCCTGGAATCACTGAATCATGACTCCGACAAGCTTAAAATTGTTCACTCAAATCCTTACCCTCTCCGCCGCCTTCCTGCTCCTGATCTATAGAAGAAGCCAGTGGTGGAATGAGGATTATCCAGGTGCCCTTGTGCCATTGAAGATGTGAGAATCAACTAATTAAACGCTCAGAAAGTAGAGGCAAGCATTTTTCAAGTACAGGTTCCCGTTGCTTCTTAGAATTACTGCGATCTCACCTCCACCTGTTGAATAGCAAAGACGTCCTGCACAAGACAGCCAGGGGATTTCCAAGCCTTTACCTGCATTAATGCAGAGCTCACCATAGGGGAAAGGAGGAGCATGGGTCTGGATAAACCAGGCCACCAAACCACCTCATGGGAAAATGATATTTGGGGACTCGAATTATATCCCACCTGAATTTGCCTGTGATCTGACACTTGATGAGGGCAATGACTGATCTTGGTACTTAGAAGATACTAAACAAAACGACTCACTGTTCTGCATACAGATGTACTTTCCCAATCCTTTCTCTGTGTGCATGCTTATTCCTCACCCTGATATGCCCTTTCTGCAAAGTCCCATCTTCAGTCCCTATCTAGGCTCAGCTAAGATACCTTTTCTCCACAAAGGTTCTTTATTTCACTAGCTGGAATCAACCCCACCTTTCTCAGAACATGCATAGCATCTCTCCATTTCTTGTGGCTCTTGTAACTTTATTTTTCATGAGACTTTATAAAGAAGACAAAAACATTTATTGGCAGTCACCAAGGAAATGATTTAGTTTATTATATGTGCAATTCAACATGTATGGGCTTCCCATGCCCAAGGGGTCCCTTCCAGCAGACTGTCTTGCCTGCCATCCCCAGCTCAGGAAAGAAAGTCACTGTTCCTTACAAAAGATACTCACTGGCTGGCCTAGGGCAAGCACTTAGCCCAAGGATGGCTTCTTTATGAGCTGTCTGGAGACTCATTCATTAATTCAGTAAATATTACTTGAGTAGTTATTACATGCCATGCATTTTTCTAGACCCTGGAAAGATGGCTGAACACCAAACAAGGTTGCTGCCTTCATGAAATTTACAGTTTGGGGTCAATAGCCATAAATAAAAATAATAATAATACATACCTAAGTCAGGTTAGTAATAAGTGCTTTGGAGAAAGAGAAAGCAGTGTAAGGGAATTTGAAGGAACACAAAAGGGGCAAGGGTATCATCATATATAAACGGCTAGAGAGTCTCTCTTAAAAAGCAACATTTGAACAGAAACCTAAAGCAGGTAAAGGAGTGGGTATGATGGTTAATTTTATGTGTACTGTTCCACGGCTGTCCCAATATTTGGTCAAATATGATTCTGGGCATGTCTAGCACGTACGATAAATGTTTGTTGGCTGATTATCGACTCAGTTTAGCAAGCATGTAGCATAGAGCACGTAGCTAACTCCTATACTAGGTGGTTGGGACAAAATTATTTCCCTACGTTTAACACACTCTAATAAGGAAGATAAATATTGAACAAAGAAAAGAAACATAGTGTTGAGTATAAAACAGAAGTGTGTTGAAGATACAGACTTAGCCCAATTAAAGAACTGATTAATTTTTATTAAAGAATGGAGCAGCTTCTGAGAGGACAGGCTATCTGACCTGGGCTTTAGGGGATAAAGCATTCAGCACATTCTCAGGGACTGTTGGCTGATGATAGTGAAAATTACTTAAACCTCCTGCTTGGCACAAGTCACCAACACAATGCAGGCATGCCTTGGGAACTGTCAATGGTAAAATAAAGCAGTTTTGGAACATTGTGAGTATGAGGACAATTGATATTCATCTTCTTTTTTTTTCTTTTTAATTTTTCTTCCTAAGGACGGTTGAATCTAATTTAACATGTTAAGCAATTTGTTCAAATGAGCCAGACTGCCTTCCGGTGCTGAGGGGAACTCCAGAGGCTATATTACATAGGAATGTAAGTGTAGAGCAATCCAGTTGATCAAAAATGAATTAGCCAGAGAGTGCCATGAGTTATGTGATCAGAAAAGATGCTTCACAGGAAGATGAGGGAATTAAGGATTTAGTCTTGGAAAAGGCAGCCAGGGACAACCACCGGTCAAATGCAGAGGCATTCATGGGGCCCACCTACTATGTGCACAGCCCTCCCTGTGAGGCTATTGAGATAAATGAGGTGAGGCCCATTCCCTTGAAGTTCTCATGATTCAAAGAAACAAGTATGACTGTAAGGAAAACAACTATTTTTTGAGCACCCACTACATGATGGCCATTGTGGCATATCCAAAATATCATAACTCCCCTTCCATTCAACACTGCGGTATGTGGTTAGCCCCATTTTACAGACGAGGAAACTGATAGATGGATATGATGTGCCAGATCAACACAGAGACAGGATTACCAACCCCACAAGGGGCAGTCTGAAAGGGTTCAACAGAGGAAGTCCTATCTCATTCACTCCTTCACTCACATGGCATTCAATGTATAATTACCAAGCACTGTGGTAGATGCTGGAGATACAGTCCTGAACGTGGAAAGATGTGCCCCTGCTATCAGGATGCCCACAGCCAGGATAGGAGGTGGACTTAATCAAATCAGTGCATAACTGCACATCAGAATAAGTGTTCTGAGGAAAGAGGCGTGGTTTTCTGAGAGTGTGTGATGGAGAATCATCACTGGTTGGGGGATGGGGGGAATGTTGCCAAAGACTTGCAAAGGAAGTGATGTTTGAGCTAGCGAGGAGGAGATGGGCTTTTTGGACACATAGGTGGCAGCAGTAAGAATTGTAGTATAAACCAAAAAATGGCCTGCAGAAGAAGACAGCACAGCACACTCCAGGAACTGAAGGGGGCCAGGTCGCGAAAGCCAAGGTGAGAGTGGGGTGGGATGGGAGTAGGGCTGGTGCTTTGGGGGCACATAAGCCATGTGGAGGATTCTGGTCTCGACTGAGAGAAATGGATTGCAGTCAGATGAGTAACATGAATGCATGGGCATTGTGAAAAGATAACTCCGGCCACCATGTATGGAATGGCCTGGAAGGGAGCCAGAGTGGGTACAGAATGGCCAAGGTAGGAGACTATCTAGGTGGCAGCCTGGAATGGCAGCACAGCTCAGGGTGAATGAGAGGGGTGCGGGTGTGGTGACTCGAGACATGCAGGAGTGAAAATGACAGCATTTGCGGATGGACTGGAGGGTAATGCAGCTGAGCAGGAAGGGGCGCCAGGGCAGTTCAGGACAAGTGCAAGGTTTCTAACTAGTGCCCACTTCTCCTTAATGAGGAACAGGGAAGAAGGGCTGAGTCCTAGAAAATAGGTGGGAGATTCGAGCAAGATGTTTTATTTCAGAATTCCAGCGCAGAGTAGACATCACTGAGGCCATGCCGCAAGGGGCCAGCACTGCCCAGGGTGAAAGGTTGATGGGCCTCCTTTAGGTGTACCCTAGTTGTAGGAAAAAAAAATATTTCTCCTTTATGCATTTATCTTTCTTTGTGGCTGCATCTATTGCTAACAAACTTTCTGGGGAGTTACTGCTTATGGGAATGAAGCTTTTGAAATCTGGATTCTCAGTACCCCCCCAAGCACCCACCATCCCTTCTCCTTGGTACATAACCGACCACATCCAAAAGTGCACTTGTTCAAGCAAAGGGGCTGCTTTCCAGAGAACAGTAAGATATGCAGTCCACCCAGAACCTCCCCACTCTCCTGCGAGCTGAGGCAAAGTTCCCAGTGACAAAGTTGGATATTCATGTGAGTCTCAGTACAGAGTGAGAAGATACAAAGAGACTACCTTCTCTGGCCAACTCCTACATGGGAAGTTCTAGACTGGCCATTGCCTTTAGCAGTGCTGCAGTGGATTCTGCTGCTGTCTGGGAGTCAGGAGACCAGGTTCCCAGCCACTAGTTCATGATGGACCCTTAAATTGACCTCTTGGCCTCACTCTTCCCATGTGACAATGAAATAGGATGACTTATTCCTTCCAGGTGAGGATTTCCCATTAGCTTCATGTGACAGGAGACACATTTGTCCCGTGTGACATAAACAGAAGCTAAATTTGGGATTACGCAAGTATATGTTTGTCATCCCTCTGCCTGCTATACTGAAAAAGTAAAGCACTTTCCTTCTGGAGGATGAAATAAAGGAGACAAACATGGGGACAGGAGATTCTGAAGGAAAAGGAAAGGCTTTGGAAATATAGAACAGGTCTTTGGTGTTGACCCCAGCAAAAGCCCCAGGGCGGAACTGTCACTGGAGTAAGTGGCATCACCAAAGAAGCCAAGCTCCATGATGAGGAGCGGATAGGCAGGGAGGGAAGCACGGCAAGCATCAGGGTTGTTTCTGGTCATAATGATAGCTTAGGCTCTCCCTCAACAGTCTGCGAAGTTCAGGGAAATATTCAGATACGGGGGAAAAAGGATCTCTTATATTCCACCACCCAAAGGTAACTTCTCTCCTTCCAATGTCTTTTTCAATTGATTGTTTTCATTGTTGAGATTACACCTGTATACATCCTTTGCATCCTGTTTTTGTCACATAGCATCATATCTCGTTGTGTGCTGGAACTGGCTTGGGTTTCTTCACTAGAGCCCAGCTCATCTCTTCCCAACTCAGTGCAGTGACATCCCATGGGTATCCTGAAACCAGCCATGGTAGGAACACTTACACCACAGAAATTGGCAAACACTACAAAGTAGGGCTGTTTTGTTTTATTTTTCTCAGAGAGCCTGGTGTTAAACACATACTCACATATCACTGATTATATCAAAAGTATTTCTTGGGTCTTGAAATTTTCCTTGTTACTAAAATTTTAATGGCTACACCCTAATCTATTGGAGGTCCTAATTTCCAGATATTATATCTAGTTTTTCACTATTGTAAATAATACTGTAATGAACATCTTAGTGCATAAATACATTATGTTTCTTAGGTTTTCTTTAGCTAGATCCCTAGATAGGGGATTGTTGGGTCAAAGCATATAAACATGTTTCAGGCCTTGAAATCTTTTGGTAAATTGCTTTTTCTGTAAAGTCACATCAATTTTAATCCCACAAAATTAGTGGGAAAGTGCCCATTTAACTCACTAGCCTTAAATGTAGTACTATGACACAAAAGAGAGTATTCAATGGAATAGAACAAATATTAATATATAATAAACATATTAACATTAATGTGGAATATATAAAAATGAACTTTCCATAAGCATCACAAAATTTTTAAAAAAATCTAAAATGTGATTAATTTGATATATGGGAGGTTATTATTTCAATATAGGAAGAGTTTCTGCAAACCAATAAAAGACACAGATCATAAGTAATGAGCTGAGACTTTGAATATACTAGTATTCTAATTCATCTTTCACATTCCAATTTGAGGACGTTTCAAGTTCTCAATTCAGAGAGCAGAAGCAGAATAAGTCTTGGGGTATCAGGGCTCCCCTCGCAAGTCTCTATCAGTTATTTGAGCAGTGTTCATAAATGGGACTGGAGTTTCCTCACATTTGTTATAGTCTGAATAAAACCAAATTCTCTCTTCTACTAAAAAACTCATGTTTAACACAAGGACCATGATATAAATAGGTCATGTAGTCTACCATTCAGAAAAAGAGGACTTAAGAGGATGGAATACCATTCTAAGAACAATTCCAGCAGAACAGATGGTTCTTCTTTGGTGAAACGGAAGCTCTGTCGTGCTGCCCACCTCTGAGGCTCCTGAAGAGCGATTCATGGTTCCTGGAAGACTTTAGCTGTTTATAGAAAGTTCTGGCTCAGAGACTGTGGAAACTGAAGGAAAGGGGAGAAACAGCACCTGAGGCACCCACTGTCCCTAGACGTCAAACTGCTGTCAAGAGTCTGGGGTATGCATAAGTTAGAGAAAATTAGTCTTCCTGCCAGTAGAAATCAGAGCCAAAGAGAAACACATTCTTGTTTGCAGCACTTTCCGTTAGGTAAATTGCATGATAAGCATCTATGGAAAGTTGCAATCATTGGCCAAGTGTGTGCAGAGGTACCAGTCAGTATTTGTCTAGGTTAATGAGGAACTATGGCACTGAGGCCATGATCCTCATCTACAAAAAACTCTGAATCTTTTGGAGACAACTGTCTGTTATGAGAACCAGAAGTAAAATAATGGGCTAATTTCTGTGGAGCAGGAAGGGGAAGAACAATAGGGACATGTTGTAGAAAGCTTCATGAAATTCCAGAAAGCTTTGCGAAAGAAAATGCTGATGAGCCAGGCTTTGAACTAAGGACAAGACCAGAGGAGGCTACTACTTGTCAGTATTCTATACCAGTACCATTTTTTGTTCCAGACCAAGATCAGCACACACGTATTTGCACAAATAAATTAAACAGCATCCTGAACATGATTGAATTATTTGGCATGAATAAAAGTTTCACAGGGGGGCGCCTGGCTGGCTTAGTCAGTGGAGCGTATGACTCTTGATCTCAAGGCTGTGAGTTCGAGCTCCTCATTGGGTGTACAGATTACTTAAAAACAAAACCTTTTTTTTTTTTTAATGTTTATTTAATTTTGAGAGAGAGAGACAGAGCAGGAGTGGGGGAGGGGCAGAGAGATAGGGAGATACAGAATCCGAAGCAGGCTCCACGCTCTGAGCTGTCAGCACAGAGCCTGATGTGGGGCTCGAACCCACGAAATGCTAGATCATGACCTGAGCTGAAGTTGGCCGCTTAACCAACTGAGCCACCCAGGCAATCCAAAATCTTCCTTTAAAACAATAAATATCAAGGAAGGAAGGAAGGAAGGAAGGAAGGAAGGAAGGAAGGAAGGAAGGAAGGAAGGAGAGAAAGAAAAGAAAAGAAAAGAAAAGAAAAGAAAAGAAAAGAAAAGAAAAGAAAAGAAAAAAGAAAAGAAAAAGGAAAGGAAAAAGGAAAGAAGAGAAAAGAAAAAAGAAAGGAAAAGAGAAAGGGAAGGGAAGGGAAGAGAAGAGAAGAGAAGAGAAGAGAAAAGTTTCACAGTCAGTGCATGAGTTAACCCAACATGGGCCTCTCACTGGAATATTGAAAATAGAGGGAGAAACAGGTTATTGTTTTGGCTCTAACTTATCAATGCTTATCAATAAGTATTTAGCTATTATGTCCCCTATTTTTTAATGTAGTAATATACACACAACATAAAATTTACCATTTTAACCATTTGTAAGCGTACAGTTCAGTGGCATTAATTCTATACACACTGTTGTGCAACCATCACCACTGTCCATCTTCAGGATAAATTCGCCTAGTCTAGGTTACTTACATAGATATCAGTATTCCTCTTTTTTAATGTTTATTTATTTTGAAAGAGAGGGAGGGAGAGAGGGAGAGGGAGGGAGAGAGAGAGAGAGAGAGAGAGAGAGAGAGAGGGAGAGGGAGAGAGAGAGAAAACAAGTGGTGGAGGGGCAGAGAGAGAGGGACAGAGAATCCCAAGCAGGCTCCTTGCTCTCAGCACAGAGCCCATTGCAGGGCTTGATCCCACAGGCCATGAGATCATGACCTGGGCCAAAACCAAGAGTTGGACACTTAACCAACTGAGCCACTCAGGCGCCCTAAAGGTATTCCATTTTTTAAAGATTGTGTGGTGACTATCAGTAAGTTTCCAGTGAGAAACAGATGGCACATTCAAATTGGATAATTGAGGTGAACCTAAGAAAGAGTGTATTTGCAAGAATTTAAGCAGGATTTAAGGAAACTACAGGGAGGATGTAAACCACATGACTAGCAACAGCAGGGAGCTATTACCAGCCGTAGGCCTAAAGGGACAGTTTCCAGAACCAGAAAAAGTGGCCATGGAGAGAGCCCCTGGCAGGAGCTTTGGCTTTTGTTGGAGGGATCAGCCAGCCCACAGCCATTCAACAGGATTGGACCAGGGGCCGGATACCCTGACCTCTACTCTCCTTCCACCCTTGGGCCCCTGCCACTGCCTCCATTGGCTAAACCCAATCAGGTGCCAGAGGTCGAGGGAGCCCATCGATGCAGTCCCTAGAAGGGTGGCCTCTGTGATGTGGGCAGGGTGGGGAAGAGAGGAACAGGGATCCAGGGGTCAAATGAAATAGATCCAGCATCATGACCTCCTTTGACATATACTGGGTATGTGATTAATGTGGTTGAACCCGAGGTTGAATACATAATAAATTAAGATGGAGATGATGTGGGAAGAGGAAGTGAAAGCAGTATTTTAGAACTTGTCAGGGAATGAGAATAAGCATCTCATTATCTGTCAAAACAAAACAAACACCCCAAATAACTGTGTCTGGTATTTGGGCAGTGAGTTTGAAGAGCTCATGGCAGGCACTGCATGATCACAGACTGTCAGAGGCAAAAGATTAGAATCTTGCCCACTTTGATCATTTTCCATGTGAGGATTCTGAGATGCAGGAGGGGGCCATCTCTATGCCCTGCACTTTTCCCAAAACTCCACCTACTTGAAGATATTTAAATCAGTGGTTCTCCTTAACCCCCCGTTAAGTTCATATGAATGTTGACTTTGAACTTATCTCTCACCTTGATCAGCAACACCTCCAAAACCTAGGGGTCTAGGTTTTTAACTTTCCTGATCTTTGGGTCTCCATGTGTGTGGCAGCATATCTGTCAACTCCAAATGAATATAAAGGGATATTAAATTGTCATCCAACATGAATTTAAAAAAATGGGAAAACATTAGCAGGTAATAGTAGAAACTAGACGATGTAGTTCAGTTAGCTTTGGTAAGGTATGAGGGAAGGCAGAAAAGATCATGTGTAAAGTCTAAAGAATCCACCAGTGTTTCTTTGTGCTAGGCACTGGACTGTCTTATAGGACACAAGAAAGTATGAGAGGTAGACCCTCTACAGAGCAAAGCTTCCAGTTGGAGAAATAATCACAAAGATGAACAGGAAAGTCACAAAGCAACAAGCAGAGAATGTGAGTATCCTGTGAGTGTCAGAGCCTGAGAGGCCATAGAAGAGAGAATACCTCCAAAGTATGGGTGCTGAGTAGTCGCAGAAGGCTTCCTGGAGGAGGAGTCAGTTTGGCCAGATCCTGAAGACAGATCACGATTTGGATAAGACAAAAGAAAGGGCATTCCAGGATACCAGTGAGCGTTGGAACCCAGCACTCATGTATGCCTTTATACATAGTCAAAGTGTGCTATGTCACTGCTGTGCTGGGTTCTCAGTGCATGTCTTCAGAAGCCAGTTAGCCCCTCCCCCCATAAAGCATCAAGCTCAAATGGAAAGGCCACTGTGTCATTCCAGCTACCTACCTTTTACACAGAGGCTGGGAACCAGCACTCAGGGAGCCTGAATCTTGTTCCAACCCTGCCCCCACTTCCTTGGGCAATTCCAGAAATCTTCACAGCAGCATGAAGGGACTTCCCTTCTCGGCCTCAGTTTCCTCGTTGGGAAAATAAAGCAGTTGGACTCGATGATCTCTAAGGTTCCTTCTGTTTTCATAATTTTGTGGTTTTTCTTCTGAAGACTAATTTGCTGATGCGTACTGTATTGGCCGCCTTCTCATCATAACTACCTATATCTTTACCTTATATCTTCTTCTTTGAACGAATGTTCAAACTTTAGGTTCCAGCAATTCCCAGCTTCTTCAAGATCTCCAGACATGCCGTGCTCCCTTTCAGGCTTTTGTACAATCCATTTCAAATACCTAGAATTATAGCCACCATGCCCCTCAAGCCTGGCTGGAAGGCTTTCCTTGGTTTCCCACAGCAAACCTAGATGCCCCTTCCTCTGTTTCCATTTCACCTTTGCATTTACACATTTTACTACCCATTGTGGCGCCATGTCATTGTCCCTTTACAGATTTCTCTTCCCTTCCCTTCCTAGAAGAGCTCAAGATCAGGGCCTTATCATCCATGTTCACCCATGTTCACCCTCAATTAGCCCCAGGCTTTGTTTAGGCCTGTTTAATGAGCAAACACATAAATAGGGCTTTTGCGGTTCAAGGAACAGACATCCTCACAGGGCTCTGGTCTCTCTAATCAGGATGCCTGCCTTCTCCAAGCACCTGTCCCATTCTGCCCTCCCGCTCACCCACTCACACATCTCTACATCTCTACACCGTGGCTCCTGCCTACTCATTTTGCTCCCACCTGACTTCAGCTTGCTTGTGGCCTGTCCATCCCCCTCTGGTCTCTCTCTCTCTGACTTCTCAGCTTCAGCCCTCACCGCCAATAGCGTCCTTCCCTGGGACTCTCTCAGTTCTCATTCCCGAGACAATAAGTGCCATTGGCCCAGCTGATCTTTTTGTACCAAACCACATCACAGGTCACTAACAACACTCTAGATTGGCTCCCCTTGATTTCAAACACCGCTGTCCAGAGGGCAAAATCGTGCCGATCACTCAGGGCTTCAGAGGGCCAACACCTTCCGCTTGGGCTCTAAGCAGAGTAAGTTTGGCCTGTAGAAAAGATCCACACTGACCCATCAGGGCTGACTTCCACCTCTGACTTCAGGCTAACTTCCTGCAGAGCACCTCACCCCGATTGAGCCTGCAAGTCCCAACTTCGAGGATGAGACTATTGTAAGCAATTCCCAAAGAAGAGGTGTTCCCAGGTGTGGCTGCCAGAGACATCATTTGGTATCTGGAGGCATCAGGCATGGAGACGAGTTTGCATAAAAGACCTCACTGGCCAGCAGCCTTCACCCAGCACCAGGAATATCACCCAGATGCCAGCCGTGTCGTCTGCAACCCTGGGACACGCCGCTTCTTAACGCCAGTCTGTTTTAAGGGGAATCAAATGTTCTAATCTCTGATTTCCTAAAATTGCTCCCAGAAATGAACACCAAGCATCTTCCTCAAGCTCTGGTGGGACTCTGGCCAAATGTGGCTGGAATGCAGAGTTAGTGGAGCAGTAACAGGACAGCGCCCACAAGCCTCCTCTGCTCCCAGACCGCCAGAACGCATTGGAAGATTGATTTAGAGAGGGCCCTTTGTAATAAATTGTTCCTTTCTTCACTGGCAGCAGGGGGCCAGCTGCTGCCAGCTCACTCAGCATGGAGGGCACAACTGTGGATTCAGAACGCGAGGAGAGCAGATGGGCGGCCTCTCAGCATCTTGAGGATGGCTGCCAATTTGGGTTTGTGCTGCCATTTGATCTATTTTTTTTTCTCCTGATGCTCATATTATGCAATGTGTGGAGCAGCGTGGTGTCTGGGAGAGAGCACTGGACCAGGAGGGCCAGGCTGGTTTCCCAAGAGTGCTCCCAGTCGCTCTTCACAAAGATTTGAGCTCCGCTCTGCAGCGTGTCCTCTGTTAACCTCAAGCTCCCCAGCCCCTGTCCTAGAAGAGCTCGCAGTCCCGTGGGAGATAGGCCAGTAAGCAGTCACCATCCAGTATGGCAAGTGCGATGATAAGTGCACAGAGCCAGGGGAGTGCTATTCATGGAAGGCCTCCAGGAGGAGGGGATGCCTCAACGGAGACTTGAAGGGTAAATAAAAGGAGGACCTGCCAGATGGAGAGAGCAAAATGAACAAAGGCCCAGCCGCACACAAAAACATTCATTTGACATTTATTCAGTCAGTCCATACAAGGGGAGAGCCACTGCTGTTCTGCTTTACGCAAGAGAAAGCAATGAGGTGAAAAGCAGCAAGAGCAAATCCTGGAATGAATGGTAGGCAGGAGCCAGGCCGTGCAGGACTGGGAATGTCACCCTTAATTAAGGGTGTGCACAGGTTGGGGATCATGAGTGAGGCCCTCGGGCAAGTAAGTCTGGTGGCCCATCCGAGCTTCAGTTCCCTCCACAGTGCAATGGGGATACAAAAGGTCTGTGTGTACTTTGCAGGGCTGTTGATGGGATCATTCCCTCCTTCTCGCTGAACACGTATTGAGACCCTGTGGGAAGGCTGGGGATGCAGAAAGGAATAAGGCACTGTCACTGACCTGAAAGTGTCTACCAAGATGAAGCTACCCACAGGAAGAGATAATTAAGCAATCAATGAAGTGAGGGCACATGGGGCACAGGAACCGAAAAGAGCAAGGAAACTGGCATTTATTGCATGGGCAGGCGTTGTGCTACACGCTTTGGGAGATTTCACAGTAGGTAGCCTTCCCAGAAGCCCTCTTTGGTAACACAGAAAGAACAGCTGTCATAATGTCCCATCCCAATGGAATCACAAACTTCATGGGAGACAGAAGTACTAGCCCAGGACTCTGGGCTAGGCTCATCTGCCTAGCCAGCCAAAGCTGGAAAAATGAGCTCTTCAACAACTATCCAAGCTGACTCTTTTTATTTCAAGCATTTTGGGTTTTTTTCCCCCCCCCCCCCACTCTCTAAAAGAGAATATTCATTTGCTCTCTTGACTCTATGATGAAAACTTGATTTATAAGACTCACAAAGAACTGTTTGAAAATGCTTTTGAGGCTGGGTATTTTGGGGTGAAGTCAGTCTCGTGCTGAGATACCTGTTGGCAAAATAATTCATGCACAGAACAGAAGCGAATTTTTTTTTTAATTATGATTTTGTTTCCTGGAATATTCTTCACCTCTGAGGTTATGTTTTACATTATTTCCTGGCCTCATTGCAGACCTGTTGTGAAGCAGAACTGGGCTATTGGAACTCTAACAAGAGCCACAATTTTCAGCAACATTCATTAACTAGCATCATCATTAATGATAATGACAAATGAAATCACCTTTTTCACTCATCCATTTGATCATTGACACAATCACTCATCAAATGTTTATTGAGCACCTAGCATACATTAGGCACCTGTCTCAATTCTAGGCATATGGTAATAAGCAAGACAGACACAGTCCCTGACCTAGAAGGATCTTAGAGTCTACAGAAAGAAAATAGATGCTAGAAAAATAAACAAAAATGTATGATTATATGATAGCACTCGATATGTTGCATAGCATATACAAATGACATGTGTTATAATCAATATGACATAGAAGTACAATATGCTTTGAGAACATCATGTAGGGAGATCTAATCTAGTCAGAATGTTCAGGGACTGTTCCTTGGAGAAATTTCGCTTAGGCTGAGCTCTGAAGGCTGAGTAGTATGAGTAAGATAAAGTGGTAAAGCGTTCTCCAGTTAGAGCAGTGTGTTAGAGAGACCCCTCCACTGATTTGAAAGACAGCTGGGATGGCTGTTGAGTAGTCAAGAAACCGACAGAAAAAAAAGAAAAGGGCACTATGATTGGTGCTGAGTGAGCCAGGTAAGGAAGAACAAGGTGGGCCTGGGGAATGAGATGAGGAAGGGGAGGGTGGAGGGGCAGGAGGTGTTACAGCCAGGCCCACAGAGTTCATTGCCACTATGGCCAGCTAGTCCACAACCAATCTAAAGTCTCATACTTAAGTTCTACTACCCTTCAAGGCACAGCTTCAATATCACACCCGTGTACTTTGGGAAACTGTACATCACACAGTCTCCTCCTTAGAGACTCACAATGCAGGTTAGAGATTAACAACTCTGAGAAATCCTATAACTGAGACATATGATTATCCCAGCATATCCAAAAGATACCAGGATAAAGAAAAATATGAGGCAATAGTGTTCCAAAGAATATAGTTAGGGAATTGCTTATCTAATAGATTGAGTTGTGCAGATTTGGAGTAAATT
The DNA here is from genome assembly GCF_014898765.1 of Herpailurus yagouaroundi. NCBI lineage: Eukaryota > Metazoa > Chordata > Mammalia > Carnivora > Felidae > Herpailurus > Herpailurus yagouaroundi. Next base: position 8,753,987 of record NW_024412411.1, on the reverse strand, counting down.
CTAACTGTGATGCTTCCTAGTTTGTGTGTGTCTATGGACAAATTGTTCCACTGCTCTGAGTCACTCTGTGACTCTCTGATATTCTGTGACTATCATCTATAAGATAGTGATGCCAACAGCTGTATTAGAGGTTTTCTATGAGCATAAAATAAACAGCACACATAAAGTCTCTGTTTCAGTGAGTGACACATAGCAGCTGTTCAATAAACACTAATGGATTCTCTTTTTTCTGTATAGAATAAAACACATTAGGTCACACTTTGGGGGATCTTTGCATTATAAATCAATGTTAGACGAGAAAATTTCCCAGCATTGTAGAACAGGAGTCTCCAATGGAAAGGATTCATCAGGTTCTGAGTGTAATGCATGCAGAAAGACGTACATGAAATCACATCATCATGAAATTTCTGAACTCAAAGAATAAAGAGAATATCCCAGAGTTTCCAGAGAGAATAAAAGGTCACATGCAAAGAACTTGGAGTCAAACTGGTCTCAGAAGTCTCAAGGCTAAAATCAGACATTGGATGACAAAGGAGAATTGCTTTCAATATTCTGAAAGAAAATCATTTTCAAACTAGATATTTATACCTAGCCAAACAGTCACTGAAATTGAAGCATGTAATAAGGCGGCCAAAGACTCAAAAAAAAAAAATTTATAGCTCACACACCTTTCCTTAGGAAAACAAATTGAGAAGTAAATCACAACATAGGAAGCTATGGGCTGCAGGAAATGAGAGACCAACACAAAAGATCCACAGAAGGATCCCAGGATTAGGGATCAAGAGAAGATCCCCTATACCAGCTGTGCAGCCATCTCAGAAAGCAAGCAGTTCACACTGGAACAGAGAAGGATGACCTCTAGGGAAAAAAAAAAAGACCAAAATTTGTATGTTTGAGGTTATAGAAAAATTACAACAGGTGACTGATTGAAGTGTGGGAACATGTGGGGAAAATTAGATCAGTGGAAAGTTATGCAAATGAAAAAGCAAGACAATTATTACTTTTAAAAAAGCAAAGTATAATACAAGAAAGGAGATGCTGCTTGATCCTACATAATACCCACAAATCATGACAGAAACCCTGATGACTGAGAGATCAAAGTATGCTAGAACTGCATGTGGTGTGGACGGGAGACGAAGGGAGAGAGAGCCGGCTCTCATCAGCCATTCAAGGAGGTCAATGTCAAAAAACCGATAAACCAAGAAATAGCAATATAAACGTATTATTTACAGTGTGGAGATCAGTATCAGGAGCAACAGTTAGAAGAGATCTACGAGAAAGGGATGGGTGTTTTCTAAGGTGTGCATTTTACATTATTTGGCTTTAAAAATATGTATTACTTTGATAAGAACAAAATCTTAATACCAAACTGTAGCTGTAAAATAACTGAAGTTACAATTATGTAAAAATAACGTGCACGCGGGGCACCTGGGTGGCTCAGTCGGTTAAGCGTCCGACTTCAGCTCAGGTCACGATCTCGCGGTCCGTGAGTTCCAGCCCCGCGTTGGGCTCTGGGCTGATGGCTCGGAGCCTGGAGCCTGCTTCCGATTCTGGGTCTCCCTCTCTCTCTGCCCCTCCCCCATTCATGCTCTGTCTCTCTCTGTCTCAAAAATAAATAAACATTAAAAAAAATTTTAAATAGGGGCGCCTGGGTGGCGCAGTCGGTTGGGCGTCCGACTTCAGCCAGGTCACGATCTCGCAGTCCGTGAGTTCGAGCCCCGCGTCGGGCTCTGGGCTGATGGCTCTGAGCCTGGAGCCTGTTTCCGATTCTGTGTCTCCCTCTCTCTCTGCCCCTCGCCCGTTCATGCTCTGTCTCTCTCTGTCCCAAAAATAAATAAACGTTGAAAAAAAAAAAAAAGAAAAAGAAAAAAAAATTTTTTAAATAAAAAAATAAAATAAAAAAAATAACGTGCACACATGGGCAAGGCCTGGAAGAGCACACAGCAAATGGAAACAATGTGATTGGTTAGGATCATAATATCCAAAGATAGGGGCAGCCTAAGCGTAGAAGTCCGATGAACTTGTTAGAAGGTATTGACAGTGATGCAGCATCTCTTTGAGCCTCGCTTCCCTGGTCTGTAAAACAAGGATGAAATAGTACCCATTTCATAGAAGCGTTATAAGGACCACATCAGAAAATACCCATTACGTTGTTGGCACAGGTTTTGGCCCATAGGATCATGAATGGAGGACACCTTTTGTTAAAGAAGGAAGAAAGGGAAGAAAGGAGACAGGGAGAGGGAGATTTTGTTCAGCCTGAATCCTGAGAGGGAGGGCCAACCATGCAGCCTCCCCAGCAGCATGCCTTCTGGGCAGGCTGTCCTCTTAGCGACCATCTACTTAAAGGGACTTTGTCAAGGTTGACAGGCTCAATTTAATATACATTAAAAAAGAACTTAGCTTGTTTCCTCAGTTCCAAAAAGGCTGTCAGTGCCTGGGAGAGGGTCAGCCTCGCTGCAAGGTTAAAAGACTTGCTCAGGGAAAACACTCCCATGGTCCAGCGCCTCCCTAATCGGTCCATTTTGCTTTTACCGCGACCAGGTTCTCACTTGGAAAATGCTGTTTGCCACACATTCGCATCACGGAAGGCCCAGATCCTGCCAGGTGAGAGTCATTCTCTGGGCATTATTAGGCTCTTCCAGGCAGGGTTCAGCCTCCCTTCCCAGGAGGTCCATGCTGTCAAGCTGCTTTCTGTGGACTCAGAGGGGCTAACAGAGACCAAGCATTCACGCCCCAAGGGGCAGTTTCCCCTCTCTGGACTCTGTTGTGTTTGCTTGTGTAAAGCAGACCACAGAACAGACCGAGAGAGTCTGGTACAGTAGGAAAACATGGAGAGTGGAAATATATTGCTAAGAAAAAGTGAAGTAGAGATTTGGGACCGGGTCTGGCTGACTGCCAGTCCTGCGCTAGTCTCCAAAGCCCACTCGGCCTAGCCTTCAGATGGGGCACCAAGTAGCACGGACACGTAGGAAGAGTTTCTAGGTTTGATTCCAGCTTTCCCACTTTATAGTACCGTAAACTTGAACAAGATCCACGATCCCCCTGACTCTCGGTTTTATCATCTGTAAAAATAGGATAATTGTGTAATTGACCCTTGTCTTGATAACTTCATGGTTATGCTCACCCAAGTGAGTCTGAAACGTACAAAGTTAAGAAGAGAGAACAGTGGAACTTGCCAAGGAGCAGGTATCAGCAGCTCTCTTCCTGGGCCCTGAAATGGCCTTGGCTCACCTTGCCTCACACCAGGGAGAGCCAGGCATATCAGAACTGTAAGCAAGCCTGGGCTCACCTGGAACCACCCTCCTGCTGACTGGCTTTCCCATGACCTCACTACACATATCTCCCTGGTCCTCCTGTTTCTAGCCGTGCCCTGTCCCCTATGACTGTTCTCTACCCTGTTGACCAAGTCAACTCTCTTCATCTGACTCTCAACCCCCAATGACCCCTGGATTTGGGCAGAACCTGCCACTCCAAATTAAAGATATTTCTGTGGCCCGTTTGTGAGTCATAGCCCAGGCCAGAAGATTGAAGCATATTCCCAGCCCCAGGTGTGGGCCATGGGCTCCTCTGGTCCCAGGCTGCTCACTACTGCCCTTCAGTAGTAGTTGGCTCACCCTCAATGGCTCCTGACAATTGGCAGCTCACAATTATGTTGAAGGAAAGTTTTCTTCCTGGGACTCCTTTTATGTTTTCAGAGTGACAACCTTATGGCTGGTTCCTAATCAAAGATGGATTAGAATAGGGAGGAAGGAAAAAGAATAGAATATTGTGTAAAACCAGAATAACTCTGCCTGCCACATAGTACTGTTTAGAAGATTAAGAGTAATGTGTGGGAAAAAGGGGGTACAGGATCTGGCACTCAGGAAATGCTCAGTAAAGCATCATCACAAGATCATTAGCTCCTCTGGATGGAGGACCCCTGTAGCTGTCATGGACGCCGTGATGCTGTTGTTCACTGCTGCTCAGAACAGCATGTGCAGCTGGTCCTGCTTCCCTTTGGTGAAGAGGCTCTGCCCTCCACCCACTTTTCCTCCTTTGCTTTGTCTCTCTGCATTAGTTTTGTTGCAGCTTCTCAAGGGGGACACACAGTTTTTAAAAACTCATGCAGACTTCTGAATTAGCACTTGAAAGCAGTTGTAACTTCATAAGCCAAACCATCCGAGGAAGTGCTACCATCTCGGAGGACGTTGTCTCACAGCACCTGCATCTCATCAGGGTGTACGCACAAATGTATGCTTGGGAGAGGACGCGGGTGCCCTCCAGACCACGTGCATACCCTCGGGTGCATGCGACATCAATAGCTCCAGGTCCACTTTGCCCACCCCCATCCTCCAAGGAACCTTTCGGATTCCTAGCTCCTGTGTGCAATTAAGTGCATCAGATTGGCCACTGTAATTGAGTTCAGTTCAATTTCTCACTTCAGACTTGGAACATTATGTGTAAGGAAAGATTCACATGCCTTTGTAATCAGGCAGAGTTGACAGGCAAAAGAAAAAAAAAGAAAAAAAACTTCTGATCACTCAACCATTAAACAAATGGCAGTGACAGTGCCAGTCTAATTACTAGGTTGCTATGGGCTTCTGGTATTTTTAAAAACAACACCCTAGGGGTGCCTGGGTGGCTCACTTCATTAAGCATCCCACTCTTGATTTGGGCTCAGGTCATGGTCCCAGGGTCATAGGATTGAGTGCCGCATCGGGCTCCACACTGAGCATGGAGCCTGCTTAGGATTCTCTCTCTCTCTTTCTCCCCGACTCATGCTCTCTCTCTGTCTCTCAAAATAAATCAACATTAAAAAAAACACACACACAAAAACTAAATTGTAGGCCTCCACATTCCAGAAACCAGTGGTTTCTCCCCTTCGACCCCTTTGCTTCTATATGGGCTACTTGGACAGTCTCAGAAGAGACAGTTCCTGAGTGAGCAGTGATCTGACACACAATGGCAGTAGCTCTAACCACATTTGGGGAGCTCACACCACAGGGCACCATTCGTTTCACCACTGTCAGCTCCTTCACTCCTTGGCTCCTTTCCTGGAGGTAGGCATTCAAAATACAGAACAAGAGTTCATTGAAGCGTTATTCACAATAGCCAGAAGGTGGAACCATCCTAACTGTCCATCAGTAGAGGAACGGATAAACAAAAGTGGTGTATCCATACAATAGAATATTATTCAGCCATAAAAGAGAATGAAACTCGAATACGTGTTACCACATAGATGAACACTGAAAACAGCATGCTAAGTGAAATAAGCCAGATACAAAAGCAAAGATATTGTATGATTCCACTTACAGGAAATATCTAGAATAGGTACGTTCATAGAGATGGAAAGTAGATTCAAGGACACCAAGAGCTGGAAGGGGGGTAAATGGGAAGTCACTGTTTATTTTTTTTTTTAATTTTTTTTTTCAACGTTTATTTATTTTTAAGACAGAGAGAGACAGAGCATGAACGGGGGAGGGGCAGAGAGAGAGGGAGACACAGAATCGGAAGCAGGCTCCAGGCTCTGAGCCACCAGCCCAGAGCCTGACGCAGGGCTCGAACTCACGGACCGCGAGATCGTGACCTGGCTGAAGTTGGACGCTTAACCGACTGCGCCACCCAGGCGCCCCGGGAAGTCACTGTTTAATGTGTACAGAGTTGCTGTTTGAGGTGATGACAAATTGTAAAACGAGATAGTCATGAAAGTCGCACAACATTATAAATGAAATTGGAATTAATGCTACTGAACTGTACATTTAAGAATGGTTAAAATGAGGGGCACCTGGGTGGCTCAGTCAGTTGAGTGTCAGACTTTGGCTCAGGTCATGATCTCATGGTTGTGAGTTCGAGCCCTGTGTTGGGCTCTTTGCTGTCATCTCAGAGCCTGGAGCCTGCTTTGGATTCTGTGTCTCCCTCTCTCTCTCTGCCCCTCCCTCATTCGTGCTCTGTGTCTCTTGAAAATAAATAAATGTTAAAAGAGAGAGAGAGAGAGAAAGAGAGAGAGAGAGAGAAATGTATCTGGTCTTTGCTCCTAACATCCTTGGAACTTCCTAGGTGATGGGAGCCATAAAGTTGTCTTTTGTTATGTTAATGAGGTGACTTTGAGATTGTACCTGTGGAGGAAGGCTGATTGTCTGGAGAACCAACCTTGTAGTAAGAGGTAAGGAACTTTCAGTCCTGCCATTCCTCAGCTTGGGGAGGGGAGAGGGCCTGGAAGTTGAATCAGTCACCAACTGTAAATGATTTAATCAATTGTGCCTATGTAATGAAGCCTCTGTAAAAACCCAAAAGGACTCAGTTCCAAGAGTTTTCAGGTTGGTGAGCACATGGAGAATTGGAGAGAGTGGTGTACTGAGAGAGGACATGGCAGCTCTGAGCCTTTCCCCCATACCTTTCCCTATGCCTCTCTTGAGCTGCTTCTGAGTTATGTCCTTTTATGATAAATCAGTGATCTACTGAGTGAAATGTTTCTGAGAACGGTGGGCCACTCTAGCAAATTAATCAAACCTAAGGAGAGGGTCTTCGGAACCTCCAGTCTAGAGCCAGTCAGTCAGATGCACAAGAGATTGGCATAAGAAGTGGGGGGAGAGTGATCTTGTGGACTGAGCCATAACATATGGAATCTGATGCCGTCTCCAGGTAGATGTATAGAGGGTGTCAGAACTGAAGCAAATTGTAGGTCCCCCAGCTAGTGTCAGAAAATTGCTTGGAAGCATAGGGTGGAAACCCCACCCACTGTAACTGGGTGCAAAATATTAGGTACCAAAAAGAGAGTAAATGGAAGCCACTTGGCAAAAACCAAAGCTGCATGGCAGTCAGCTGTCCTAAGGTCTCACAACTGATAAAGATTCACACCTGTTTGCCTGACACCAAACTCAGCATTTTCTAGTATTATCTGCTCTTTCATTGGCCACTTCTCCCAGGAAATCTTTCTGCTAGGAAGTTGGGCCAAGGCTCAGGAAGGGGTTCATATTAAGTGTTAGAGTAGGAGTAATCATAACAGCTAAGTCAGGGAGAAGGAGAGGCAGCCTGAGCTAGGAAAGAGAAGGAGGATGGGATGAAGTACACTGTCTAGGTCATCCAAGCTTGAACACCTCTCTCAGCTTTCATTTCCCAAGATACAGCAAAACATAACCAGGCAACTGCCACAGAAGATGGCCAGAGAAGGAAAAGTTGGAACTCAGGACCAGCCAAGGAAGGAATCAATGTGCCAGGAACATTGGGAAGGGAGTTAAATTTGGCAGGCGGAGCGTGACCTCTGAAAGTCAGGGCAACAATGTGCTTTCAGGTCAAAACACGAAGTAATCAGGGATAAGCACACCTCAGAATTCCAGGAAAGCCAGCGGGGCCTGAGTTAACTCCAAAGGGAGTAATTTGTATGGAAAGCGAAGCTTGAAAACAACTCCCAGAACAGTAAATGATATTTACTTTCTTGGCACTAATCAGGATCAATTTAAAGTCTTTTAGAAAATACTTATTGATCACCTGGCTCCGACCTAGGCGCTAAGTATATACAATGCCAAGTTCTGCATTGAAAGGAGGCATTTGATGTTACATTGCAGTAAGCACAGGGGGCTGTGGGAGCACCCGAGGAAGGCCATCTGGCCAACAGCAGTGGAGGAAAATAGGGAGGGAAGGGGCCATGAAGGCTACCCGGATGAGGGAGCACCTGGGCTGAGTCCTGAAAGGGATGACAGACTGAAGTACTGCGGAAAGAACTAAGAGTTGTAAGACATGGATTCGAATCTCAGCCATGTCACCGAGGTACTTTGGACTCTTATCAAGTTATGGAATATCCAGACCCCATCAGTAAATGGAGCGCCCCTTTGGAATAAAGTCCTTGAAAACTACCTCCCTGAACTATGTTGAATGCCTCTCCCTCAAGGTCACATAGCACCCTGTGTGACCGCCCTTGTAGCACAACTCATCTGTCCCTTCATTAAATAGGTATTTCTTGGGTGCTGACTACCTGCCAGGAATGATGAATAAAATCCTCACTCTGGGTTATCAGGGCTCCTTTGTTCCTCTGTCTGGCCATCCCTAGCCCCACCCACTGGGTTTTGAGAGGCTCTGGTATAAAGACAATGTCTCCTGAATCCCCAGTGACTAACACACAGCTCAAGAAACGTGTTTTACAATGAACAAGTAACTACCTGAAAGAAAGAAAGAAAGAAAGAAAGAAAGAAAGAAAGAAAGAAAGAAAGAAAGAGAAAGAGAAAGAAAGAAAAGAAAGAGAAAGGAAGCTAAACAATTTTTAAGATTGCTCCTATCCTTAAAGCACCACACAATCCTTTAGATGGTAAGGCACAATTGGTCTGTGTGGGGGATCAGAGAACAGGAAGAGCTGCCTGATGTGAGCCAGGAAAGGATTCTTAGAGAATATGAGTCTGTAGCCTTCTGAATATCACTGCTGACACCATCTTTACCTGGCCTTTAAATATAGGACTCTTCTGGTTTGGTTATTGATAGAGCCAAGAGTCTGATGCCTTTAGGCCAACTTAAGGGCCCAACAGAAGTCCTGAGTATTCACCATTTCAAGAGAGAAATAAAGCTCTATAGTTACCTTTAATTGTATCCCCTCTTTTTTTTAATTATGAAATAATTACTTGATCATTGTAAAAAATTGGAAGAGTCAAGGAAATGTCATCTCATCTTGACAGTTAACCTTGGTAACATGTTTCCATATTCTTCCCATAATTTTTAAGCATATTTTATCTTCACATCTTACTATTGATATTTTTTTCTGAAGTTTGTTCTGCTTGATTTTGCTTAACATCACAAGCATTTAGCCATGCCATGAAAATGCCTTCATAAACATCATTTTAAATTACTACAGAATGTTCTATCCTATAGAGATGAGTCATAATTTACATAACCAATCCCAGATCAGACATTTAGATTATTTCCAATATTCATTATTATAATAAGAAGCCCTGTGATAAACGTGCTTGTGTGGAAAGTTCTATTTACATTTCTTATCAAGTCCTTAGGCTGGGTTTGAGGAAGAGGAATTACGGAGTCAAATGGCAGGAACAGTTTTCAAACTCTTGCTATTTGAGGCCAGGTTATTTTCCAAGTGATTTTACCCCACTGTGGACTCCACCACCAGAGCATGAGGGAGTGATCTCTCCATTGGTCACTTGTCTTTATTTTCGTTCTCCCTCTCTTAACTTTCCCCATTTATGTTGTTATCCTCTTCTCTTAGTCTAAACCTATCTTCCAGGTCAGAGAGACCTGGGAAAGGAATGAAAGGGGCTCTGGATTGATTGCATTTAGACCCTTCTCCTCCTGCCCAGCAGGGAAAGCAGGTCCACCTCAGGTCCTGGAATTTTAATTAACCTCCTAGCAGCAGAAATCTGATCCCTGAAGTTAGTCATTGCTCTGTGCTCAGTGCCAGGCCCCCAGGAGATAATAAGAGAGAGGTTGTACAGGTGATTGACAGTAGCTGGATTTGATCATACCTATAAGCAATGATCTGGGTGATGAGGAATGGTCTTGACCTTCTGGACAGAGAGGCCACATGATTTCTGTTAGCCCTGGAGCAGGGGATGAAAGAGCCCATTAGGCATATTCAAAAGTAGTCAATTTGGCTTCCACAGGCTTGCATCAGAAGCAAATATGCCCTGTGACACATGACATTTCAGGTCCAGGCACAGGGCTACATTGCCAAGGCCCAGGAGAGGCTGGCTTATATCCAGCTCAGACAAACATCTTTGATCAAATGGACTTGAGTTTGGGAATCACAACAAAGAGAAGCAGAGCTTAGAAAGAAAGTAGGATACTGCAGGAATCACAGACTATTAGAGAAGTCACCCAGGTTACAAATGAAGAAAAGGCTCGGAGAAGGAATGTTACCAAGTGTTCAATGACAGAGGTGAGGTAGGAAACCAGGCTGCCTGACTCCCATCAGTGCTCTTTCTGCTATAACATTCTGCGTATATTTTGTCCTGTGAGAGTTAGTCTGTTGAGTTCTTGTGGAAATGGAGTCAAGTTATCTGGACAGAATAGTTTCTAGGTGAAGCCACATTCTCCAGTGGGCCAGACCCTCCTGGCCCCCCGCCTCCACCCCCAACCTACTTTGTCCTGCAGAAGTACAAGGATATTGCACATGGTGGGTGTATACTTTTTTTTAAATGCAGTGCTCCCTGAATCTGTAGTCTGGTGACCCTCTTCTCCCTCCGGCGCTCTCATCCCCAAATCACACACAGGCTTCTGAAAGAAAAGCATACTGGCCTAGACCAGACAAGATTGCTGGCTTATGTTTCTTCTTAAGAACTTCACAGTAGGGGCACCTGGATTGTTTTGTTGGTTGAGTATCCAGCTCTTAGTTTCAGCTCAGGTCGCAATCCCAGGGCCATGGGATTGAGCACCACGTCAGGCTCCATGATGACAGTGCAGAGACTGCTTGGGATCTTCTCTTTCTCTTTCTCTCTCTCAAAAACAAAAGCAAAACAAAAATAAACAGACAAACAAACAAACACCCCACCTTTACATCAAAGTGGAATCTGCATCATGAAGTTACCACAAAGACGGGCAGACCCACAGAGGACTGGCAGCACTACCAGAGCCCAGAATCTGTGACTCTGCAGCTTGCTCACGGTTTGCAGCCTGCCTCTTCATCTTTAAATTGGACAGGACCCTACTTCTTCAGTGTGTATTTCAGGAATCATTGCTGGAATCAGCTGAGATCCTATGTGAAAGCTCTTGGTAGACTCTAAAACACTTCCCAGAAGTAAGCCAGATATGTTATCTGAGTAAGAAGGTACTGGGGGTGAGGGAAAGAAGGGTGTAGCATTCAAGGTAAACAGCAGCTGTCAGCCACCCCCTCTCTCCCCTGCTCTGGAGATCTGGACATCTTCCTGAGCCATCTTGTGGCAGCTGATCACTTAGAGCAGTTTTCAACCATATTTTAAAGAAAAGAATCCTTATTTATAAAGAAATAGTTCACAGGAGGACCCACAGCTATGAATTAATAATAGCAATATTGCTTTGGTTAGACTGGGGCTAGATGGTGAGAAAGTGGGACAAAGCCATGGCTTCATTTTTAACTCCTTAGGTGCTAACTCACAAAAACTGAAATATTTGTCCATTTGGTCAGAAGACATTTACTAATACTCCTAAATATCTAGATTCTGGCCAGCCTAAGTCTGCCTCCCGCCCCCTGATGGCTCAGGAAAGTGCCTCTGCTGACTGGATACATCCACTCAGCAGTAGGACTTTCCTTAGCTGGCCCGTGAGGTTTTCTTTTATACTTTTGGACAGTTAGTGCCCTATCACTCTTTGTTCATTTAGTCATGTAATCATTCGAGAGCAAAAGATTACAAGGAGTCTTTCAAAGTAGTGTAAGTCTTCATCAGTAGCAAAGGGTAATTAGATACAGAAGAAAGAACTTTGTGTTTGAAGTTAGACTGATCTGGTTCCATCCTTGTACCCAATTTGTATTATCTGGCTAATCTTGATATAATCTCTTAATTGTTCCAGGCCTCAGTTTCCTCAATGGTAAAATGGGGCTAGTAATGCCTACCTCCCAAGGTTGTGTGTTAAGAAAGAAAGTGTAGCCTCCATACCACTTAGCCACCTCTCAGGGAACATTCTTAGAAAGTGTCCCAAATAAGTGTTCCCCTAATGTCTGTCTCACTAATGACACCACAAACTGCATGAAGGCAAGGACTAGATTTGGTTTGCTCATCATTGTATTCGTAGAACGTAGCACAGCCCTGGCACACAATTAAATGAATGAAGGACTTAAAATGACCTAGGCACCACACTAAGCACTTGGCCTGCATCAGCTGCCAATCTTCACATACCCTATATCATAATTACTTCCCTTTGCTGGTGAGAAAACCAAAACTCACAGGGGCTAAATAAATTGTCCTCATTCATGGAGCACCTGGGTGGCTCAGTTGGTTGAGAGTCTGACTTCGGCTCAGCTCATGATCTCATGGTGCATGAGTTCAAGCCCCATGTCGGGCTCTGCTGACAGCTCAGAGCCTGGATTCTGCTTCACATTCTGTATCTCCCTCTCTCTCTACCCACCCCCCCCACTTGCACTCTTTCTCTCTCTCTCTCTGAAAAGTAAACATTAAAAAAGGTTTTTAAATAAACTGTCCTCTTTCATAGAGCCAGTAACAGACTGAACCTGCACTGAAGAACCCACATCTCTCTGCTCCTGAGGCTCTGCTTTAGTGCTACACATAACTGCCTTTGGCTGGAGAACTCAGTGGCTTGTGTAGGTCCAGCGATGAGCAGACAGTACTTCTCCAGTACTTGGAGAAGGACACAGAAGGCCCATCAGGACAAGTTGAAAAAAAAAAAAAAAAAAAAGGCAGGGGTATTCAGACAATTCAGAGTCTGAATTGTAAGGCCTACGTAGCCTGAAAGAGATTGGAGTGAGTTCATAGGCAGTCTTCAGCACAAAGGTGAAGATAGGGAATTTGTCTAGGGGATTAAAGAGCCTTTGAAGGGTTTAAATCAGGACAGTGACAACACCAACTTGGAAAGAGCATTCTGGCAGCAGCATGAAGGATGGATAGAAGTGGAAAGAATGCACATAGGGTCCATTTAGGATACAGTTTAAGGCTTTCAAGTCAAGATTCCTCTCTGCCACCTACCAGCTCTGTGAGCTTGGGTAAGTGATTTCCCCTCTCTGAGTTCTGGTCTTCTCATTGGTATTGTGGGGATAATGTAGTACCTACCTCATGGGGCTGCTGGAGGGGTGAGAGAAATGAGGCACAATGTCTGACACCCACTGGGCTGTTTTTATATAAATGGAGGTGGAGAGGGAGAATTGATAGTAGAAGCATTTCAGAGGTATAACTATGAATTTTGGCTACTTCTCCAAGGTAGGGAATAAGAGAAAGATACATAGTCAAAAGGTTCTGGGTATCTGCAGAAATGGTGATGTCATTAGGGAGGACATGGCATTATACACCCTCTGCCCTGCCCTATTTGGAAAGCACCTCCCACCATGTGCTAGGTGTTTTGCAACCCTGCTTAATTCTGTGTCACCCCAGACCAGGAATTATGCTTTGGATTTCTAAAATAACATTGAGAGAGAGAGAGAGAGAGAAAAAAAAAAAAAAACCCTTCTGCTATTTCTCTACTCCTATTTGTCATGATTATTAATCATAAGTAATATTTGTGTAGTATATTCCAGTTTAGAGAACATTTTCATCTATATTATTATATCAGGGATGAAAGAAAATTCATCAACCGTAACTGGACTATTGAACAGTCTGAACTCAGCGGGGCACAAATGCAAACAGGTTTGATTTTTTTCTCTCTCTCTAATCACCACCTTCATCAATGGGATCAAATGGCCCTCCCCTGCCCCTTAATGACACCTTCGGTACACCTTCCATGCTTTTCTGGTTGCTTTTTGATCTAAAAATGCCCCGCCTTGTCTACAACTTCAATCCCATGTCCTAATTAATACTTACCCCGACCTCTTTCCACAAGGCTGGTCAGTCTCTGGCCTCAGTGACTTGTCATGGAGGTAGGGAGGAGGGAAGCATGCCTGCAACTTAAAGTAGGGAATGAAAGATAGGACAAAACTAGTTCTCTTACGTATCCAGATTTCTGTTGGGATCATTTCTGCTTTAGCTTCTTGGGCTATGTACAATGTCTGTGAGATGGACGTCAGGTGTCTAAACACAGGCTCCCCATGGGCACATGTGAGAAAGCTTCAGGGGACCTGGCAGGGGCAAGAGATCTTCCTGGGGTTCATTTCTGTGATGAGAGAGGGAGCTCACACCCTAGACAACCTCTTCCAAGCCTGTCCCCTCCCCCAGCGGTCATTCTATGTGTTTCCCCCCTTCCCCCCCCCACCACCACAATGTCTTACAGCCAGGGTCCTTGTGGGCGGTCCTTTCCCCCTACTCATGGGCTAGGCTAGTGACTTGAAGTTGAAGAATTTCCCTCTGTGTCCCTAGTCTCCTGCTTAAGCAGCTTTCAGGGTGTATGGGCAAGGAGATCAGGGCCAGGATGTGTGGCCATGGAGCATTTTTCTTACAGTGCAGCACTGTACCCCTTTTTTCCTGGCTTCAGAGTCTGGCAGCCAATTCTCTGCTCCCCATCACTTACCCAGGGTAGAGTGTCTGTGACCTTTCCCCCTCCTCCATCCCTGTCTCTAATGGAAGGATTCTAGCCTGCAATATCTGCCCCAGGACCCTCTGTTGGAGGGGCCAGTTAGGGGGGTCGTGGTGGTAGGAGAAGCCACGGAAGGCAGGGATGGGAGCAAAGGGAGAACAGAGAGCTCACATGTGCTGGTTTTATGAGTGAACCTGAGCATAACTGGTGTCTGCAAGGAAGTCTCTGGGGAGACTGCAATGTGCAAAAGATGTTGAGAAATAGAGTGGTGAAGAAAGCATTGTTTCAGTTAAGTGTGCAGTGTACTAGAATATGCTCTATGGTTTGTGCACGTGAGAGAGAATGTGGTAAACGTTAAAGTGCTTGTCAATTACTTTTAATGCCATTTGGAAATATAACACTAATTAGGGTTGGTCTTCAGGCAAATTGTATTACCTTTCATGAATCTTAATTGTACCATTCCCATTCCTAAGATATAGAAAGTGAGGCAAAAAGAGGTTAAGAGAATTTCCCGATATCATAAGATTATAAGGAGTAGATCCCAGACTCAAACTCCAGTGTTGGTCTGAGTACAAATTTGTTCTGTGATGTAATAGTGCTAGTATGTTATATGGAAGAGACCACTATGACTCACAAATTCTCCCAAAATCAGAATTGTTCAAGGGAAAATACCTCCAAAAATGATAAGAATTTATGTAAGGTATTGGGGACCCCCCAAATCCATTTCTATAAGCTGAAGTTGGAGACACCTTGAGAGTCACCTTGAAGAAGCAAGCAGTCTGTATCCCTCCCACAGATGCCCCTGATTCCCACCACAGCCTCTGATAATTGGAGCTCAAAGACCCTAGTCATAGTTACCAGAGCCAGGCCTCTGGTAGGAACACTCCAGAGAAATAAAGAGGCATTTCTATAGAAAAGTAGAATCTCAAAGTCCATCTTCAAATACAGGTACCTGGAGAGAGGGCTGCTCTGGTCTTGAATTTCATGCCAGTCCACAAGGGGAGAAGCAGAAATGATGCACTAAGGCAGCTTTGCAAGCAAATAAAGCAGGCAAGAGCCCACCAAGATGGCTGGGCTACGAGAAGCCATTGGAAGCTGAGAGCCTTACCCAGAATCCATGACCCATTATTGAAGGTTGTGTCGATGTTTGTTTGTTTTCCTATATGTGAGCTAAAATATATCTTCCTGTAGCTTTTGTGCATCCATCCTTTAGAGAATATATCACAGAGCACATACGTATAAGTCTATACCTTCTTTCTTCAACACTGTTTAATATTTTAAGACTCCAACATTGTCTCCCACAAATTTCTTCTCTTCAGATTTGACATTGCATCTCCTTTCAGTCAGACACAGGACATGTGTCAAGTCCTTCATCATCCTGGTCACTCTTCAGAGAACATTTTATTTTTTTAATTTTTTTTAATTTTTTTAATGTTTTTATTTTATTTTTTGAGACAGAGAGAGACAGAGCATGAACGGGGGAGGGTCAGAGAGAGAGGGAGACACAGAATCTGAATCAGGCTCCAGGCTCTGAGCTGTCAGCACAGAGCCTGACGTGGGGCTTGAACTCATGGACTGTGAGATCATGACCTGAGCCGAAGTCAGACGCTCAACCGGCAGAGCCACCCAGGCGCCCCCAGAGAACATTTTTTTTTTTTAACGTTTATTTATTATTTTTGGGACAGAGAGAGACAGAGCATGAACGGGGGAGGGGCAGAGAGAGAGGGAGACACAGAATCGGAAACAGGCTCCAGGCTCTGAGCCATCAGCCCAGAGCCCGACGCGGGGCTCGAACTCACGGACTGCGAGATCGTGACCTGGCTGAAGCAGGACGCTTAACCGACTGCGCCACCCAGGCGCCCCCCAGAGAACATTTTAAATACCATATAGCATTTGTGTAGGAGAGAACAGACTAGTCCAGGGGTCATCTGACCAGCACACAGTGTTGGAACCAATAAAGAACCATTATGTATTGAGCGGCATTTAGCATTCTTTCAGTTGTTTTATCAACATTATCTCATTTTAATCTTCATTGAATGATGAAATGGCATTATTATCTCATATTTACCAATAAGGAAATGGAAGCTCAGAAAGAATAAATGACTTTCCTTAAGATACACAACTAGTAGATAGCAGAGCAGGAATCTGAACCTTGATCTGAACACCACCAAATCCATACTCTCTGTTGCATTATCAAGATCATTCCTTATGTCTAGATATTTCACTTCAGTTAATTCAGCTACACGGGAGTCAAATAGAAAAGCCATGGCCTATTTTTTCTTGCTCTGCCAAGTGTCCAATGATCATCTTGAATTTCCTAGAATCCAGATAGTTTTCTGATTTGTAAGGTCAAATCTATGATCTCAGTTCCCCTCTTCAAGAAAATTAAAATAATTGATGTTCTTCATCTCATCTGTTCTTTAGCACCTCTCTTATGGTGCCAGTTGCTGAATAAACATGCCAGCCAAAATAGTTACATCTTTACCAGTCTCCATCTGCTTTACTGGTTTCTTCAAATAAAATAGTATTGTGATGAATAATACCATCTAATTGTAAATATGCACATTGAAGCTCGGGAAACACTGCTTCCAGTGGCTTCCGGAGTGCCTTGATGGGGCCTGCAGACCTCAGTCTGCGTGGCTGCATGGCTCTCAGAAGTATCCATGAAAAGTCATTTGAACAGGGACCACAGTCCACCTCTCACCCACACATAACACCAATCTCAATGTCTCCCATTCTCTGTTGCAGCCAACATCATCCAAGCATTCTGTAAGGTATAGACGTGATGATATCCAGGCACTTTCCACTACACCACAGCCACTCAATTAAAGACAAATGAATGGGTTAAGTAACCAAGTAATGAGAGAGTAGATGACAGGATAGGTGGATGGGTATTTGTTGGTTGGATAGATAAATGGATTGATGAGTGGAAAGATAGGGTGAATGATACTTGAAACAAGAAAGGGAGGGAGGAGAGAAGGGAAAGAAGCAGGAAAGGAGATTCAGATGAAAGCTATGGCATTCTTGAAAATTGACAGCAGAGAATTTAAAAGGGCTACTTGATAATAGTAGTAGTACCAGAAAACTTTAATTGAGTACTTACTATGCCCCAGGAAGTGTTCTAAGCAGTCTATAAAATTATCTCATTTTACCCATCACAGCAACATTATTATTTACGTATTAACGTAGATGCAAAAACTGATAAAATAGGCCACAATAAATTTTCCTATCTGTATCCACCCGGAGCCAGGTCTGTCATCTAGAGTCACACAGACCAGGGGGCCGCCTCTTCCCAACAATCCAATATTCAAATTAAAGTCAACAAACATGTTTTGTAGAAGTGAGATGTATGGGTAAGTAAGACCAAGTCCCTCAAAAGCCTCATGGTGACAGAGAAGGGACAAGTAAGCAAATTTGTAGATTATAGTGTGGTCTGCTAAACAGCCACCCAAAGAATGTTTAGAGTTTTGAGAGAAGATATGAAGGTTGGCCCTATGAGGGGGCAATAATCCTATACACCCACTCCTGATTCTCCCTCCTCTTGCAGGAATTTCCTGTTCTTTCTTACAGCCTCTTTTCCTAGCCCCTCACCAATCTGCCCCCATTTCTGGGTGGCTCCAGTTTATCTACAACTTTCTCAGAATGTGATTCCTGGGACACTCTGACTGGGGAGGAGAAAGGATGGTATGGAGAAACATTTCCTGCCCCATCTGTATCACTATTGCCGAAATAAAATGGACCAGACTATAGTATCTGAAATCCTAAACCACTTCCTAGATGATATACTCTTTTGGTCTACACGTGTGCTATTGGCCTCAACAACCAGCTATCTCCACTCTTCATGGTGAGGAAATAGTAAGAGCAAATAACATCATGTCACCTGTCTTTGCCCATTCATTTTCTCTATTTCTATTTTAGGTAAGGTTTCCTTCTTTGATTCTTTTTTTTTTTAAATATTTTTAAACGTTTATTCATTTTTGAAAGACAGAGAGAGACAGAGTGCAAGCAGGGGTGGGGCAGAGAGAGAGGGAGACATAGAATCCGAAGCAGGCTCCAGGCTCAGAGCTGTCAGTACAGAGCCTGACACGGGACTCAAACTCACAAACCACAAGATCATGACCTGAGCTGAAGTCGGACACTTAACCGACTGAGCCACCCACGCACCCCATGCATCTTTGATTCTAACCCAAATATGACTTAATGAAATGTATTACAGTCACATCAATACCAAGTAATATCACTCTACCTGTATTGAATTTCTGACAGTGATGCATTGTTACCAAATGGAAAGATTGACCACATATTCCCAATTAGCTGATGATAGCTGAAGCCTACATCTGTGCTTTTCCATATTAATGAATATGATGAAATTAACAGTGCATTGTCTCAAAGCATATATTATCAGATGTCATATTTTTCCTATACTTAGTTTACAGGGTCATGTACTCATTAAAGAATATGGTGAGTCATCTCCTGAAATGTAAACTTTACACAGTATAATGATAACATTCCTCACTTATCTATATGTTCCCTGTGAGTTTTTAAAGACCCAACCCAATCCTTCCTCCTCTCTGATGGCTCCCTAGACTGGTGGTTTTCAAAGTGTAGTCCCTGGACCAGCAGCACCAGCATCTCCTGGAAACTTGTTAGAACTGTAAATTCTCAAGCCTTACCAAATCAGAAACTCTAGAGGTGGGGCCCAGGAATCTGTGTTTTAACAAACTTTCAAGGTGATGCTGATTGATGCATGCTAAAGTTTGAGAACCATTGTCCTAGAATGATGGCCCCTGGGAAGTATTCTGTTCAGTTCAAACCACAAACATTTATAGAGAAACTGCTATGAAACAAGTCCTGAACTAGACCCTAGGGACTGGTGGCATGGAGGTGGATAAGACACAGAACATGTCTTTAAAAAACTAATGTCTAGTGGAAACTGCAAATATGTCTAAGCAGAGGCACAATAGTGTAATACTGTTCTGCCTGGCCAGAGCTGGTCAGTAGACTCTCCCTTTTTTTTAAGCTTATTTATTTGGAGAGAGAGAGAGAGAGAGAGAGAGTTCACACATGAGCAGGGGAGAGGGGCAGAGAGAGAGAGAGAGAGAGAGAGAGAGAAAACCAAGCAGGCTCCACACTCCACACTGAGCCCAGCGGAGGGCTTGAACTCACAACCATAAGATCATGACCTGAGCTGAACTCAAGAGTCAGACACTTAACTGACTAAGCCACCCAGCTAACCCTAGACTCTCTTGATGATAGATCGATTGATCAGTCTCCAGAGATTCAGGAAGTCTAGCCTGGATACCAGGAATCTCACCTTGCTTGAGAACACTGTTGTGGTTAACAGCATAGGTCTAAAGCGAAACTGTGGTATAAACCTTGCCTCTGCCATTTGTTAGTTGTGTGATCTGTTACAAGTTGGCCACTCTGCTCAGCAAAAGGATAAGGCATACTGCCAAGAAGTATGCAGGCTGAAGCCTGATTGCCTGGATTTGAATCCCAGCTCTGCCACATACTAGTTGTGTAACCTTGGGCAAGTTGCTTAAACTTTCTATGCCTCAGTCTTCCTATCTGAAAAAAATGTCTGAATGTTTCTAAGATTTCCCAACTGTACCTGTTTGATATTCTTTACAAAGTGTTGTGAGGGTCAAAGAAGATGCTGTATGTGAAACCACTTTGTAAACTAAAGCAGAGCACAAAAAGAAGAGATTCTTGCCAAATTTACAGCTAGCTACGGATGTGCGTGTTCTGTGTCTTCATTAGCCCCCTGAACCAGAAACCTGGCACACAAACTCCCTTCCCTCCTTCCTCACACTCCATCTACTCTCAGTCTTAGATCTCAGGATGGGTTGGGGTTTAGAGGAAGAAAGGAGAATCACTCTATCTAGCTTAAGCAGAAAGGGAGGTATTACACAGAGATCAGCAAACTGCAACCCAAGGGCCAAATCTGGCCCACTGCCTGCTTCTGTAAACAAAGTTTTGTTGGAATACAGTCATACTCATTTATGTGTTTTCTGAGGCTGCTTTCTTCCTAAACTGGCAGAACTGAATAGCTACAACAGAGAGCATATGGCTTACAAAGCCTAAAATATTTACTACCTGGTTCCTTTCTGAGCCCTGACTTGTAGAACCACTGAGAAAGCTGAAGAAACTGACTCCAGGCTGAACTCCCAGAAATAACCCTCGAAGCAACACAGTAGAATCAGGCTCCCAAGAGAGCCACTGCCTCTGCTGTCATCAGGAAGCAGTAGAAACAGGAAGTTGTGTAACAGGAAGCTGCCACTGCACGTGCTGGCTGCAGTGGTGCCCACTTTGCTATGATAAAAAATGTCCCTCTAGGAACCTCTGCTATAGCCACACAAAAAAATCAAATGTCCATGACTGTCCAGGCCAGCAAAGACATTAGAAGCCCAGCTACACAACCCTCCACCTTGGGTGGATATATATATATATCTGTGTGTGTGTGTGTGTGTGTGTGTGTGTGTGTGTGTGTGTGTGTGTATACACACACACAAGGTGGAAGGTTGTGTAGCTGGGCTTCTAATGTCTTTGCTGGCCCGGACAGTCATGGATATTTGATTTTTTGTGTGGCTATAACAGTATTATATATATATATATAAAGAGTGAGAGAGAGAAAAAGCACACATGAGCAGGGGAGAGGGGCAGAGGGAGAGGGAAAGAAAATCTTAAGCAGGCTCTTAAGACCCTGATGCAGGGCTTGATCCCACGACCCTAGGACCATGACCTGAGCTGAAATCAAGAGTTGGATGTTCAACTGACTTAGCCACCCAGGCACCCCTTACATGGATATATCTTCATGGGGAAACCCAAATCACATCTAGACCCTGATAAAAGGAGATTGAAATGGATGTTGAGCAAACCAGTATTCACCAGTTCTCAATCAGAAGCAGATTCTGTGTGGGCTTCATTCCATTCTGTAAGATTCCCTAGTTTTCTAGGTCCTCGCATAATAATTCCAAAGCTGTTTGGGTTCCTCTCCCTCACAGTGCCGGAAGGAGTTCAATAAAATCAGAACTCTGTAGGTTCAAGGATTTATTTATTGAGAACTGAAACCACATTATGGAAAAAAAACTACCCAGAGCTCACTAATAGATCATTTAAGCACAAATATGTCGGTGCAATTATGAATAACTCAAGGACCAGCCCACCCACAGAGGGGTGCCCATGAATCTTCCAGAGGAAAACTGCATTGATACCCTGTGAAGCTGTCTCTAACCTCTGAGTGGCTTGGGGAATTGTCTCCTCCCTCTCTAGCCTTGACTCCCTGAAATGGCTGTTTTCTGAGGTCCCTTCCCACTGTAAAAGTCTACGATTTTCGAAAGGTGTTCGTTTCCCATAAATGCGGGGATTCAAGGGCATGCTGAACGGAATCAGGCTGTAGAAATCAGGATTTCATTAGCCCAAGGCAGAAGAGGAGGTGGCTTGGAGCTTCAGTACCACGTGGGAGCCAGGCTCTGTGTACTGGATTAATAAAGGACCTGTCTCCTGGAGATTATCTGTTTAATTCCACATCCAGAACAGCCATTTCTGAGGAAGCACTGACTTGTCACCCTCGCCTGGGGGTTTAGCCACCCTTTCCCAGTGCCTCTCTCCCCCTGTGTCTTCCCTCAATTTCATTCTGACAGCTGAAAAGATGACAGTGACAAGACGGACACAGCCCAGGAAGATAAAAACAATGTGAAATACAGAGATTGGGAGCTTATCAGCCAAACAGGACATGGGATATAAAAAGTAATCAACCTGGAGCTCTTATCAAAATCTCTTTCAGGGAAAGGTTTTCAAATTCTGTCATTGCTCAAGGAAAAATTATCGGATTATTATGAATTTTATTCACTAGGCATTCTGTACACAAAGAATATACATATTCGTGCTAGAGGCTACAGGTAGTTTATGCCTTGAGAATTATGTCTGGGAATTTTAATCATCGCATTCTTTAAAACTGAGACATCAATGACATACACGCATAGGCTTACCAAACCCATTGCCATCACGATAATTATAACACCCCCTATGGTGTTCTTAAACATCATGCTAAATATGTTGTATGTGCTGTTTCATGTGGTCCTTTCAGCAATTCTGTCCTACTTGATGTTGCCATTTCCGTTTTACAGGTTAGGAAACTAAGGCTCAGAGCAATTGCCCAAAGGCATACAAGTAAGAGAGTCAGAGCCAAGATTCACTTCTAGGTCAGCACCCCTCCAAAGCCCACGAGACATTTAGGTAAACTAAAACCCTTCCATGGCTTCCTTATATTTTTAGAATAAAATCCAAACTCTGCCACCCCAGTTGTTGCAGGGAAGTGCAGTATAAAAATCCTTTTGCTGTTTCTTCATTCTACCAAAGGGAGAAGAGTCCAAGGAGGAGCCCTGAGCGCCACAGTAGAGGGAAGGGGCCAGCTGGGCCACAGGAAAGAGAACTGTCATCTGCGGGCCCTCCAAAATGAGGCCACTTTCCCACCATTCACTCCTCCTTCAAAATATTGTTAAACAGTGGCATGATATGAAATATGCTACCTAATTTATGCATTCAGCTGTTTGCCCCTGTGGGGCAATCTGTCTTCTTTAATTGTTCAAAGCATGCCCGATACAGTCAGTGAGTTCAAAATAATGTGTTTGAGGAAAGCTAGTTTGGAAATTTTCTTAACCACCTGTCAGCAAACCTATCTGAGCAATTTTCTAGAAAGAGCAGTGCATATAGCACAGCATCCTGGAGCCAGAAGAGACTTTGGAGGGCATTCAGATCAGCTCACTCTATAAAAATGAAAAAAGTGAAGGCTAGACCAAAACAGACCAGCTCACCAGCAAGTCCCCGGCGGGAGCTCCTGATACCATTTCAAGGGCTCCTTCCACCGGCCAATGGCTTATAGGTCGCTTGTTGCCCAGAGAAAGCTTTATTCAGGCAACCTTGACACCGAGCCAAAGGAAGGCAATATGATAGTTGTGATAAGTGATTATAATACTAAAGAAAAAAGTAAAATTTAACACTATTAAAAACAGATCAGTTATAGGTTTTCTTAATTAGCAAAACAACGTAAAGAAAATGTGTGTGAACATGTGTATAGTGATTATCTCAGAAAGATGAGACCATAGATAGATGTTCCTTTTACTAATACTTCTCTACACTTTCCAGATATTCTGCAATTAATGTACATTAATTTGATAACTGGAAAAAAATGCCATGCCCCCTCCTAATACTAGAGTAGTGAAAGCTATCTGGAAGAACATCTTACTGTGAGAGCTGAGCCTCTCTCAGGGAGCCCCATGCGGAGTCCAAGAAGCCAACCCGTGCCTTCAGTGCCGGAGGGAGAAAGTCTGAATTCTGTCCTGGCCTGCCACTGTGTGAAGCTGGAGCAAACCACTGCCTTCTCTGGGCCACTTTCTCCCAATCTACAAAATGCGGAAGCTGATCCTTCCAAGCTCCAAGTCCCCTCCTCGCTCTGGCATCCTGCAGAAAAGAAGTGCTATTTGAGGGACTTAGACAGTGTCTACAAAAAGAAGCGTGGTCAGTCTCTGGGCATCAGGACTTGGTGAGCACAGGAGCTTCTCAAATAGGTCCTTCAGTGTTTTGGATGCAGGCCAGCCAGCTGGGAGGTATAGTCATGAAATGCAGCAGTTAGAGAGGCCATCATCCTGGGGTGAAGGCCATTGTTTTTACTCAGTGGACTGCGGAGTAAGAAAGCTTGAGGAAGGGTCTGGAACCCCACTTTGGGAAGGAAACAGTCCTAGGTCCTTGCCCAGCTGACCCAGGAGTGCCGTGGAGACCATGGGCATAGTCTTCTTAAAAATTTTTTTTTGACGTTTATTTATTTTTGAGACAGAGAGAGACAGAGCATGAACGAGGGAGGGTCAGAGAGAGAGGGAGACACAGAATCTGAAACAGGCTCCAGGCTCTGAGTTGTCAGCCCAGAGCCCAATGCGGGGCTCGAACTCATGGACCACGAGACCATAACCTGAGCCGAAGTCAGCCGCTTAACCGACTGAGCCACCCAGGTGCCCCATGGCCATACTCTTCTTACACATGGAGAGATGTCAGGCCTGCAGGCCTAAGACCTTATCCCAAGTTCTGGAAGACCATGATTTTATTTTGGAGAATAAAAAGAAATTATCAAATAAAAGTTTCTCAATACATACATAGCTCAGGCATTAAGCTCCCTCAAGGAAACCCTCATAGTTGTTACCCAGCCAACTCCAGGTTCGACCACATACTCCTCCTCTGCTCCTGCAACATCCTGAATTTCCCACACTCAGGAACTAACCATCTATGTAGAACTATTTTACTGTATGTCCCTTTCAAAACTGTGAAATCCTTCAGGCAGTGTCAAGCTTCATTCACACAGCACAAAACCTGGTCAGTATAGATTAGTGGTCAGCAAAGTGTGGCTCACAGCCACATCCGGCCACTCTCTGGTCTTGTGAATAAAGTTTTAGTGGCACACAGCCATGCCCCTTGGTTTTCCTAGTGTCTATAGCTGCTTTTGCTCAGTAACAGCACAGTTGGACATTTGCAATAGTGAACATTTTGCCTGGAAAAGTTAAAATATTTACTATCTTACTCTTTAAGAAAAAGTTTGCCAGTTCCTGCTATATTGGTTTGCTAAGGTTGACAAAACAAAATACCACAAACTGGATGGTTTGAAGAAATTTATTTCTTCCCTGTTCTAGAGGCTGAATGTCTGAGATCAAGGTGTTGGCTCGGAAAGGGGCACCTGGGTGGCGCAGTCGGTTAGGCATCCGACTTCAGCCAGGTCACGATCTCACGGTCCGTGAGTTCGAGCCCCGCGTCAGGCTCTGGGCTGATGGCTCAGAGCCTGGAGCCTGTTTCCGATTCTGTGTCTCCCTCTCTCTCTGCCCCTCCCCCGTTCATGCTCTGTCTCTCTCTGTCCCACAAATAAGTAAACGTTGAAAAAAAAAATTTTTTAAAAAAAAGGTGTTGGCTTGGTCAGTTTCTTCTAAGGCCTCTCTTCCTTGCTTGTAAATGGCTGTCTTCTTTCGGTGTCTTCCCACAGTCTGTGACCATGATGTAATCTCTTGCTATAAAGACATCAGTCACATCACATTAACCCCACCCCCCCGATGACTTCAGAGTAACTAAATTACTTCTTTAAAAACCCTATCTCCATGGGGCGCCTGGGTGGCGCAGTCGGTTAAGCGTCCGACTTCAGCCAGGTCACGATCTCGCGGTCCGGGAGTTCCAGCCCCGCGTCGGGCTCTGGGCTGATGGCTCAGAGCCTGGAGCCTGTTTCCGATTCTGTGTCTCCCTCTCTCTCTGCCCCTCCCCCATTCATGCTCTGTCTCTCTCTGTCGCAAAAATAAATAAACGTTGAAAAAAAAAATTAAAAAAATAAAAAATAAAAACCCTATCTCCAAATGCAGTCATGTTGTGAGGTACTGGCAGTTGGAATTGTAATATATGAATTTAGGGGAGATACAATTCAGACCATAACACCTGGGTATAGACCCCCAATAAATGTTACATGAGCTGAGCCTTTCTGCCCACAGTGCAGGGCACAAAGTTTTGCTCAATTAATGTGTTTCCCTCCCCTAACACTCAACAGTAATCCAAACAGCTTCCTTAAAATTTCAAAGGCTCATGGGGGCAATTTCTACAGAAATGGAAATTAAAGATCTGTTTATTTTAGCATCTTTCCAACATTCATTCATTGGTTTCTGGAAAACTTTCACACCCTCAGTTGTGCTCTTTTATAGGTTGGGGGGTTTCTGTGTTGTACATTCCCCAATCAAAAAGTTCTTCTTGTAGTATGAATACTGACAACAGCAATGCAATGTGAAGGCTGAAAAGAAAAGGCATGAAGCCATAATGGACATGCTACCACAAGGGAGCCATGCCCAGATACCAACAGAAAGGGTGTGATGTGAGTTTTACATATCTTAATTGTGAAATGGCAAACCCCCCGAGGAAAGTCAACTATCACTCCCCTCCCTGATGTGTCTAGAGCACAGTCACAAAGCACACATTTCCAAAGTATGGCCCAGAAATTAGGCACATGGGTGAAGGCAAGATACTTCAGTAAACCTCCAACAGAGGGGTGTTCATGCAGGAGTGGAAAGACTGGGAATCAGTAGCTTTTTAGCAGTGGTCATTTGGCCCCATAATGTTTCTGACTTGCCCTAAGTAGAACTAACTGCTCTTGATCCTGTACTTTGAAAATCTGTATATGTCTAAGACCTAGAACACCATGGGCCAAATGTTTCTAGAGTGAATGATCCTTGGGCATCTTGGGCATACCTTTGTTACAGAAGGCAGTATTTTGCATATCCTAGATGTCAGTCCTCTATTGCTGGAATTTGACTTCAATAAGGAAAAATACTGGGGTTTTTCTATCTCCAAGACTTAGCACTGGCTTGATAAATGGTGAATATTCTTGCCATTTCTAATCTCTTATAATTCCATAGTAGAATCAAAGAGGAGGTGTTAGAGAGAGAGATGGGGTTCTAACAGGTATTTAGCATGTTCTCCTTGAAAGGTGTAGCTGGGCTTGAAAAACGCATGTTTTGATTACCTATTACAGGCACAGTGCTTGGCCCTTTGGTAAATGTATTAGCATTTAATCCTTCCAGTAACCCCCTGAGTTTGGCACCATGATATGTTTATGGGAGGCCACATAACTCACTCTTTACGAGCCTGGGTCTTGGGATCAAACAATTTGGAAACAGCTTCTTAAGTAGCTGAGTGGCTTCAAGTAACTCAGTTGGTCACCCTCTGCTTCAGTTTTCTTATCTGTAAAATGGGAATAATAAGAGAACCCCAATTCCCAATTTATAGGTTTATTATGAGGAATGGATGAGATGCTACATAATATAAAATAGGTTAGACAATACACATAAAGGAGTTTGTATATAATAAGTGCTCAATAATTACTCAATTAGTAATTGAGCTCAATAAGTGCTCAATTACTACTATTATTATTATCACCTATTTTATAAATGATCAAGTGAGCTCTTCCAACTTTCCTCAATAGGTGGTTTGCTCAACTCCCAAATCTTTGGGAGAAGGAAAGAAAAAGGACAAGGAGTGTCCGTCCTCAGCTCTCCTAAAAGAACATGAAAATGCATGACTCCTCATCTATTCTATTGGAATGGTCACCCCTGGTTGGCTATTCAGGCTTTGCAAGAAAGTGGCACTTGGGAGGGGGTAACATTCCCAAATGATGGATATGTCTACCACAGACATAGTTAAGTAAGGGCATTCTAGGCAGAGGAAATAGCCCAAAGACAGGAAAGTATAGACGGCACTCCAGGAATGATAATAGCAGAATTTAACCGAAATTTGGATAAATTGGGAACATCTTGTAGAAGGCCTTGAATGCTAAACTAAGCAATGGGGAGCCAATGAAGGTCACTGATGAAGAGAACTGGTCTTATCATTGCTGAGCCTTAGGAATAATTCTCTAGCTATTGTTGAGTACAGTTGATTGCAGTTAACGCAAAGATGCAGGAGGTAGGTGCTCAGTTAAGAAGCTATTATAAGAGCATTGTTTAGTCAGTTTTATAATCTAGAGTTTAGTTCAACTGGCCCCTATTGACTCCTAACCCTGTCAATCCAAAGAAATCAAGTGTGTATCAACAGAATTGTATATACCAATCTCTCCCTTTTCTAAACATCCATCTTAAGAGAAAGTTAAATTGCTTTTAATTGTCCAATTTCTCTTCATAAAGCCAAGTTGATTGCTAGACAAACAGTCACCAGAGAAGCTTTGAAGAGCTCACTTGTCTCTTAATTCCATGATCAGGTATTTCATATACCTGATGACATTACCTCCTGTTATTTTTTTTTTTTAGGGAAATTATTCTCATCTGTCACATCTCCTTTTGTGTTCATCTTTCTAGTCCCTATACTGTCTTCATCTCTAGGAGGCTGACCAAAAAGCTGACTTGAAGTGCTCTCATACTTGCTCCCTGTGAATTGTTCTACTATGTAGGGAGTCTTAAAGCAGAACCTAAGGCCATGCTTTGTGCACAGGTTATATATGAGAATGTGATCCAGGAGAAGAGATGTAAGAGAAAAGAGAAACAGAGAAAGCCAAATAAGGATGCAATATTGAGTTGGTCACCACTAAAGCAACTGGATCTCAATCCTACCAGGACTTTCCCAGACATCTTATAAAATGCATCTCACAATGAACTACCTGAGGGATGAGAGGAAGAAGTATTTATCCCTTAGGTTCTTTCTCTCATTGGTCAAGGATGGTCCCATAGGTGTTAAACTCCCCTGAAATCCCCTGAACTTCCCAATTGCATATATGTGAATAGATCAGACTCTATAAGATATCCTATACTGTGGTGTCTTAGAAGTTCCAGGAAAGGAATGAAAGATACATTGCATGAGGCCCAAGGCAAGGTGCTGTCCAATGATATCTGTATAAAGCTGCCAAAGCCTACATGAAACTGATCATCAGGGTAGTGACTGGAGTAAGAAGTTGGGCCTAGAGGAGGTTGGGATCAGGCACAAGAGGGAGGCATCCAGTATATAAGTTTTGTCCAGGGAGAAGCCACTCTACGCTGTGCTGATTGCACTGTCCCCATATCCATAGAAGTCTTCTGTGATAGCAAGAAATCACAAAAAGTGAAACTCTAGTTATATATTTGTAAAAAAAAAAATTAAGGATTTTGAGTTTCTGATTAATGATATTATAATCAAAGTGCCATATGTTGCCTTGAGTTTTAAACTTCTTTAATATTTTATTTTATTTTATTTTTTATTTTAGAGAGATTGCTTGAGCAGAGGAAAGGGGCAGAGGAAGACAGAGAATCTTAAGCAGGGTCCATGCTCAGCACAGAGCCTGATGTGGGGCTCAAACCCATGACCCAGGGATCATGACCTGAGCCCAAATTGAGAGTCAGATGCTCAACTGACTGAGCCACCCAGGCATGCCAACTTTTTAGCTTCTTTATACAACATCACCAAGCTCTTTCCTGCCTTAGTATGCATAGTAACCGTCATTGAATCTTCCTCCATATATTCAGGATACTATTATATTATGCTAGATACCAAGAATCACAATTTCTTTCTCTCTTTCCATATGAATCACTCCTTAATATCAGCTAATACTACCTTCCCAATGTTTTTCAGGTAGCTTTTCATTCTCTCTGTGATCACTCAGACAGATCCTTATTAACCGCTTGGTAAGATTTCTAAAAACTCTTTAATTCCATTTTCTTTTCCTTTACAACTCATTTCTCTTCATCTGTAAAATGGGAGTAACAATAACTATTACTTTATGAAATTTTCATGAGGGTAAATCAGATCTATGAAATAATGTATTGAAACACCTAACTTAGTGCTTGGCATAGTGAAGTATTTAAGATTGGATTTGTCTACAAATAATAGAAAAATGGAAAATTGCAGTGGTTTAAACAAGATACAAGTAGACATTTCTTGTTCTCTATCTCTCTCTCTCTCTTTGCACAGAAGTATAATCTTCCTGCTGTGCTGTAATTAATGTAATTAATTGTACTAGACTAGATTTCTTACCATAAACAACTACAAAACTGAACAAACTATACAAAACAAGTTTTTCAGACATTGGACAAAAAGCAATGCATGTCCATGTCCTTGAAATAAAGGAAACAAAGAAGGTGGGATTCATGATTGCTCCAGATTTCTACCTGGTGGTATTTTCTCTGATACAGTGAGGGGAACCCAAGAAAAATATAACAGCCTTGTAAAACTAGAGTATTTTATTTTATTTATTTATTTATTTTTTAAAAAAAAAAATTTTTTTTTCAACGTTTATTTATTTTTGGGATAGAGAGAGACAGAGCATGAACGGGCGAGGGGCAGAGAGAGAGGGAGACACAGAATCGGAAACAGGCTCCAGGCTCTGAGCCATCAGCCCAGAGTCCGACGCGGGGCTCGAACTCACGGACCGCGAGATGGTGACCTGGCTGAAGTCGGACGCTTAACCGACTGCGCCACCCAGGCGCCCCTAAAACTAGAGTATTTTAAAAACTGAAGAAGCTGAAATGAAGAATACTATACCAGATAAGAAGGAGCCATAGAGAAAAAGAATTCCAAAAATTCAGCATAGGTATCCCCTTGAATTTTTGGCATAATACTAACCTGCACATATGTAGGATGAGACTCCATGAGGCCAGGCAAAGAATAATTAATAGAAAGAAAATAACTACGAGAAAGCTGTAAGATGAACAACTCCCAGAATTTCAATCTCATTGAACACTCAGTAAATATTCAGTAGAGACTCCAGAAAGATTACATCTTAGGAAGAGAGCTAAACTATCCTTAGAGTTAAAGCTCTTGACTTGCACTAACAACAACAACAACAAAATTAAGCTCAAAAAGATCAAGCTGATCTGAAAGTAAATTAACCATTTGCCAAAGTCAAATTCAGTACACTTTAAAAGAAGATAACAAAATCTAGACATTTTTAAAAAAAAATTTGATGTTTATTTTTTGAGACAGAGAGAGACAGAGCGTGAGTGGGGGAGGGGCAGAGAGAAAGAGGGACACAGAATCCAAAGCAGGCTCTAGGCTCCAAGCTACCAGCACAGAGCCCAACCCAGGGCTCAGGCTCATGAACCATGAGATCATGACCTAGGCCAAAGTCGGATGCTTAACCAACTGACCACCCAAGTGCCCCAAACCTAGACATTTAAAAACATAGTATGGGGGTGCCTGGGTGGTTCAGTTGGTTGAGTGTCCACCTTTAGCTCAAGTCGTGATCTCACAGTTTGGGGGTTTTAACCCCACATCTTCCTCTCTGCTGACAGCTCAGAGCCTAGAGCCTGCTTCACATTCTGTGTGTGTCTCTCTCTCTACCCCTTCCCCACTTGTGCTCTCTCTCCCTCAAAAATAAATAAATAAATATTAAATATAAATAAATAAATAAATAAATAAATAAATAAATAAATAAATAAATATAAATAAATAAAGACATATTATTCATAATATCTTGCATTCAATAAAAATTACTAGACATGTGAAAAAGCAGGACAATGTGACCCATAGCCAGGGTGGAAAAATCAATCAATAGAAAGAGATACAGAATTTACAAATATTTTGGAATTAGCAAAGACTTTTTAAAAGCAATTATAAATATGTTTGAGGATTTCAGGGAAAATGTGAACATAATGAAGAGAGAAATGGAAACTTTTAAAAAGGAGGACAAATAAAATTTCCAGAGCTGAAAACTACAATATCTTAAATGAGCATTTACTAGCTAGGTCTACCAGCCAATTAGATTCATCAGAAAAAAGCAATCAGTGACCTTGAAGACAAGGTCTTCAAGGAATCTTGAAACTATCCAAACGGAATCAGAAAGAGAAAAACTGGAAAAGTAAGACAGAGCCTTAGTAATCTGCAGTACAATACAAAGCAATCCAGCATTCATGTAATTAAAGTTCCAGAAACCAGCAGAAGAGCGGGGACAAAAAATAAAAAAAGAAAGAAAATATATATATATATATGGTCATAATGGCTTAAAAATTTTCAAGTTTTACACACTTCAAAAAGTATAAACACAAAGAAAATCACAATGCACATAATAATCAAATTGCTAAAAATCCACAATAAAAAGGAAATCTTAAAAGCAGTGAAAGAAAATGATACATTACTAAAAGAACAAAGATGAGAGTGACTACAGACTTCTAATTGGATGCAATCCAAACTAGAAGGCAATGGAATAACATCTTCAATGTGCTGAAATAAAAGAAGTCTAGAGATAGCTCAGTCGAGATGCAGTGTTCCATAGCATTAGGCACCTGAGCACTTTGTCTCTCATTGTTTCACCCTTCTCAGCGCAGTGCTTTCACTGTGGTGCAAGATGGCTATTCAAGCTCTAGCCATCACATTCACATTCCAGTCAGCAGAAAAGAGAAAGGGAAAAAAAAATGATGCCGTGGCTTTATTTAAGGACACTTCCTCTAAGTAGCACACAAACATTGAATGGAACTTAATTAAATGGTCATACTCAAAGGGCAGGGAAGCTGGGAAATACAACCTTGATTCTAGTGGCCACAAATCTGGATATAAGTCTGGGGTTCCATTACCAAAGAAGATGTGGAAAATGGATATGAGAGACAGCAGCAATCTTTGTCATGGTAGATAGTCAATAAATGCGTTCATTTCTTGATGCTGCTATTAAGAAGCTGTGTCACCTTGAGTTATTAACAAGTCCTCATAGATTAAAGGAAGGACTTGAAATAGATAATATGTAACAGTCTTTCCAGTTCTGGTTAGCTTTCTTTTTATCTTGTTGCTGGCATAGGCAGACACATAGTAGGTAGTCTTTTATTAGAACAGAAGTTAGCAATTTCTGCTTTGTAATAATAAAGTTTTATAAAATAAAGTTTTACTGAAACACAGTGACACCCATTCAGTTATTATATTCTATGGCTGCTTTTATGTTACAACAGCAGATTTGAATAGTTATGAGAGATTATATGGTTACAAAGCCTAAAACATTTATGATCTGGCCCTTTACAAATAAAGTCTCCCAATTCCTTCTTTAAACAAATAAATGAATCAATCTATGTGACCAAGCAGTTTAGGAAAACTCTGCTTTCAGCAAAATACATCTTTATTTTCTTCTATTCACTTCTTCTTTGGCTTATTTTCTATAATTTAAAAATGAATACAGTATGGTCTTAATTTTTGAGGATTTCAAGGGAAACAAATCGAGGTACTCTGCCAAAGAAATGTGATGAAGTGTTTTCTTAATTCTTGGAAAAACTTTCATCTGCCCTTGAAATATCAGGTTTTAAACACAGTAATATACCTCCCCATAAATTGTACTGCTATATATCCATATATTTGGAACATATCCCAAAAAAGCAAGCACACAAGGGATAAAATCTTGGCAAAAATGTTAAAAATAGTTCTGCATTTGTAGAATATGTTCTTACATCAAGGAAAAGATCATAACCCAGGGGATCTCAGAAAGAAGAGTAAACCAGGCAGGATCTGTCTGGAACTCAGGCTAAAGAAAATCACTAGCCAAACGACTGTCTCTGAAGCAAGTAACCATAAGTTTAAATTATATGGACTAAAAAGAAAACCGTGGCAAACTTGTCCTGAATCATGGTGTTTAAAGTATAGCATCTAAAATGCCTATCAACAGTAATGTCCAAGGTTCAGAAAGTGACAGTTGTCCATAACACTTAGAATTTGCTTCACTGGTTTCACAGGTAATGATGGACAGGGTCCCTTTCCCTGGACAAGATTCTGGAAAATACCAGCAAGGTGATTTCTAACAAGTAGCTGGAACTTCAATCAGGTACAAGGAGAGAGGCCCTGTCCTTGAGCTGAGGCCAAAAAAGGCATGCATTTGGAGTAAGCTGCTTTTTCGTGACCCCACAAGACCCTGGATTTCCTACTCAGAAGCTTCCTTTTGTGGGAAGAGTTCATTCTGTGGAGTGGGATAGACCTGAGTTCAAACACCTACTCATCACTTCCAAGATGTGAGGCCTAAGGCAATGTGTGTGCCATCTCTTCGCCTCAGTTCCCTCACTTACAAATTGAGAATATTAGCTGTACTGTGTGATTGTTAGGACTACCATAGAGTAAGTACTTGATAAATGGTAGAGTACTATTGGTATCACTGCCCATCATCACCCTTATTTTGGCAGCCAAGATGTGAGGCCTGAAGTGTCAAGGTTAATCTCCACTTCTGGATCAGCTCTTGACCAAGACTAGCTTGAGAGCCAAAAAGGTCTTCTCTAGAAGGCTGAAGACATTAGCATTTATAGAGAAGTGGGTCTGAACAAAGCCAGAACCTAAAGAATAATAAGATGTCTATGGTTTCTGAGCTCTTTAGAAAGACTCTGGCCCTGCCGTGGTCAATAGCATCCACAGAAGTGAGTGGATAGCAAAAGGGAACAAGTGTATGAGGGAATACAGTTGGCATCCAAGTCATTTCCATTGGCCTAGGGAGAATGCAGTCACATCTGTTATTCTCATTTTTTAAATGTCTACATAGATTGTCTGAGGCTCCATGTTACCTCTCTAGCCTCATCTCCCACTACCCTGTCCCTCACTCAATCTGTTCCAGCAGCTACTGTCGTCTGGATTCTCCTTGAATTTATCAAATTTGCTCATACCTCCTGCCCTTTGCTGCTTTCTCAGACTGGATGGGTCTTTCTTCAGAAGTCACTGTTTTCTTTCTCCCTCTCTTTATTCAAGTCTCTGTTCTAGTCTTATTTTTTCAGAAAGACCACTTGTGACCTAAAATGAGACGTTTATTCCAGTGAACACCCTCTGCCCACTTACTTTGCTTCATTCTTCCCCATACCTCGTATTTCCTGATGTATTGTACATTCATTTGCTTATTGTCTACTTCAACCTATTATAATGTAAACTCCATGAAGCCAGAGATTTTGCCTTAACTAATGTCTCTGCAGCTAGAAATGTACTTGAAATCTAAAAGATATGCAATAAATATTTGTTATATTTTTAAAATGAATATACCCTCCCCCCCCCAAAAAAAAGCACAAAAGGTCACAAATCTATAGATAGTAGAAGAACAAATACACTTAATGGAAAGAATTCAAATAGTGATGGGGAGAGAAAAGAGATGATTATCCTAGAAATCTTAAGCTATAGGCACTATTTCAGATGAAAGTATGTAGTTCTGAGCATCCTAGTGGCAAAGGCAAAAAAAGATAAAAGGAAATCAATGATAATCAAAGAGTGCAACCACCAGTTTGTTCTCTGTATTTATGAGTCTTTTTCTGTTTTTGCTTTTTGTTTATTCATTTATTTTATTTTTAGATCTACATGTAAATGAAATCATATTGTATTTGTCTTTCTCTGTCTGACTTATTTCACTTAACATAATACCCTGTAGGTCTATTCATGTTGTTGCAAATGGAAAATTTTCACTTTTTTTTTATAGATGAGTAATATCCCATTGTATGTATATACTACATCTTCTTGATCCATTCACTTACCAATGAACCCCTGAGTTGTTCCCATGCCTTGGCTATTGTAAATAATGTAGTACACAGGGGTCCTTATATCTTTTTGAATGAGTGCTTGCATTTTCTTTGGGTAAATACCCAGCAGTAGAATTACTGGCTTCTATGGTATTTCTATTTTTAATTTTTTGAGAAATCATCATGCTATTTTCCTCAGTGGCTGCATTCGCACCAACAATGCACAAGGGTTCCCTTTTCTCAACATCTTCATCAACACTTATTATCTCTTATGTTTCTGATACCAGCCACTTTACGAATATAAATAATAACTTATATGATAACTCATTGTGGTTTTCATTTGCATTTCCCTGATAATTATCTGATGCTGAGCATCTCTTTAAATGTCTGATGTCCAGGTGCGCCTGAGTGGCTCAGCTGGGTTAAGCATCCAACTTTGGCCTAGGTTATGATCTCACAGTTCTCATGACTTCGAGTCCCACATCAGGCTCTGTGATGACAGCTCAGAGCCTGCAGCCTGCCTCGGATTCTATGTCTCCCTCTCTCTCTGGCCCTCCTCTGCTCATGCTCTCTCTCTCTCTCTCTCAAAAATAAATAAACACTAAAAATTTTTTTTTTTTAAATGTCTGATGTCCATTTGTATATCTTCTTTAGGAAAATGCCCATTTTTAATTAGATTATTTGGGTTTTTGGTGTCAAGTTGTATGAGTATTAATATATTTTGACTATTAATCCCTTATCAGATATATCTTTTGTAAATATCTTCTCCCATTCAGTAGGTTGTCTTTTCATTTTGTTGATGAAAAGCTTCACTATGCCAAAGCTTTTAATTTTGTTTTTGTTTCCCTTGCCTGAGAAGATATATCCAGAAAAATGTTGTTAGGCTGATGTCCAAGAGATTACTGCCAGTGTTTTCTGTTAGGAGTTTTATGGTTTCAGGTCCTGTTTTTAGGTCTTCAATCCATTTTGGATTTACTTTTGTGTAAGGTGTGAGAAAATGGTCCAGCTTTGTTCTTTTGCATGTAGTTGTCTAGTTTTCCCAACATCATTTATTGAAGAGATGGTCTTTCCCCATCATATATTCTTATTTCCTTTGTTGTAAATTAATTGACCATATAGGTGTGAGTTTATTTCTGTGCTTTCTATCTTTTTCTATTGATCTCTGTGTCTATGTGTGTGCCTGTACCATACTGTTTTGATTACTGTTGCTTTGCAGTATATCTTCAAATCTGGGATTGTGATGCCTCTGGCCTTGTTCTTTGGTTTAGGGTCTTTGGCTCCACATCAATTTTAAGCCTCACTTTTAATAACCAAGAAATATAGAGCTACAACTTTCCTACTCAATGACACATATGCAAGAACTTCAAACTATGCACTAAAAAGTTCCACACAGACTAAGCAAACCATCCCTTTACCTGTCATATGTGCTGTATATGTACATTTGTGTGTTTATGTATATGCATCTTCAAACATATTTTCTAATACTTTTAAGGTTTAAGTTTTTTATTAAGCTGGAATTTATTTTCATTAAAAGAAGGGGGTCCAGCTTTATGTTTTTGTCCTACTGGCTAACCATTTGTTTCAAAATATTTTTGAAGACTTTTTTTTTTTTTGAAACTGCCACCTTTAATCACTTACTAAATTCCCATATGTTTAGGGATTCTATTTCAAGGGTTTTTTTTTTCCTAGTTACATTGGGGAAAAAATAAGATTTTTAAAATTCAAATTCAAATCAAGCATTTGTAGGGCCCTGTAGCATGCCTGTGAAATCTTGATGTTTTTATATTAGTTTTACATTAGTGAACTTCATCGAGCATCAAGTGGGGCTGTAACAGAGGCCTCTGTACTCAGCAACCCAGTACACTTTGGAACCTGAACTCCTTCAAGTTCTTCAAGTCCTTACCTAACCCAGGAATCCCAGCCATAGTATCCCAATCAAATGTTCCGACAGACTGTATTGAATAGGGTTGATGGTTGGAGAATTCTTTTTATATGCTTCTTTGGGTTTCCACCCATTGATCTAATTTTGTTATCTCCAACCATACAAAACAGGCCTAATTCCTTTTCCATGGGACCATCGCCACTTGGTCTTCTCTGATTCATACTCTGAATCTCTAGTTCTTTCACAGGGTGCTGGGAAATTCCAACAGACGGGGGTAGAACTTTTAAAATTAAGTGTTTATAGTGTGAAGAGTCCTAAGGGTCAGAATAGTTGAGTTTGACTCCCAGGTATGCAACCTTGAACTCATCATTCAAACTCCCTGAGACTCAGTTTCCTTATAAAATGGTATGATGACTATTATTATGATTAGGATCAATATGAAAGAAAGATGATACTGATAACTGCAGCATCAACAATATTATGAGACTTTGCCCTAAGGAGTTGTCAAGAGTGAAAATAGATCTTTCTTTCCTCTGCCCCATCCCTGCCATCTCCACAACCTTAGGCAGATTCTTACTGATTGTCACGCCCAAATAATATTTTTTACTTCAATAACAGGAGAAAGCATTGCACAGCCAGAGTTTCACCAGTATATTGGCATATAGGTTTCTTCCCCCATCTACATAGGACAATGTTTGCAGTGGGAAAAAAAAAAAAAAAAGCATTTTCCTTCTCCCTGCAGTCAGGCAAAGTCAGTTTCTCATCTCACATCCTAGAACTGAGGCCAAATATTGGTCACAATTATCAGCACTGAAAAGGGGGCAGCCTTCAGTCCTTCCAGAGTTGGGTGGTTTAACCAACAGAAAGGAAGGAGGCTAGGAGAACAATTCAAGATAAAACCTGCTTGTCTTTCTGCTAACTCCTTCAAGGGAAAGCAGAATTTTACAATTCTGCCATGCGATAGACATGGGTTGCTTTGTTGGGTTTACTACCTTGTTTGCACACAGGATCATTTATAAAGTTAGTGAGCGCTATTAAAGTTTTGGAGGAGAAGGCTGCACCATGAAGTTTCCTGGCGGTTCCTGAAAGTAATTCACGTGCACATCCTATTTTGAGAGGCTCAGTCAGGCTTGAACAGTGCAGTAGGTGTTTCCCGGTACTCAGTAGCTTATGAATATTTAAAGGTAATAAATGTCAAATTAAGTGTTTAACGATCTTGTTTACATGTAAAAGTCCTTGAGAAGAGTCTGTTAAAGATGAAGCTGATGCCAATTTCAAAATGTCTTTATTCTTTTTCCGTTGGGGACAGGAAGATGTCCTTTAATACAATGGGGAGTTCGTGTCTGCTGAGTCCTATACTTTCACAGAGGTATAAGTAGGTGTTTGAATTTGTTTTTAGAGTTTTAGGGTTTATCAAAAAGACATTGTTTCCACTGGCAAAAAAAAAAAAAAGAAAACTTCAGAAGGAAACTTCCCCTACTTTAACACTTGCCAGTTTTCTGAAATTAATCTAGGTACAGAAGAGGAATCCAATCAAACTTTGGGCTTTAGCATTGGACAGAGCAAGATATAAACCCTGTCTTTGTGGCTTATTAGCTGGATAAGCTCAGGCAAGTCCTTCAACCGCTCTGTGACTGTCTTCCTTTTCTGTAATCTTATCTCAGTGTGTAGCCATAAGGCTCTAATTCCATAAATTCAATGAGATAACAGGTATAAAGGTAAATGACACACAGATTCTCAATATATGTTTGTTGTAATGTTATAATTACTGAATATATTCACTGTGCAACGTACTTTGTGCACCAAAACTACAACTCCAGCAAATGAGGGAGCCTCCAGGCATTCCAAAAAAAAAAAAAAAAAAAAAAAAAAAAGTTCTTGTATCGACAGTGTGAGAATACAGATGAAAGTTGTCAAGTTCCATCAATTTAACTAATGAGTCCATTGCAATACAACAGAACTCCTATCTACGCTGAGTTAAGAACGCATTGTCATCAAGCAAAGGGCACTGGACTTGGAATCAGACAACCTGATCTCAAGTTCCCTGATGTTATCTGGATGAACTTAACCATGACATTGCTCCCTTCTAAGCTTCCCGATGCACCAAGACTGACAATACCACTTAGTTGTTAGTGTTGACATATGAATTGTATGAGAGGCCTGCCTAAGCCATAAAGTGTTCCTGTTTTAGTTGTCTATTACCACACACACACACACACACACACACACACACACAACACCCAAAACTTAATGGCTTGAAACAGCAATTTATTATATCAGTTTTTGTGGCTCAGCTGGGTCTCAGGCTCAGGGTCTCTCACAGGCTGCTATAAAGGGGAGGGGACTACGCAGGGGGTGGAAGATCAGTGAGTGCCATCAAAGAAGCTGCCCACCAGTCACCCAGGTCTGAAGGGTTACCATTTCAGTTGTAGTGTGAGCTTGCCTATTTACCTCCATGAAAACTTTAGCCATATCGTTTTCTCCCTTTGACTCAACTCCTATTGGCCTGATAGACTGACCACCCAATTTAACTTTTTTTTTTTTTTTACCTCACCATGACTCATAAGAAGCCTTGCAATAAGGTGCTCCTGGATAGCTCAGTTGGTTAAGCATCTGACTTGTTTCAGCTGAGGTCATGATCTTATTGTTCATGAGTTTGAGCCCTGCATCAGGCTCTGTACTGACAGTGCAGGGCCTGCTTGGAATTTACTCTCTCCCTCTGTCTCTGCCTCTCTCTCTCTCTCAAAATAAACAAATAAACATTTAATTTTTTTTAAAAAAGAAACCTTACCATAAGAATAGATATAATACAGGGGCATCTCCGTGGCTCAGTTGGTTAAACATCTGACTTCGGCTTAGGTCATGATCTCACCATTTGTAAGTTTGAGCCCTGCATCGGGCTCTGTGCTGACAGCTCAGAAACTGCTTCAGATCCCCTGTCTCCCTCTCTCTCTGCCTTCTCTCTCTCTCTCTCTCTCTCTGTCTCTCTCAAAAAATAAATAAACATTAAAAAAGACAATATATATAGTACAATGAAAACATACTGTGTGATAAAATATAAAAGAGGAATTCATACAATATATAGAGGCTAAAAATGAACAATTGGAGCTGGAGAAAGAACACAAATATAACACTAAACAAATCTATAAAGAGCTCTTAGATCTGGCTCTGAGCTACTTGGCGACAAAACCAAAAGGAGGACCCAGTTAGTTAATCATTAGAGGAAGAAGGAGAACTGTTTCTCAAGAGATAGAAAGTATTGAAGTATTTCCTAGCAGCTAACTCTTTAAAAAAAAAAAATTCCTTTTAAGGTGCACCAAATGATGTAGGAAATAATGATTTTAACAACATCTCTGCAGAAATTCAGAAAACAATTTCTTAAGGCAATTTTTGTATCATTTCTCAATAGAAGCCTAAAGCATAGCTGCTAAATGCAAGGAAAACATGATACAAATGCAAAGCCTTTTGGCTTTGGCATGGTTTGGCTTGATCCAGGAATAGGATCTAGAAGGCTTGTGATGTAGGATAGGTTTATCCTGAATGTCAAGCCCAGATAAGTGATAGTGGCTGACCCACAGGCTGTAGTGAGAAGGATTGTGAGCCCTTATCTGAGCTCAACAGGAAAGAGTGTGGTGATCAATTAGTGATGTCTGACACAGGCACTGTAAGAGGAGGGATAGCCCAGACTCTCTGTACATGGGCTCTGGCCTGGGGCAGAGTTTTTCCTTTTTTTTTTTTTTTAATTTTTTTTTCAACGTTTTTTATTTATTTTTGGGACAGAGAGAGACAGAGCATGAACGGGGGAGGGGCAGAGAGAGAGGGAGACACAGAATCGAAACAGGCTCCAGGCTCCGAGCCATCAGCCCAGAGCCTGACGTGAGGCTCGAACTCACGGACCGCAAGATCGTGACCTGGCTGAAGTCGGACGCTTAACCGACTGTGCCACCCAGGTGCCCCATTTTTTTTTTTTTTTTTACCAGAGCCCACTGCTGTGAATCAAAAGATACTGCAGCCCAACTCTGTCACCTTTATCTTCTTCCCTGGTTAAAAAGGACTCAGAGGCAATGAAGAATTAGGGAGCAGAAATGATAATCAAAATAGTATAAAGCATGACTTAGATAATAAAATTGTCAATAAAAATCAAATTTTTTTAATGTTTATTTATTTTTGAGAGAGAGAGGGAGAGAGAGCATGAGTTGGGGAGGGGCAGAGAGAGAGGGAGACACAGGATCAGAAGTGGGCTCCAGGCTCTGAGCTGTCAGCACAGAGCCCTATGCGGGGCTAGAACCCGTGGACCACGAGATCATGACCTGAGCCAAAGTCGGATGCTTAACTGACTGAGCCACCCAGGCACTCCAATAAAAATCAAATTTAACCGTGATTCCACATACTGTATGTCATCAAATCTAAAATGCCACCAAAGACTCACTACCATTATATGTACATTAATAAAGTGGAAAAAAACTCCACTAATTAAGGCATGGCACAAGGGTTTTTTGTTGTTGCTGTTTTTTGTTTTTAATAATTATGTACCTTAGAAATGAGGCACTTTGTGATTAGTAAAATAATACCAGCAGTTTAAAATCCTACCCAACTCCAGATGACATGGATATGCTCTGGGGACAAAGAGCTCTGGGTTTGTGCACCATCACTGGATGGCTCCCATCTATGTGCACACTCAGCGTGCCAATGTCAGCTTCAGGGAGAGGAGAAAGTCCCCTCCTATCACAATTTCAAGATCTCCTCTCACCTATTCTTCCCTTTAATCATTCAATTAATACCTACTATGTGCACATTCTCATTGTAGGTATAATCTCAAGGGGCTGTCACAAACATAAAGAAGCTGAAGATTAAACCCATAAATTCTTATTCTTGAAGCCAGACTTCAAACTTCTAAGAGGAATTTCTTCTAAGGCAAACTTCTAAGCTTGGTTAGTTTTGTTTTCCTGACCATATTATATGGAATTTCCCAAGTAGGTTTTTCAAAGGCAAAGAATATATATGCATCATTGCCTCCAGAAAGCCATTTTTTTTTTGATTTAGAGGTAAGAGAAAGGTTCAGTATAGATGCCTAGTGTCTAGTAGGTACTAAGTAAGTGATAGGGCTGCTTTTTCAGTCTCTTAATTCTCTGTGAGTTGTGATTAATCAAAAGGATGTCCCCTCCACTGAGTGGTGTTAATTAGCTGGACACTTAACACGGAGACCTCCCAGCATGGGAGCTGCTTGCCCTGTCCCCACTGTGCCTGACTCAGGCCCACCTGGGGTGGCAGGGAATGAGTTCTGTTGCCTGGTGAAGGATCCCCACTGATCCAAATAAGGCACCCTAATCAAGTAGTGCCTCCAACAAAGGAGCCATGATGCCAGGGCCTGTAATGGCAGAGAGAAGAGGAGTCAGCAGTAGTAATCCTGGGAGCATTCCCTAAAATATCCCGCCATTTAACGCTCTCTCAGGTATGTACACTCTTTTTTCCATTCTATAAAAGTCCAAGGCAAGAAATTACATTCTCTGAAGGTAACCTCCCCAGGAAATGACCACCTAGAGAAGCGATGCACCCCCACCAGCTCCCTCTAGGCCCTTACGCAATGTCAGGCACTATGATGGGTCCTCAGAGGGACCTAGGGATGGGACGACCCAGGCTTTTCCCCCAGGAAGCATGCGGTCTTGCAGAGGAGTCAGATGAGGAACCAAGAGGAGGGCATAAAAATCACTGCAATTTACAACATAAATTAACAGTAACCACTTTTGCTTTCTAAGAGGATGGGACATAATTTAATTTATACCAGGATTATCTCATTCCTAAACTGCTCCCTTGCCCTCACTGAAATAGGCAGGGGAGACCGGCACCCAAATCCTAAAGTTGCTGCCAATTTTTTTTATTTCTGCTAAATGATAGGCCTGGAGTAAAGAGCCCACTGTTTAGCAGAGCATATTATTGAGTCTTCAGACACAGCGAAGTAGACCTGGCAGGTGGGGGGGGGGGGGTGCTGGAGGACAATGAGTAGAGAGGAAAGCCGGAAAAGCAGAAAAGCCAAAAGGGAAGGGGCAGAGCAACCCGGTCAAATAAACCTCTTCATCACCTCTGACCTGCAAGTTGGCTATATCCGCAAATGCCTGTGAGCAATAGGTTAAGGGAAAATCAAGGAAAAGAGTTCTGTCCCCCATTTTCAGTAATTTAGAACCAAATCGGACCAAAGGAATGGTAAAATGATCCATTAGTGATGCAGAAACTGAAACCCTGGATGCAGAAGAAACTAAGAAAACTATATTCTCAGTCTCTTCTCTCTTTCTCTGTCTCAGTCTCTTTCAGTCTTTCTCTCAATCTCTCTGTTTCTTTCTCTCTCTTCCAAACACGCATAAGCACATACACACACACACAGTCAAAATCAACAGAAAGATGGAGAGGAGGAGAGGATTTGGGGCTCCCACTGGATGTGGTTCAAGCCAACTGTATTTGAGTGTCCAAGGATAGAGAACCTCACCTGGCATTTTGGTTACGTATAAAGCCAACTAGAATGCAGTCCAGGATGAAAAGCATGCTGAAGAGGAAGGCAGACAACATACCTTGAACTTGCTGGAACAAAATTCTTTGAACTTTATAGACGAAACTGTTCATTCATCCTGGACAGTGGGATGGATGGATGGACCGGAGTGGTTATCAGGACTTTAACAAAAAATCCCATCGACTACCTTTGGCACTTCTCTGTGGTCTAAAAAATGAGAAGAATTCACTAAGGGCAGTTTTCTAATCAAGAACTCAGTTTCCAAAAATCAAAGTCCCAGGTTCAAATCCTGTGCACTGGCGAAAGTTGCTTAGATTTTCTAAACCTTGGTATCCTCCTCTGAAGATTTGGGTGATTGTGTTTCTCAGCATTAAATGAAAGAATATAATGTGTTTCACAAAGTACATAGTACACAGTAAGTAATCCCTAAGGATGGGCTCTTCCACAATACCAGCTGGCCTCCCCAGGCTTAGGCTGAAGAATCATTAACCACATTTGCTGCTCACCTGGAAGGCAGATATATAGGTTGCCCTGGTGAGAAGTGGCTCCTTCACCGATCAGAGCCTGCAGGTGTAGCTTCAGCTCATGGGCATTTCTGTTTGGCCCTGATTTATAAACCACTCTTTGTTTTCTCTGCCCAAGGTGCCTTGAGAAGTATGGCATAACTTTCCCAAGTGGTGATTACGTGGGGTTTACTTGGAGAGTGGCTTTTTTTTGAGGAGCCATCAAAGTCAGTCAAGTTAAGTACGTGTGAAAAGTATTACCTTGTATTTTAAGCCAGACCACCCCAAACAAATTGGTCAAGATGCACGTAGGTATTTGAATGCAGTAACACTTTCACAGAAAGAGATTTGATTCTATTTTTACAGATTCTTACTAGTATTATGACCATTATCATCATAAAAATCATCATCATC
The DNA here is from genome assembly GCF_014898765.1 of Herpailurus yagouaroundi. Lineage (NCBI taxonomy): Eukaryota > Metazoa > Chordata > Mammalia > Carnivora > Felidae > Herpailurus > Herpailurus yagouaroundi. The sequence goes on along the minus strand of NW_024412411.1, from coordinate 8,709,689 downwards.
CTCCTCCAAAGTACATTAGTGTCCTAGGGTTCCCATAACAAAGTACTACAAACTGGGTGGCTTAAAACAACAGAAATATATTCTCTTCTAGCTCTGGAAACCAGAAGTCTGTAATCAAGGTGCTGGCATGGTTGGTGTTCATTTGGAGGCTCCAGGAGTAGAATTCTTCCCATGCATCTCTCCTAGCCTCTGGTAGTTGCCAGCAATCTTTGGTGTTCCTTAGCTTGAAGGTGTATCACTCCAATCTCTACCTTCATCTTCACATGGCGTTTCCCTGACTGTGTCTCTATGTGTCTGAATTTCCATCTTCTCGCAAGACACCAATCATTGGAGGAGGGCCCATCCTGATCCAGTATGACTTCATCGTAAGAAGATTACACCTGCAAAGACTTTATTTCCAAATACGGTCAGGTTCATAGGTTTCAGGGAGACATGAATTGGGGCAACACTATTCAACCTAGAGCACAAGGTAATGACTATTTTGGAAGTTCAAAACTCACAGCAAACTTTAGAGGTGGTAGTGACGGAAAGCCACAAGTCTTTTTGAGATTTTATGACCCATGACAATTACCCCTGTCTGACCCTCCCACTTTTACAGATGACAAAAACTGAGGTCCCAAAGTCGGATGGAGTATGAATAGATCTAGGATCCCGGTCCATTATCTCTAGAGTAGTGCATTCTCTTATACCTCTGCTGCATCTCATAGTATTAGAATATACATGATCACTTATGTTTCAGTGTGTTAATTCTGTCTTCTCAATAAGGTTAGACACTCCTCCTCACTTATAAATAGGACTCAAACAATTTGTAACTCATAGGCTCAGCATGAAGATTAAATGAGAAACTACACACAAAGCACAGCTAGCAACATAGTAAATGTTTAATTGATGTTAGTCAGTATGAGAACTGTGCCTTTTTCATCTTTACTTGCCACCACAATTCATAGCAAAAGGCAGGATGCACAGTCAATGAATGACACAACTGTAGAGTATGATAACTTGAATTACATTATTGCTCTTCCTAATCCTGCTATTAGCAGGGATGCCATCTAGTATTATCATGATATTTGGGGTTGGGCTCAATTCAATAGCCATTTATTGAGCTGTTCCTACATATGCGCATCAGGCACTGGCCTAGGCATTGAGGACTGATACAAAGTGCTACAAAGTGGAAAAAGATACCATCTCTGTCATCAAAGAACTTAGAACCTTCTGGTGTATTAATAGTGAGCTGCCATTCAGATCACAGCATGGTAGATGTTATGGAAGAAGGCAAAGCCTAGTGCTTTGACAGAACAGACAATGTGATGGATTCTGCCTGGGGTACAGAGAAGAGTTTTTAACAGAGATGCTCGTAGAATGGGGCCTCCAGCAGAAGTAGACATTTGTTGGATGGAAAAAGCATCCCAGGCACAGAAAATAGCAAAGGCAAAGGCATTCAGATATGAAAGTCATTGGTGAATTTCAGTTGTAATAGGTGCTCTAATGAAGGTAGACAAATGGTTATGTGTTGGGTGGAGATGAGGAGAGCAGTGGGAGATGGGAGGACAAAGCTGAGACCAGACCAGTTGTGAAAGCTCCTGCCTTCTGCATCAGGACAGAGATCAAGGACAGACCTTTCCTAAAGGGCAGACTCCTCCTAGATTACACTCCTCTGCCCACCACTTACTAGCAGGATACTTCAAACAAGTGTACCCTCTTCAAATCTCCATTATCATCTATAGAGTGGGGGTAATGATGTCTTCCATGCGGTTGCTACGAAGATTAGATAAGAGAATGAAAAAAAGCTTTGAGCCGAATACAATAATCAGTAACTACCTGTTTTTTTAATGAGTTTTCATTTTCTGCGAAGACATTGATTCTTTGAGCCAACGCTGATCAGTTACCCAAAGTGCTGATTTTTTTTTTTTTTTTTTCACCAAGCAATAGGAAGTCATGGGAGGTTTCAAGCAAGAGATTAACAAGTCAGGCCTGGCAATTGAGGAACACCTTGCAACGCAGCCAGATGTTGGGAGGAGAGGGGGATGGTGATTCAGGCCAACCCAGCACACCAGCAAGGAGGATGGGGCTGCTGGGATAGATAGAATAGATAGCAACAAAATAAAGCTGTCAGGGCTTAGTGACTAATTGGATAAGAGGAACGGACAGAGGAGGACCTCCAGTGTCTCAAATGGAAGACTAAGCGTCATTAGTGAGGGCACAAAACTCAAGAGGGATAGAAAGTTCTGTAAGGGAAGGTAATGAGTTCAGTTTTGAGCAGTTTTATATTGAGGGGTCTGTGTACAGCTGGATGAAGGTGCCCAGCACTATGTTGGCTCTAGAGCTAGAGGCATTGGATCCTCAGCACCTGGGCAGTAGTTCATGTCTTGGCACAGGAGGGCAGGGTACACCCATCACAAGTATGCAGAGAAAAAAGAGAAGGAGGCAGAAGACTCGACCTGGGAAACCCCAACACACAGGAGGTGAGACAAAGGAGAGGCAGCAGAGGAAATATAATGGCCCACAGTCATCTTTAACTCTGCCACTGAGTCTGCCTGCTTCTCACTGCATTTTAGACCTGAAAGGACACTTAGACATCCCATAAGTCAACGTGTCCATGAGTAGATAAGAAAACAGATAGGTAAAGTGACTGACCCAAAGTAAAACAACACGACAGAGCTTGTGGCCTGACAAGAGCTGAAGCCACCTGACTTGAGTCCAGGCTCTCTCCCCTGCCCTAGCTGCTGTGCTTGCCAGAAGCACCTGGGATGGCCTTTCCCATCTGGGCAGGCGCTCGGCTAGCTAACATTCTTTGCAACTCTACAGCAGCTTTATTTCTCTCTGTCTGGAGGAATGACCGGTGACAGATTCCAGTCAGCTAATGAACCAGCCGCAGTTGTCTGCTGCGACTTCTTACTTTTCCCCAAATGCGAGTTCTCGACACGTGGCCACAGCTTCAGGCAAAACACATTGCGCTCCCAGCGAGACGCCCAGAAACCAGGGGGGGACTGATGGGGGTTCCTGGTGTGCAATCTGTGACTCCGTACTTGAGTCGAGTCTGGAGGTTATGATTAGAAACCAGAATAAACAGGATAATCAGTATTTCCTTCTGATGCATGTAAAGTCAAGACTGTCAAAGAGCCTGGCCCTCTCAGGACTCTTGAGGGCTCCAAGCAGCAGCAGAGTGGCCATTGTGAGCCAAGGGGGAATCCACAGGACCTCCCTACTCAGGTCTCTATATTCTCAACACTGAAGTAGGCAGGCCAAGGGAAGTACGTCTTGGGCACTTAACTGCCAGTGCAAGATGTTGTACTGCACTAAGCAAGCATTAAAGGACACGAATGAAATGAGATAAACCCTCCACCCAAAGGGCACATTGCAAGTGTCCAGTGAATGTTTGGATGAATGCAGTGCCTCTAGCCGCAGTCTCACTCCTGACTCATGTGCAGTGGTGAATATACCATCTCTGTTCATATGTCTCAAAAGTGCACCTGCGATTCCTACTCCCTGACCAGAAACCTGCTCCTCCCCTATCTCCAATACGTAGTCCAGTGGAAACTCTCCTGGCCCCATGGCTCAGGCCAAAAATACTGGGGCTCTCCTTGGTGGCTCTTTCTCATTCCCCACATCCTCCATCAGCAAGTCCTATTGGTCCTCCCTTCAGCCTATATGCCACATCTGCTAACCTCTCACCTCTCCCATCACTGATGGCCTCCCTGGAGGCACCATCAACTCCATCTTGTCCCAGGCCAGCAGCCCCCTACTGGTCTGCCTTGTGCCCCTCTCCCATCACCCCATGGTCTGCTCTCCATCGAGCAGCCAGAGTGAGCTTCCCGAACCCTAATCAAAGGACCACACTCTCTGCTCTCTGTCCTCACCAGGCTCTGCCCTGCTGTCCCCTCAGTACAGAACAATCTTCAGATAGTTAGCTGGCTTGCTCTCTGCTTTTCATACCTCCTCCAAGAAGCCTTTCCTGATGGCCATGTCTAAAACAGTCCCTCAGACACTCTCCATCCCCTTCTACCATGTGGGGCTTTCCCCTGAGCGTTTGTTTCTCTTCATCACCCCCATTGAGATTTAAGCTCACCAAGCGCGGGGAAGTTTTCTGTCTTAATGCACCACTCTCTTTCCACCATGTAAACAATACTTGTCACACAGTGAGTGCTCAATGAACTTCAGTTAGGGAGAGAGGGGCAAAGGGAGGGAGGGAGGGGGCAGAAAGGGAGGTAAATGACCAGTTGTATATGAGGCCATGTAACCCTCACAAAAGCCCAACGAAGGGGCAGGGCAAATTCCATTGCTACTGTGCCCTCCCTCACAGAACCCAGTAGAATTAGGCCAGCCACACACAGTAGGTGCCTTACAACTACCTTTTGATTGATTGGTCAACATGTAATCACTAGTTTTCACCCTGCCAATCAAGTTTAATTTTTAGAAGAGTTTACAGAGCCTGATTAAATTCATACTGTTTCAGAGAGTCACCACTGGGCACCCCTTTTTAAGCAATATTATGTTGACTGCTAATCACTATCCCTCAGTTATTGTTCTAAAAGTTTAGAATTTCAAAAGTACTTCACATCATTATCACATGACAGTCCAAACAACCCTGGGGGCGGGGGGGGGGCTGGGACAGGTGGAGGGGAAACCTTGTTTCTTCCCATTTTTTCAGTTGACATCACTATGATTAAGAGAGGTTAAGTGCCTGGCAAAAAGCCTCACAGCAAGTTATTAATAAATCCTGCATTGGAGCCCAAGTGTCCTTCCCCCAACATCATGGTTTCATTATGCCCGAAATAACTGGGTTATTACATCGGAAAACAAATGAGGTTCCCTAAATCTTTTATCTGTTGCCCCCAAACATCTTGTTGGACTGGTTTGTCAGGGAAGGCGACCTTAAACCAACTTGACCTGCGATGGCTAGGCATTAGGAAATTGCTGTCTGTAACATCGATATGACCAGAAGGTAGGTACCCATGTGTCACTTTACAAGGACTCCTTTTTTTTTAACCATTACAGGAGTCATTGCCAAGGACAATTTACTTTCTATTAGCAAAATGGATCCTGAAATTATTCAAAACTGCTATTAATCACAGGACAGAGAGGTCCCCCTATTCCCCCTACCAGAAATGAGAGAAGATTGATCCTCTGAATTAATGATGTGCACTTCCAACTGCACCCTGGGCAAAAAGACAGTAAGAAGAAATTAATTAAAATACTGAAATGCCCTGTAATTAAGGGGACTGTTGTTATTTCTATGGGAGACATCTCCCCTCTTCTGAATATCCAAAGAGTCTTTAGCAATAGCATTTATGCTAGAATCTTGAACAATGCATTTTAGGATTTTAATTGTCAGGAAGATTATCCCAGTCATGCTCAGACTTACATAGTAATTTTTTTTTTTTTTTTTTTTTTTTGCTAAGAGAGGATAATGCAGAATTATCTGATAATTTTTTCAAATAACCACAAGAATTTATCATTGCCTTGGAAATGCATTATTCTTATGTGGAACAGACCTTGCTCCATGCTCTCAATCTCTTTTTTGCTATCAGATGAATTAAATTCCTGCTGTCTTAGTGTCAGACATTTTGTGCTGAGAGAGCCCTTGGAGACCCTCTAGTTGAAGGTGCTTAGCTTCCAGATGCAGAAGCAGAGACCCGGAGGGGTTAAGGGTTGCCTTGGTTTCCTCTTTTGTCAAAGGTGGCCTCCCCTGTCATCTTCCTTTTCAACTTCTCAGTCGTGTGGCGGATTCCCACAACACCAAAGAGAGAACAGATGCAGAAGGAAGCAACAATCATAAGCTCAAATGATCAATATTCACGCACATAAAACTGTCTTCTCTTCATTACTCTGGCATTTCAGGGCACATAGGCAGAGATGAGAGCAAAAGGTTAGAAATACAGAGATAGACATTATTTCTTAAAGAAGTGGGAATGTTGAAATACTGATATAATCAGAAAAATGTGAACAACAAAAATAGAAACTTTGGGCAAGAAGGAAAGATTGATAACAAATGATTACACAGTATTCTTATATAACAGGCACTGTTCCAAGAACCCAAGAATTTTATATATGTTAACGAGCTAACATCCCTTAAGGCAAGTATTATTATTATTATTATTATTATTATTATTATTTCCATCTTACACATAAAATGTAAGACTCAGAGAGGTAAAAATCCCTTCTCACAGACACTAAGCTAGAGAATCACAAGGAGGGGATTTGAACACAAAACAACTTTGTACTAGAGGTGATATCCTTAACCATGATCTTGCTGTCATCTCTTGTTGGTCACAGTTTGGTCCATCCCATCACCTGAAAGTAGCCACTCTCTCTAAGGGAAAGAACATGCTCAGAGCTGGAGAAATGCTAAAGGCCCCTGACCATTTTGTCTTTAAATTTCCTAAGACTGGGTCCCATTTACCCAGACTTTTTCTGAACAGGACATTTGCAATAGGCAACTTTTCCAAGCACCCTTGGGAGCCTCAGAGCCGGATGGGGGGTAGGTAGATACTTAGAGAAAAGGAAAAGATAGTCTTATAGTTACTAAATGTATGTTCCTGATGCCTTACATATCCTCATGATACCCTCATCCAGCACATCAAGACCATTGAGGTTTAGACTTGGCCCCATGCAAGATCACACAACTAGCAGGTGGCCAGGCATCATTGTTTTTTTCCTATATGTACCTGGCTCCACAGTCCTTGCTGTTAACTGTTATGCTATAATGCCTCTTAGGTCTTAGTTTTATGCTACATTTATTATCAATTATATGTTGACTGCATAGGGCACTATGCAATGCACAGGAACTGCTAAAGAATTAGGTTTAAAGAAGCCATACTGGGCCAGACACAGGTCAGCTGGGATCCTAGAAAGAAACTTGACTGGCTTGGATTGCCCATGAGGTCAGCCATCTCAAGGATAATTTCTGCTGCATTAAGTTCCTTTGTATAGCCCTGTGCAAAATTGTAATTGACAAATTAAGCCTTGTTTGAGGCATACACTTTTCATGGGGTAAACCATTCTTCTTACACGACACTCCCAACTCTCCCCCACCCTACCATAGGGAAAATTACAATCATTAATCTCAATGAAGAGAAATATCAGAGTTTGATTTCCTTACCATGGGTCCCCATTATTCATACTTTAAATATTTGGTAGAACTAAGATGACAGGTATAGAAATAAGCCCCCAGGAAAAGGAAGGACCAGGACTTCTGGGTACTGTTTTCTCCTGGTTTAGAGGCCATGCTTGAAATATTGACCCACCTGCTGCTTTGGAGCTTCAAGATATAATGCAGACTCGACTCTACCACATTCCAAACTGAGAGTGATTTCTTGTCATAGACTTTTGTAGCAGGGTGCTTTGTCCACACTTCCTTCCACCAAAACCACATTTGCCCAGTTTTCTTTTCATGGTAAACCACCCTACGTCCTTTAAGGCCAGCTCCAAAATCTACTTCCTGAATCTCCATTTAGGGCAACATACCAAATGTACATCCAGGGCCATTCTATGTAACTCTTCTGGAATTCTGGTTTACATGTTGGTCTACCCCAGATATCCACTACCTCCTTGAGGATAAGAACTGGCTCTTCTTCATCTGTACTGTAGGGCTGACCATTCAGTCATAGCTCTACATTCCTGGCTGGCGTGGTCAGTACTTGCATAGCCAGACATTTAAGGCACAGCTATAAATAAAAACACCAAAGTACAACAAAATGAAATCAAAGAGATTTCTTTGGTAGGTCATAGGGTTAACTGTACCTGGTTAGCTACAGCATCTTATGTTCTTGATTAAAGAACGTTTAAAGAAACATGGTGCAACAAAGTCATTTACAGTTATGTCACCAGAGTCTGCACAGTGCAAATAAAGTAAAAGTAATCCAAGTCAACTTGGAGCAGGACTAGCAATGCATGTGAGTTCCTAAGGGATCCAAAACCTTCCAGAAGAATCACAATTGTGCTTCTCCTATCAGGGAGCACTTGGGAAGGAGGACGTCATATCTTCTTTCCCTGTACCTCAGTTTCTTCCTTAATAAAATAGGAACAGTAGCCACAAACATACATACACCAAGAACATGATGTTAAGCTTTAATGTGGTAGTATATAGGAAGGACACTTGCATCAATGGCAAAAATGAAGGTCTAAGAGGCTCAAACTGGTATTCATCAGACATCCCCTCTGACTAAGGCATTGTCTAAGTGTTTCCACTTGTAATGTCTCATTCAATTTCCCAACAGATCTATGAGGTCTTTTTTTTTCCTTCCCACCTCCCAGAAGTGGTAACTGAAGCCGACTTTTAAATCAGTGAAGTCAGGGGGTGCCTGGGTGGCTCAGTTAAGCACTTGACTTCTGCTCAGGTCATGATCTCATGGTTCGTGGGTTCAAGCCCCGCATTGGGCTCTGTACTGACAGCTCGGAGCCTGGAGCCTGCTTTGGATTCTGTGTCTCTTTCTCCCTCTGCCCCTCCTCCACTTGTCCCCTGTCTCTCAAAAATAAATAAATGTAAAAAATAAAAATTAAAAAAATTAAATCAGTGAAGCCAGAATTTTTAGCCTGGATCTTCTGTTTCCACAGAATGTATTCCATTACACTATGATACTTCCAATGGGAGTATTTCCATGTTAGAGGACTGTTTCCTGGAAGGCTGGAGGGACAAGGGTACATTGGACCAAGCCCCTGGCATCCAAGAGACCATGGTCCAGAAAGGGAGAATTAGACACACAGCCTTGAGAGGTGGTAGAGGGTGAAGGTCAAGTGCGAAGCTTCTAGACTTATTTCCACCTCTTACCAACTGTGGAACTTCTGAACAAGGAATTTAACCTCATCTGTAGATGACAAGAAGAAGAATATCCACCTCTGAGGATTTGGGGAAGAATTAATGAGTCAATCGTTCATGTTATCACGTGGCACACAGTGAATGCTAATATCTACCATTAACAGTGTTAAATATTATTGGCTCAGAATACAAGACAGTCCCGGAAAAAGAAAATGAGAGCCATGGTATGAAATGGGGAAACAAAAAAGGGGCATCTATCTCAAGTTTGGACATTTGTAGGGAAGGTTTGAAGGGGAAAGGGGCAAACACTGAATCAATTCCCAATATGAGTGAACAGCCTAGATTAATCAGGGTCTACTTCATTTGGTGTTGTGCTTTGGTTTGACTTACGGTGTTTGGTTTCTGTTCACCAGGGGACTTCTGTTCACCATCTGAAGTATTTAATTCAGAGTTACTGTTGGGGGTGAGGGTATGATTGGAGAGTTAGACAGAAATGCCAAAGGAGCAATAATAGAAAAAAAAAATAATACTAGGAAATGCTTTTAAGTTTATATTATGCATTTATAGTCAATAGCTCATTGGACCCTCAAAGCAATGCAAGGAGGTAGGTAAGACAAGTAACTTCAGGCACAGTTTACAGATAGGGGAACAAATACTCCAAGGAATGAAGACAGTAGAAAAGGAAATTGGCAATGATTCAGCAGCTATTAGTGGCACAATTTAACAGATAGTGTGGCTACCTGAGCCAGGCCTTAGAGATACAGCACTAAAGTACACCTCCTCCCCTCAAGGAACCTGTCCAAGGTCTGATAGGGAAGCACTGACTGAAGACAATCATTTCAATACAGAGAAGTAACTCAAGGATAGAGGAGGCAACAGATAAATTGTTATAAAGCTTAAGTAAGAATTAGCCACATAAAGAGAAAAGAGGAAAGATATTTCCTGGGCATAGAAAACAGCATAAAGAGAGGGGTGGAGGGAAGATACCATGCATCACGAATGACAAGAACAGTTCTGAGTCCCCAGAGAGTAGGGTGTGAGGCAGGGCAGAGAGAGGTGGGCCATGACATGGACAGATGGAGGGATTCAGATTCAGGTCACCTAAGGCCCTGTGGGTCATCCTAAAGAGGTGAGATGTTTTTTCCTGTAGGTGATGGGGTACCGCTGGGGTTCACTGTGGTTTTGAAAAATCATCCTGGCAGCTGTGTGCAAGATAGAAAAGGAGCAAGGAAAGGCATTTAAGACTGGAGGCAGAGAAACCCATGTGGAGGCTATCGCGTGGTCCAGGGGGGAGCAGACAAAAGCCTGAACTAGGGCAGTTGCAGTACAGATGGAGAGAAAGGGAGGAGTTCCAGGAGGTAGCAGTCACCAGGATTTGGTGACTGTCTGAACACAGGGAGCAGGGCAAGGCCCTTCATTCATCTCAAACTTCCCACCGTGACTTCTTGACAATGTCACCTTGGAAAAGAGTGATCAGATAAAAGACTGAAAAGATAAATAGGTGTAGGTTCCACACACCAAGTTTCTAAGGACTTGGAAGGAGACAGAGGTGCAAGATGCTAAATGCTGCTTACTTTTCTGATTTTGGTGTTAGAAGGACTGTTGTTGGGTGCTTTAAAGCTCCATGTAAAAATACACACTCAGACGGAGATGTGCAGGCTCCATAAATTCCTAGTCAATTTCTTTAGACTTGGGACACATTTTCTAAACTATTGGGGGGGGAGGTAGGGGAGGAGGTGAGTGGAGAATGACATTTTATGCCAATTATTTTATAAACAACCTGACTTTGCTGATGGGAAAATAGACCTTGAAAAAATGCAATTCATCAATACAGCAGAGGTCAAACTCCAGTAAATAAAAGAAAATTGCTATAATTGCTGATAAAATGCAGCTTTTGTCATTTCATTTATGCATTTCAATTGCAATTAGATTAACAAGGATTTCAAGGGGGAGAAATTTCCATTGCAAACTACTTTTCAGATTAAACAAGCAAGGAGTTTCAGAAATAGCTCAGAATCTACAATCATGGGCCTAGAGAGATAGCCAGGCCAGGTTTTCTACCTCTATAATCCTCACATCTCATCTCCAGTGAAGTGACTGTATTTGCAGCCCTGATTCCAGTATCGTTTGTTTGGGGTGGGGGAGCGGGTAAGGGAGAGGGACTGTCCCATTGGGGTATAAGCAAAAAGGGGGTGCACTGTCTGTAGAGAATTTGTGATTAAACCAAAAGTCAAACTCCCTTTTATTAGCCCCTGTTCTGCCAGTCCTAAACAATGTCAATGATAAAATACTCTTCCTAGGGGCTTTTTGTTCCTATCATATTCCTTGGTAAGCTATTGCCTAAATCAATGAATTTTTAAACCACCTATAGGGCTCTCTATAACATTTGATAATGGACAGACACCATTCACTCATTTGTTCACTGGTGAATTCAGCAAGCACTTATACATCCCACCTAACCCTCATCATTATCCTATGATATAGCTATTATGGTTCCGATTTTGCACTGAAAATCCTGAGGCTCAGAGAAGTGAAGAAACTTGACCAAAGAAATTCATATTATGGGTAAAATGTCAGAATTTGTATCTAAGTCTGCCTTAATTCCAAAGCCTATATTTTTCCACCGTATCAACCCTCTTAACAACAGTCTATCCGAGGTACCATTGGTCTTTTCCTGGAGGCATGTCCCTTGCCTGTCAGTCAGCCATCTCTACTTGCCATCCCTCAGACTTCCTGCAGAGAAGTAAGTCTTGGGGGTAGCTGAAAGTGGGGTGGGAAGTTGTTTAAGTTCCCAACCATAAGTGACTTGTTTTTGAACTTGACAAACAAGCCCCTTCAGTGACTTTTTGTCTTAACACTTACTACAGAAACAAGATATTTCTATGCCAATGGGAAGAAAGAATCCAAAGGAAGAAAGGAGGGATGGGTAAGTCATTTTCTGAATGTATGAGAGTTGCACACCTGACTCTCATTTAATAAGAAATGATAGAAGTCAAAGATAAGGGTCAGCCAGAAAAGAGCTACTCATGGAAATAGGGTAATTTCAACCCTGCAACATTCCCACAGCATCAACTTTGTGCCCAGGACACCAAGAGGCTGGAAACAGTCACAGTTTAATCAGGATCCAGCTCACGGAGATCATGTTCCTGAGAAAGGCTTCTCCTGCCTCACCCACCATAAGGGATGATATTCACATGGGCAAAACCCTGGTGCTCCCCAAAATAACCAAGTTATATAAAGCACCAAAGAATTATGACAAAAATCCTAAAAATTAGCAACAAAAATCATAACTCATAATCAGTACAGTACTGTATTATTAACAGAGCATTAGTAAGGATCGCTCCTTGTCAATTAGGGCATTTATAAGACAAGTTATGTGCATATGCTGGCTCATAAGCTGTTCTTTGCCTTTAACTCTCATGCTCAAGGAAGCCTATGGATACAAATGAGTGAGAAAGCATAAGAAAGTATGACGTTCTGGGCAAAGCCCTGTGGGAGACCAGAGGCTGGTAGGATGTCTTCCAGTTGAAAAAAGCGAGGACAGTGTTCCCAGTACTGGTGATCTTTATTATGAACCTTCATTGAATTTTGACAAATGTAGCTAGGAAAAGGACAGTGAGGAAAACACAGACAACATCAAGCCCCAAAACTAGTCCTTCAAAACCAGACAAATCTATACTAGAATTTGGAGCTTAGTGGAGAAAAGTCTGGGACCTTGAATGCCAACACCATACCTAAATCATAATAGCCTCCACAAGATATAAACTTCTTCCTCCTTAATCCAAAGCAAACTGAAATTCCCCCTTTGTTGAGCCATGCTCATTGAATGGTGCCTACTCATTGAAGGGCATTCACTATTAAGCCCACACTGAAGGTATAAAAGGGGTTCAAAGCAGTCAGGGTACAATAACTAAGGACTGGTAACAGTGTAATGAGCCCCCAGGTTAATGAGATTTAGAAGGTTATGGCCCTTCCATTGCACCGGATTTGCTTCAAAGACTCCCTGCAAGTAGTCCCTCAGCTCTCTGTTTCTTGCCAGACACCTTTGCCAGTGGTGGTGAGAATCTGGCATGTAAGATTGACTCTAACCCTCACTGATCAGGATTTGAAGCACTTAGGCAACTGAAATCAAAATATCCAAGGGTGACTTCCTTTAGCCCTCACCTCCCTGCTATCAAGGACAGCCAGCCACATGTTTTAGATCTAAGAGACTTAATGTACATGATGATAATGCTTAGCTTATAAAGTTATCATCAGGTTTTAAATAATATATGAAAGTGCTTACCACTTTTTTCTTAGAATAATAAGTGCTCAATAAATAGATGTAATTATTCACCCATTTAACAGATAGAATTGTAAAAAGATGCCACACAAGTCGTGACCTCGGCAAAAAACGGTAGACTGGGGAGCTCCAAAACATCATCCCTCTACAAAATAAATGAATAAATTGGCAAAAACTGTAAGAATGAACTTACCAGAATTCAGGAAAGTAATAAAAAGTTTACAGTAATTATGCAAATGTTTAATCAAAAAGTAATATCTAAACCTTGGCATTTGCAGCAGTATCTGTTGAATCACTAGCTGACCACCAAGTTATCAGAGCAGAGACTTCAGTGGCCACATATGACAATACAGATTTTAGAATATTGGTTTGCAAAAGTCACTAAACAAACAGCAGCTACAACAGGCATCAGTACAAACTCTAGGGAGTAGGGAAAATCTGATTTCCAGAGTCACCACATAATAATATTCACAATGTCTAGTTTTCAACAAAAATTGTGAGGTATACAAACAAACAAGAAAGCATGGCCCACACACACGGATAAAAAGTAATTAATAGAAACTATCTCTGAAGAAGGCCAGACATTGTACTTATTAGATAAAGACTTTAATCAACTATTTTAAATATCCTCAAATTGCTAAAAGAAGCCATGGACAAAAAACTAGAGCAAAACTATGTCTCACCAAATGGAAAACATAAATAAAAAGATATAAATTATAACAAGGAACCAAAAAGAACTTCAGGAATTTAAGAGAACAATAACTAAATTGAAAAATTTACTACAAGGACTGAGCTACTGATTCAACAGGCAGAATAAATAATCAAAGAACATGAAGGTATATCAACTGAAATTAATCAGCCTGAGTAGCAAAAGAAAAAAGAATGGAGAAAAATGAGCATAGCCTTAGATGGCTGTGGGACACCATTGGTCATACCACCATATGCAGAATGGAAGTCACAGAAAGACAGGAGAGAGAAATGGTAAGAAAGAATATTTGAAGAAATTATGGCCAACAACTTCCCACATTTGATGAAAGACATGAAACTACATGTCCAAGAAGTTCAGCAAATCCCAAGTAGGATAAACTTAGTAGGAGCTCCAAACTAAGTCACATTTTGAGCAAATTCAAAAGCCGAAGATAAAGAGAAAATCCTAAAAGCAGCAAGAGAGGAGCAGTTCATCAAATTTACCACATACCAGGGGTCTTCAATAAGATTAACAACTGCTTTCTCATCAGAAACCATGATGTCTAGAAAGCAGTGCAATTACGTATTCAAAGTGTATCTTTCAAAATGAAGAATAAATTAAAACATTCCCAGATAGGGGCGCCTGGGTGGCGCAGTCGGTTAAGCGTCCGACTTCAGCCAGGTCACGATCTCGCGGTCCGTGAGTTCGAGCCCCGCGTCACGCTCTGGGCTGATGGCTCAGAGCCTGGAGCCTGTTTCCGCTTCTGTGTCTCCCTCTCTCTCTGCCCCTCCCCCGTTCATGCTCTGTCTCTCTCTGTCCCAAAAATAAATAAACGTTGAAAAAAAAAATTAAAAAAAAAACATTCCCAGATAAACAAAAACTGAGAGTTTATTACAAGTATTCTTGCCCAGAAAGAAATGCTAAAAGGAGTCCTCTGGTCTGAAATAAAAGGACACTAGATAGTAACTTGAATCTGTATGAAGAAATGAAGATTTCTGGAAATGATAAATATAGTAAATATCCAACATTGGTGAATATAAAAGCCAATATTAATACATTTTTGCAACTCCTTTTTTCCTATACTATTTAAACAACTATTAAACAGTAACTATACATTTATGTTGATAGGCACAGTTGTATAAAGATGTGATTTGTGATAACATTAAGAGGGGCTGAGCAATACAGAAGTCATGTTTTCATATGCTATTGAAACTAAATTGCCATTAATCCAGACTAAACAGTTATAAATTAAGATGTTAAATAGGATCCCAAGCAACAACTAGGAAAATAACTAAAAACTATATAGTACAAGAAACAAGAAGAAAAACAAAATGGTATGCTAGAAAATATTTATTGCCAAAGAAGGCAGAAATGGAAAAATTGAGAAACAAAAATATGTAAGACTATAGGAAACAAATAGCAAAATGCCAGATATATGTCCTGCCTTGTCAGTAATAGCATTGAATGTGAGTGAATTCAACTGTCAAATTAAAAGACAGAAGGGATTTTTTAAAAAATATATATCCAACTATATATGCTATCTACAAGAGACTCACTGTAGATTTAAAGTGACAAGTAGGCTGGGGGCGCCTGGGTGGCTAAATAGGTTGGGCATCCAGCTTAAGCTCAGGTCATGATCTCATGGTTTGTGAGTTTGAGCCTCACGTTGGTATCTGTGCTGACAGCTCAGAGCCTGGAACCTGCTTCGGATTCAGTGTCTCCCTCTCTCTCTGCCCCTTCCCGCTCATGCTCTGTCTCTCTCTCTCTCTCAAAAATAAATAAACATTAAAAAAAATTAAAGTGACAAGTAGGCTGAAAGTAAGAGAATGAGAAAAGGTATGACACACAACCATCTTTGGTTTCAATAATGTATAGAACAACTAAACAAAAGATAAATGAGGATTAGAATTTAAAGAAAAACTTTTTAAAAAGATAAACAATGAGGGGCACCTCGGTGGCTCAGTCGGTTGAGTGTCTGACTCTTGAATTTGGCTCAGGTCATGATCCCAGCATTGTAGGACCAAGTCCTGTGTCAGGCTCTGCACTGAGTGTGGGACCTGCTTAATATTCTTTCTCCCTCTCCCTCCCTCCCTCTAAACAAAAGATAAACAAGAAAGTAGAAAACTAAACAACTATAAACCAATTGGATCTAACGGACACATCTAGCACACTGCACATAACCATAGAAGAATACACATTCTCAGGTGACATGGAACATTATCCAAGATAGATCACATGTTAGGCCACAAAACAGTCCAAATAAATTTTAAAAGACTGAAATCATACAAATTCTCTTCTCTTAATACAATGGAATAAATTATTAAAAAAAAAAAACAGAAGCAAATCTGGAAAATTCACAAATATGTGGATATTTGAGATACACTTACACAACTAATGGGCCAAAAAATAAATCACAGAAGAAGTTAGAAAACACTGCTAGATGAATGAAATGAAACACAACAAACCAGAACTTATGGAATACAGTGAAAGAGTGCCTGAGGAAAATATATAGCTTTATTTTTATTTTTTTTTAACATTTACTTATTTTTGCGAGACAGAACATGAGCCAGGGAGGGGCACAGAGAGAGGGAGACACAGAATCCTAGACAGGATCCAGGCTCTGAGCTGTTAGCACAGAGCCCGACATGGGACTCAAAGTCACAAACTGTGAGATAGATCATGACCTGAGCCAAAGTGGGACACCTAACTGACTGAGCCACCCAGGCCATGACCTGAGCTGAAGTGGGATGCTTAACCGACTGAGCCACCCAGGCTTCCCAAAAATGTATAGCTTTAAATTCCTAAATTATAAAATAAGAAAGATTGCAAATCAATAATCAAATATTACACCTAAGGAATTAAAAAAAGAAGAGCCAACTTAATCCAAAACTAGCAAAAGGAAGGAAACGTTATACATTAAAGCAGAGATAGGGGTGCCTGGGTGGCGCAGTCGGTTAAGCGTCCGACTTCAGCCGGGTCACGATCTCGCAGTCCGTGAGTTCGAGCCCCGCGTCAGGCTCTGGGCTGATGGCTCAGAGCCTGGAGCCTGTTTCCGATTCTGTGTCTCCCTCTCTCTCTCTGCCCCTCCCCCATTCATGCTCTGTCTCTCTCTGTCCCAAAAATAAATAAACATTGAAAAAAAAATTTAAAAAAATAAAATAAAATAAAATAAAAATAAAGCAGAGATAAAGAAAGTGTAGAATAGTAAAACAATAGACTACCAATTAAACCAAAGATTGGTTCTTGTAAAGATCAGGAAAGTTTATAAATCTTTAGCTGAACTGACTGATAAAGAAAGAGAGAGAAGACTGAAATTACTAAGATCAAGGAAAAGTTGGGGACATTATTACCAATTTTACATAAATAAAAAGAAGATATCATGAACAATTGTACGCCAATAATATGTATAATTTACATGAAATGGACAAATTCCTTAAAGAACTAAACTATAAAAACTGACTCAAGAAGAAGTAGAAAGTGTAAATAGACCTATAACAAGTAAAGAGACTTCATCAGAAATCAAAAACTTTCAACAAAGGAAAGCCCAAGGCCCGGTGTTATCACTGGTGAATTCTGGCAAACAGTTAAAGAAGAATTAACACCAGTCCTTCTCAAACTCTTTCAAAAATTAGAGGAGAAAGGAACACTTACAAATTCATTCTATGATACCAGTATTACCTTAATACCAAAGCCAGACAAACCCCTCACAAGAAAAAATATATACCTTATTAATATAGATGCAAAACCCTTCACAAAATACTAACAAACAAAATACAGCAGCACATTAAAAGAATTATACTCCATGACCAAGTGGTATTTATCCCAAGAATATAAGGCTGCCTAGACATATGAAAAAGCATTTGAGAAACACCCATAAGCTTTAATGATTTAAGAGAGAGAGCAAGAGAAAAGTAAAGAAAAGGAAAGAAA
>NW_024412411.1:8591243-8692024 GCF_014898765.1 Herpailurus yagouaroundi | reverse complement strand
TTTATTCAGATAAAGAGTATCTATAAAAACCCAAAGCCTACATCACACTTAATGGTGAAAAACTAGACACTTTCCCCTAAAATCAAGTTCATTTTCACCATTTCTATTCCAAAAGTATTGGGTGTCCTAGTCAGGATATTGGACAAGAAAAAATAATAATAAAAGGCATCTAATTAGAAAGAGAAAAGTAAAGCTAAATCTATTCACAGATGACATGAGTTTGTATATAGAAAATCCAATGTAAACACTGTGTAATTAGTAAACAACTTTAGCAAGATTGCAGCATATAAGAACAATATACAAAAATCAATTACCTTCCCATACAACTTGCAATGAACAATCCAAAAATTAAGTTAGGAAAATAATTCCATTTATAATAGCATCAAAAAGAATAAAACACATAGGACTAACAAAAGAAATGTACTCTGAAAACTAGAAACATTATTGAAAGAAATGTTTAAGACCTAAATAAATGGAAAAGCATTCCATGTTCATGAATCAGAAGACTTAATTTTGTTATGATAGCAATATGCCATGAATTGATCTCTGGATTTAATGAAGTCCCTATCAGAATCCCAGCTGACTCCTTGGAAATTGACAAACTGATCTTAAAATTCATATGAAATTGTAAGGTACCTGGAATAGCCAGAACAGTTTTGGAGCAGGGAGAACTAGGATTCACATTTCTCCATTTTTTTAATGTTTTATTTATTTTTGAGAAAGAGAGGGTAAGCAGGGGAGAGGCAGAGAGAAAGGGGGACAAAGGATCTGAAGTGGGCTCTGTGCTGACAGCCGCAAGCCCCATGTGGGGCTTGAACTCACAAACCATGAGATCATGACCTAAGATGAAGTCGGATGCTCAACCAACTGAGCCACCAAGGTACCCCCATCACATTTCTCAATTTTTAAACTTACCACAAAGCAATGGTAATTAAGACAGTGTGGTACTTGCACAAGGATAGACATATAGATTAATGGAATTGAATTCAGATTCCAGAAATAAAACCACAGGTCTATGATGAATTGATTTTCAACATAAGCGCCAAGAGTACTCAAAGGGGAAAAGAATAATCTTTTCAACAAATGGTGCCAGGACAACTGGATAACCACTTACAAAAGAATGGAGATGGACCCTTACCTCATACCATATACAAAATTTATTTCAAAATGGATCAAAGACCTAAATATAACATATAAAACTAGAAAACTCCTAGAAGAAAACAGGGATCAATCTTCATGATCTCAGATTGCTAATAGATTCTTAGATATGATACCAAAAGCACAGGCAGAAAGGAAAAAAATAGATAAACTGGATATCATCAAAATTAAAACTTTTATGCATCAAAGGACATTATCAAGAGATGAAAAGATAGCTTACAGAATGGAATAAAATACTTGCAGATCTTATATTTGATAAGGATTTACTATTCAGAACATTTAAAGAACTCTTACAACTTAATAACAAACAAAACACCCAATTTATAAAATGGGCAAAGGACTTAGATAGACATTTTTCCAAAGAAGGTATACAAATGGCCAACAAGTCATGAAAAGGTGCTTAACGTCACTCATCATCAGGGAAGGTTAAGTCAAAACCACAAAAAGGTGTCACCTGACACTTGTGAGAATGGTCACTTTAAAAAAATCAGAGGTAACAAATGCTGGCAAGAATATGGAGGAAAGAGAACCCAGTACACCCTGGTGTACTGTTGGTGGGAATGTAAACTGGTACAGCCACTATGGAAAATACTATGGAGGTTCCTCAAAAAAACCCAATAATGGAACTACCATATGATCCAGCAATCCCACTTCAGGGTATATATATCCAAAGGAATTGAAATCACTACCTTGAGGAGATGTAGACCCTCCCATGTTTATTGCAGACTTGTTCACAATTCACAATAGGCAAGACATGGAAACAGTCCAAGTGTCCATCCATGAATGAATGGATAGAGAAAATGTGGTGTATACATACATATACAATGGAATATTATTCAGCCAATAAAAAGAGAAGGAAATCCTGCCATTTGTGGCAACATGGATAGACCTTGATGACACTATGCTAAGTGAAGTAAGTCAGACAAAGAAGACAAATACTGTATGATCTTATTTATATGCCGAACCTAAAAACATTGAACTTACAGAATCAGAAAGTAGATTGATCGCCACTGGGACTGGGGGTGGGGGAAATGGAGAGAGTTGGTCAAAAAATACAGACTTCAAAGTATAAGATGAATAAGTTCCAGGGATGTAATCTACACCATTTTGACTATAGTTAATAATACTGTGTTGTATACTTGCAAGTTGCCGTGAGTGTAAATCTTAAATGTTCTTACCATAAGAACAACAACAACAAAAAAATGGTGGTTCTGTGAGGTGACAGATGGATTAACTACCCTTATTGAAGTAAACATTTTTCAATTCATACATATATCAAACCATCACATTATACACCTTAAAATTACACAATGTCGGAGCACCTGGATGATTCAGTCAGCTAAGCATCCAACATCCAACTTGGCTTTAGCTCAGGTCATGATCTCACAGTTTTGTGAATTCAAGCCCTATATCGGGCTCTGTGCTGACAGTGCGGAGACTGAGTAGGATTCTCTCTCCCTCTCTCTTTGTCCCTCCCCACTCACAGTGTCTCTGTCTCTCTCAAAAGAAGTAAATAAACTAAAAAAAATGTACACAATGTTATTTGTCAATTATATCTCAGTAAAGCTGGAAAAAAAATATGCTCCGTAACATTAATCAGAGAAATGCAAACAGAAACCACTAAGATACCACTGCACACCCACTAGGACAGTTATAATTTTATTCTTTTCTTAAGTTTTTTTTTTTTTTAATTTACTTAAGTAATCTCTATACCCAACATGGGGCTCGAATGTACAACCCCAAGATCAGGAGTCACTTGCTCTCCCGACTGAGCCAGCCAGGCACCCCAGGACAGTTATAATTTTAAAAAATGGAAATAACAAATGTTCGGGAAGATGTGATGACATTTGGCACTTTATACATTGCTAATTGGAATGTAAAATGGTACAGCCACTTTAGAAAACAATTTGGCATTTTCTTAAGAAGTCTAACATAGAATTATATGAACCAGTAATTCCCTCCCAGGTAAATATCCAAGATAACTGAAAATAGGTGTTCCAAGAAAAAACGTGCGTGCCAGTGTTCAGAGAACATTTTTCATAATAGCTAAAGGTGGAAATTACCCAAAGATCCATCAGCTGATGAACAGATAAACAAAAGTTTGTCCATAAAATGGAATATTATCGAGCCATAAAAAGGAATGAAGTCTGATACATGTTCTAACATGGATAAACCTTGAAAACATTAAGCTAAGTGAAAGAAGCCAATCACAAAAGACCACATGTGGTATGATTTCTCTGATATGAGATGTCCAAAGTAGGCAAATCCATAGAGACAGAAAGCAGATTAGTGTCTGTCAGGGACCAGGGGGGCTGGGGACAATGGGGAATGACTGCTTAATGAACATGGGTTTCTTTTTGTTTCGACAAATGTTCTGTAATTAGATAGTGGTGATTGGTGGACAACATTGTAAATGTACTAAAAGCCACTGAATTGTACACTCTAGAGTGGTTAACATGGTGAGAAAAGATGCATTGGGTCAGGGAGTGGTGGGAAATGCCATCCTGAAGAAATAGCCAGAGTAGTTTCAAGGATGTGATATGTACATAACAAAGGTTAGGACATGCCCCCCCCCCACCATTAATCAGTCAAAAAAAATGGAGGAAATGAGAAGAAAACAAAATATCAGACTAAAAGATTAAAAATTTATGAAACTTTCAAGACAGGAAGAACAAAATTAAAAAGCAAAGCATAGACTAAGAGATTATTAGCAATGAACAGGACAGATGGTTGTGAGTGTGTGTGTGTGTAATGTATTACTCATAAACAAGTAAGAAACAACCATAGAAAAGGTATCAAAATATTAACAGAACAAGAAATACAAGTGGCACGTAGATTTGCAAAAAATGTTCAACCTGTCCAGTAATTAAAGAAAGGCAAATTAAAATAGATGCCACTTTTAGTCCATCAGATGGTTATTTTAACAGTTAATACTCAGTGCTACGATGATCTAATAAGGCATGCATCATAATGTATTGCTTGTATGACTATAAACTATTATAATCCAGAAAATAATTTTTTTTTTATTTTTTTCACATTTATTCATTTTTGAGAGACAGAGAGAAACAGAGCATAAGTGAGGTTGGGACAGAGAGAGAGGGAGACACAGAACCCAAAGCAGGCTCCAGGCTCCGAGCTGTCAGCACAGAGCCTGATGCTGGGCTTGAACCCATGAACCACCAGACCATGACCTGAACCGAAGTCAGATGCTTAACTGACTGAGCCACTCAGGTGCCCCTGGATTTTTAAGTGAAGTATTCGCTGCTCGTTCAAACAATAATAAGTATGAAAAAGAGCAAAACAGCTAACCAGATGTTACCACCTCATAATAACCATCATGAAAATACATTCCAGATATATTTGTGAAGCTCTATACAGAAAGATGGGTAGTTGAGGTTGGTAGTTTGGATGGAAACAATTTCATAAAATAGTCTCATAAATTACTACTATTAGGAAAACAAACCATTCTACTCATTTAATTTACAGGGGGAAAAAAAGAAAGTGAAGTAAAACTAGGGGATGATTAAACTTGAGACAAGTATTTCTTTGCCACAAGAGAGTTCATTTATAAAACAATGCCTTTAAAAATACTGCATCAGCTTCCTAGTGATGGTATAATGGATCACAAACTAGGTGGTGCAACAAGAATTTATTATCTCACAATTCTGGAGGACAGTAGTCTGAAGTCAAAGTGTTGGTAGGGCCATGTTCCCCCTGAAGTCACTAGTGAAGGCCCTGTTCCAGGCCTCTCTCCCAGTTTCTGGTAACCACAGGCATGCCTTGACTGGCAGATGGCCATCTTCTCTGTGTGTGCATGTCCCTGTGTCCACGTTTTACCCTTTCTATAAGGACACCAAGCATATTCGGTTAGGGACCACCCTAGTGACCTCATTTTAACTTGATTACCTCTGTTAAAAACCCGATCTTAAAATAAGGTCACGTTCTGAGGTATCGGGGTTAGAACTGCAATGTGTCTTTTGAGAGGGATAGAATTCAACCCATAACAAATTTATAAATTAGATAAATCTCCCTTAAGAAAAAATATTCTGAAAATATAAGAAGTTTGAGTTAATCTGTTTTTGAACTCCATGGTCTAATTTTAGACAGTGCCAACTGACCCTTTACTCTGAAAGATGAGGAAATTTGCACTTTTATATTATTTCCTCCCCCCCCCCCCCGTCTTTCCCAGTTTATCGGTAATTTTGCTTTTTTGCCATTTACAATATTTAAATTCTGTTATGTAACTATAATTCCTGTAGTTGTTTACTCTCTGTTTTATTTTTGCTTTATTTAAATTGATTTAATGCTAACATAGTTCTTTTAGCAAAGCATCTCCATTCTAGAGCTCTGTGTATGGTAGCTAAATGCCATCAACCAGCTTTACTCATTTTTTTTTAACAGAGGTCTCTTATTTATAATCTCTGAGTTCCTACAAGTTAGAAAGTAAGTACTCCTCTATTGCACTTATGCATAACAGACAGTTTGGCTGAATATAACAATCATGAGTCACACTTTCCCCCCGCGCCCCGTGGATCTTACAGACATTGCTCCGTCATCTTCTGCCTTTGTGTGCGGCACCAGCTTTCCTGCCGTGTCTTCTCCATTCATGCTGTCAGTGGCTGGATTTCAACTGAACAGTTTGTCTGGAAGGGTTCCTAGGTGCCGAGTCCCTGTATTTCATTGTTGAACATTTACCTTTCACCTTCACACTTCCACAATAGTTTGATCATGTTTCCTCCCTTTGTCATTCCCTCGGAACTCTTTAGGCATTGAACATCCTCGTGGAAGCCTTTGAGGTCAGCTTGATTCCCTCCTTGAAAGGGACTTGTTTTTCTGTTCGGATGCCAGAAGAATTATTTCTTCATTAGTCAAGTTTGGCGGTAACATTATACTGTCCCTTGTTTATTGCTCTGATTCTTTTTTTTTTTTTTTTTTTCTGGAATATGGTATACCCTTTCAATCCGGAGATGACAGAATGCAATGTATTTTTGATGCCATGTACATGGGTTCTCTTCTGGAGAGACACCAATTATCCTTGTTTTTGAATCAGCTTTGTCCTTCACAGGTATTACCATCTTTCGACCTGGCTCTCTGTCCTTTTCCTCGGCCTTCGCCCTCACTACAGCAGCCCTTCCCTGTACGTCAGAGATAACAATGGTCAGCTGTCTGATTTAGTTCTTGTTTTAATCATTTACGATCTCTGTAACATTGTAGTTTCAGTGCTGGATGTCCTTAGTGTTGTGAACTCTCCTTTCATCTCATTGTGTTGGGCTTGCCGTCAAATTTCTCATTGTGGAGTCCTGGTTGGTTTCCCTGGGTTCAGATTCTGGTTAAGTTCCTCTGTAGTGCAAAATACACATTAGAAGTTTTCTTTTTTTCCTCCGGTTATGTTTTCTCCCAGGTGGGGCTTTTCATTTGTCTTGTGCAAGCAATAGTCTTTATTTTATTTGTTTGTCTTTCTTTCTTTCCAGGTGGGGTGAGGACTATATATTTGCTTAGTTGCTACAAGGTTTTTCATCGCCTCTCACCAGCTTAATCCAGGCAGTTCTGACTAGACTTTCTATTTCTATGCAATGTGGTTAGGTGTTTCCAGACTCACGTCCCATCGTGTCTGAGGGCTCTTCTTCCTTCTCTGGCTGTGTGGTAATAGCTGTTATATTGCCATACAAGCACTTTTTGGTGGTCCTCGGTGGTGCTTCCTAACATATTTCACAGCATGAACATAATGCCCTAGAAAAATGGTGGGTGGAACAGATAGCATGCATTGGCTTTGATCCTAAGGTCCCAGTGATAGTGAGTGGAGGATATGAGGCTTTTCTCCAGACAGCATGCTCACATCCCTTCTCTGCTTCTGTCCAGATGCAGGGTGACTGGGGAGAAGGCCAGCACTTTGTTCAGCCACCTTCTCGCCCCAGTCTGGCTTCTGCCTTGGGGGTGGGGGTGGGTTAGGAACCACACCACCAGGGCCAGAAGCTTTCCCGGAAGTTTATGGCATGAGGTTCGAACTTTTTCCTTATTTGGGCTCTTGATGATTTGGTGGGAGAGGGTGAATGAGCAGATGTTTTATTTAGTCAAAAACCAGGGGAGAGTAGGGGCGCCTGGGTGGCTCAGTCTGTTGAGCGTCCGACTTCGGCTCAGGTCATGATCTCACAGTTCGTGAGTTGGAGCCCCACGTCGGGCTCTGTGCTGACAGCTCGGAGCCTGGAGCCTGCTTCGGATTCTGTGTCTCCCTCTCTCTCTGCCCCTTCCCCACTCATGCTCTGTCTCTCTGTGTCTCTCAAAAATGAATAAACATTAAAAAAAAAAAACAACGGGGAGAGCAATTGTTCAACTGCCTTCATTTTGCCACCTTAGATAGAAGTTCCATGGAATTATTTTTTTTTTAAACGTTTATTTATTTTTGAGACAGAGAGACAGAGCATGAATGGGGGAGGGTCAGAGAGAGGGAGACACAGAATCGGAAACAGGCTCCAGGCTCTGAGCTGTCAGCCCAGAGCCCGACGCGGGGCTCGAACTCACGGACCGCGAGATCATGACCTGAGCCGAAGTCGGCCGCCCAACCGACCGAGCCACCCAGGCGCCCCACCATGGAATTATTTATGTAAGTGAAAGGGTACAGAGAATCTAAGTGCTCAATAACAGAAGATTATATAAATAAGTGATCCTTATAACTGCATGGTAAATAGTCATTAAATATGTTTTTGAAATTATTAGATGAGAAAATAAAATTTCCACAGTGTCATACACACTAGATCCAATCATATGTACAGTATGATTCATTTATGTTTTGGTTGTTTAGAGAGAAGTAAGAGAGGGAGGGGGAAGGAAGAAAGGAAGGAAAGAAGGAAAGGAGAGAGAGAAGAGAGAGAAAAGAAAGAAAAAGAATCCAATGAGAAGATATGCATATGCATATGCATTTTTAGAGCCTGGAAGGAAATACACTGAAGTGTTGAAGGCTGTTATTCTGGGTGGTTACTTAACTTCTAGCAGCTTCCGTTACATCCAGGGAAACAGAAACTGCTCTGAGTATTTGAAACAGAGGGGATTTATTGTAAAGAATTGGATACACAGGAGATGGAGAGCTGAAAAGCCCAACAGGGAAGTATGAGGCAACTCACAACTTAGCCTACAGCAAGAAACTGAAAACCCCACCCCCGAGGTGAAAGGGAATCATGATGTTTCCACAGGCCAGGGCCTGGGTCTCCCTGTGGATGCTCGAACCGCGGCAGCCTGTGCGGTGAAAGACAGTGCTGCCTAGTAACACAGCCCCCACCCTCCCACCCCCAGCCAGTGCCTCCCAGCGGCAGCACCCAGGGGAAGCTGGCCAGCTGGGGTCAGCACCTCTGCCAAATAGAAGACAGGAGACAAAGTTCCAAGAGACAAATATGAGGACAAGCACCAAGGCTTACCCAGGGCAGTCCCCTTCTTCAGGGATGGAAGGATGCCAGGTGCCACAGGACCCAAGGAGGGTGTTAGTGACTGCACGGATGTGTCAGGGACAGGTAGCAGGGCCACTGGTCAGCTCAGTAGCATCGTCCAGCTGGAGACCAGGTGAGCAGGGGCCAGGAGCTGAGACCTACACCGCAGGTTACTCAGACTGTGAAAGAGCCCTGGAGACGGGAGAGGCATTGTCACTGACACGGTGGGGATGGGACGGGCCTGCCACTCCCACATGCAGTCAGCTCCAACTCCCACCTCTCCCCACCCCTGTCCTGAAGTCTACCCCGAGAGGCGCAGTAGCCCTTAGTACCTGCCCACACATCTAGAAGCATCTCGAGCAACGGCTGTGAGAGCAAACCTGTGAATACCAAGCATATGCTGACAGCACCCACCCCACCCCCTAATCACGACACCCCTCTGTGTGGGATTTCTCAGAGTTACTTGCCTCATCCTTTTCTTTTTCTCTCGTTCTTTACAAGTGTGGGATCATAGCCGCCAAACAGCCTCCTTATTAGCATCAGAACTATAGTCAAAACACATTATGCTTGGCTAATACATTTATTTTTTATGTAATGGAAATGCCATCAAAGCATAGTTAATCAGAATTGAATTAAATCATAATTGGAGCTCTTGTGCACAAGGAAGAGAAATTATTCTTTATTGTTGCAGACTGAAAATGTGCCAGTTGTAATTTACTTTTTTAAGTAAATGACCATTGTTGCCCAGAGGGGTGTGTCTGACCCTGGCTCTGCCACAGTCAGTGCCAAGATACCTTACATCCATGAGTCCACAGATGTGGCAGTGATGGGAAAATGCACAAATCCAAGGTGACCCTGCCTAGCTGGGCAACCAACCTCTCTAAGGCTTTTTCCTTCTCTATTAGAGGGCTCCTGATACCTGCTGCAGAGAGCGGGCTCCAAGAAGCAAATGAAAAGGTAGTCAAAGCCTCTGGTCTCTGATTAGTCCTTGGTAGAAGGAGGTCAGACCCACGTCTGGTTCCTACGCCATGACCTGTCCACCATACCAGTGGCTCCTAACCTGTGCCAGTGGCTCCCAGTCTGGCCATCCAGTGGCTGTACAGGGAAATACAAATAGACAGGGTGCCTGAGTGGCTCAGTAGGTTAAGTGTCCGACTCTTGGTTTTGGCTCAGGTCATGATCTCGTGTTTCTTGAGTTCGAGCCCCACACTGGCAGTGTGGAGCCTGCTTGGGATTCTCTCTCTCTCTCTCTCTGCTCCTCCCCACTCTCTCTCTCTCGCAAAATGAATAAATAAACCTAAAAAAAATACAAATAGAACCTTGCAGTGACAGAATCCAGGGGAAGCTACCTGGTTCCTACCCAGAGCCTTTTTTTTTTTTAATTTAAGTGTAATTAACATACAGTGTTACATTAGTTTCAGGTGTATAATATACTTATTCAACAACTCTATACATTTCTTAGTGCTCACCAAGATAAACATATTCTTAATATTCTTTATCTATTTCACCTCTCCCCCACATCTCCTCTGGCAACCACAGGTTTGTTCTCTGCATTTAAAAGTCTGGATTTTGTGTTCATCTTTTTTTTAATCTATTAGTTTGTTCCCAGGGACTTCTGATCAAGCTCTCTAGAGGATTTTTGTTAGCTCCCAGATTCTGATGACAGCCAGGTTCGAGAACCACTACACTAGACCTCAGTGATCCTACTAGTATGTAGAGCAGCCTTGCCGGTGTGTGTCTCCAACAGAGCAGGTTAAAATAGACCAAGCCTTGGGGCGCCTGGGTGGCGCAGTCGGTTAAGCGTCCGACTTCAGCCAGGTCACGATCTCGCGGTCCGTGAGTTCGAGCCCCACGTCGGGCTCTGGGCTGATGGCTCGGAGCCTGGAGCCTGTTTCCGATTCTGTGTCTCCCTCTCTCTCTGCCCCTCCCCCGTTCATGCTCTGTCTCTCTCTGTCCCAAAAATAAATAAACGTTGAAAAAAAAAAAAATAGACCAAGCCTATAGTTTCTCAGAGACGTGGAGAACTTTCACATAAATGGAATAGCTCAAACAAAGATCAAGCAAGCATGTGCACACATGCATTCAAATATGCACCCGGTAAAAAGCTTCAATCACCAAGCCACATGGCTCATATACATTGCCCTAACTCACTTTCTGGCAGGAAGCTGTTGGCATCCACCTCTGGGAACTCCTCCTCCTCCCAAGCCATGATTTGGGGATATTCTTCTTTACCTCCTCCACAGCATATGTAGAATAAGTGAGAATCTTTGTCATCACCCTGTAATGAGGTTTGGAATCATGTCCTGGGTGATAAGTCTGATGAACCTAGCATTTCCCACCCTTGGCGATTATTCATGGCCCCAGTGGTCTCACATAAGTGGTCACCCAGCCCTGCCTTCCCCAGACTTCCCCAAATTTCCAAGGTCACACACAGGAGGGGAAGGAATAGGAGCTCAGGTTTCCTAGGGCCTTTAGAGACTTTGATCTCTCATAGTAGGGTCTCTAAGAGCAAGGCCATCCAGAAGCGGTGAGGGATGCTGTAGCTTAGAATTATTACCTCCTGAGCACTTACGATTCAGACAAAGTCGTGACCTGCAAGCATAGACACGATTATTTTCACTTTAAGAGATGAAGAAAGTGAGGCTCAAAGAAATGAGGGAAACCGCCCGCTATCATGACGGGTCAAATTGTGGCAGGAACTGAGCTCACATGGATGCGCTCTTCCCTTTCTGCCATTTATATCCCCCCAAGGTATGCGCAACTTGACCAGAAAAGCAGGAAACAGCAGAGGGAAGAGGAAGAGAAAGCCTCTCATTAAGGAACATCTTTTACCCACACGCTGATCGCAAACACCGACGCTGGGATTTGCAAAGCCTGGACTAATTAAGAACTTTTTACTGGAATCAAAGGACAGAGCTTCAGGAAAGAACATGGGTTTAGAGTCAGACAGCCCTGGGTTCATTCCCCTCCCGGTTCCCACATTTCCTAGCTATGTGTCCTTGGGTAACTTAGCTCTTCTGGGCAGATTGCCCATCTGTGAAAAACAGGACTAATGCTTGCCTCATGGGTTACATGAGCATTATAGAAAATGTGTGTGAGTACTTAGCATCGAGCCTAGCAAGTAGCAGGTATTCATAAAGTGTTAGCTGACACTGGAGCGGCCATCAGAGTAGTAAAACATCTAACAGAGTGCCTGACACATAGGAAAACTACTCCATTACTATTTTTCATGTGCCTTCTCCTAGGCTCAAACACCCCAGGCTTCCTGCAACCAAAGAATCTGGGGCCCTTGGTTCTGGGGTTAGCTGTGTCTCTTACCAGCTCTGTGACCTTAAGAGTAGTCACGTTACCTCTCTGGACTCTGGCTTTCTCCTCTCTCAAGAAGGTGAGCTAAAAGGAAGCTGCTGCAACTCCCCTTAGGACACAGTAGGGTGTCAGTCCACACGCACTGAATGGAGAGAGACCTGTGTCCCATTTCGTGGTCTCTGGAACCCAGTAGGCAAGAACAGTTTCCTGCAAACTGATGGGGTCAACAGGATTTGGCAGAACCTCCCCCTCCCCAGTGGTTATGGCAGGCCCCTAATTTTCCCGCGCTGGTCTCTAACCACTGAAGAAGGGGTGACCCGACAGTGAACTTGTTGGTTGAAATGAATTATGACTCAGTTACCAAAAAAAAAAAAAAAAGAAAGAAAAAAACAGCACTTGAGACATAGTTGGGAGGCAGGCAGGAGACATTCCAACCAAAAAATAGAAAGCAAAAGAGGGTGAGAGCTTTTAAACATATATATTAAAAGCATTTACAGCGAGCAAATGGATTTTTTAAGTCCAAAGTGATTTTTAATGTTTGATGGTGGAGGCTTAATTCCCTAGGCTCGGTTTCCAGTGGCCTTGTTTTAAGCACGAATTTCTAATATTACAATTTAAAAAAAAAAAAATCTAACACACAGAAAAAAAAAAAAAAAAGCCTGTTTTTCTCAACCCACTTAAAAATAGTAACGCCAGCTCCTCAGCCAGCCTCAGTACAGCTAACACACCTGACCACCCTCTTCCCTGCATTAACCCTTCAGTTTCCATGGTCAGCCCTCCCCCCTCCTCTCTCCGAGAGAGCCCCTCCCCTGCAAATCCCCTCTTGGAGAGTCCTGTTTGCATTTCCTCAGCCTCATTGCTGGGGACCCCCTCTGATGTATTCAAAAGTCTGAAGCTGATGTTCAAGTGGAGATTCAAAAGTCTTTTTGCTTTATTGAAGCTACTAGTTCTCTTTACTTGGTGGCTTTGCCAGGATTATTTGTCAAGATAATAAGGGATGAGGAAGCAGTGAAGAAGGTGGGAGGGTGGCAGAAGGGCATTTGGGTGAGGAAGGGGCCCCCGTCCGCACCCCGTGATGACCCACCGAGGAGAACACAGGGGAGGGGGAGGGAGAGGGAGTGGCCGAAAGGAAAACAACATCTGGCCCACTTAGAATTTTAACAAGGCTGGCCTCGTGGGCATTATGTAATTTCTTGAATTGATTTAAATGCTGCCTCACTCTAGAAAGGATCTGAGAAAAGTCACTAAAAAGGGGCATTAATAATAAACGTAAAACAGAAAAAAGAAAAAGGACAGAGGAAGAGATTTAAAAAAATAATATGTTTAAGTGAAACAGGAGAAAACAAATGGGGGCAAAACGCTTCTGGGCTGTCAAGGCAAAGAGAGTAATTTAATAGTTTACACAGGGCTTCTTATCACAGCAGAAGAGCAAATGACCATTCCTTGGGATGCAACATGCTTTTCCTATATAAAAGTCAGTGAGAAATTCCTGATGTGGGACACTCCTTAAAATCGGGAAATAATGGGCAAGTGCAAAAAGATAATGTACAGGCTACTCCCTGTTTGCTGAAGGGAGTTTGCTAAAAAGCAAAGCCTGAGTCCTGCCGAGCAACCCAGGGGCGGTTTGGGATGTCGGGCAGCCGGGGCACAAGGGTGCATCTGGTGGCGCTTTGATCATATCCAAGTGTCAGACGTTTCACTAGCACATAAAAAATTGTTCTACTTTCAGGTTTTTGTGGGGGTGGGAAGGCCCTTGAGATTAATAACATGCAAGAAAACATTCTCTGAGGTGGCTTATCTATATGCCACATCAAAATCCAAAGTGTTATTTCTGTACATTAACCGCAAAATGGTGTCATATTTATTCTGTGGCTTTGTTCGCCACCTGGCACAGCACTGACAGTCTCTAGCAGTGTGCAAAGCACCGAATGGAAGTTCTGTGTGGCCGTCCTTAAAGCCTCCTCCCACATCCCACCTCTGGGACTCAGGCTTTGGAAACTGACTGTAGAGTAGAGTCGGGTGTGAGCCACACAGTCAGATAGAACCCTCACCACAACCCAGCCACGTTGGCGTCCTGACTATCCCCATTTTACAGATGGGACAACTGAGGTCTGGAGAAAGTACGTCACTCAGGAAGCAAGATGCTGCTGGCAGTGAGGCTGGTATTCAAACAGCAAAGTCATGCAGTTTTGATCCCAGGGCCACAATTTCTGTGAGCTTTTCAGCAGCCAGGGTATCAGAGGAAATGATGTTCAATTCACAAGATACACATAAAGTTGAAGACAAATAATTTTCTCCAGAAACACACAACTGTTTGTGATACTTGAAACCACGAAGGTGTCCCAAGGATCCTCTAAGTATAACATAGATGAAAGTGATTGGAAAACTATAAATGCTATAAAAGTCACACTATGTCATTAGCCATTAGGCAAATAATGCTAGTAAGTGTAACAGGTAACCCCCCGAATCTTAGTGACTTGACATGGGAAAAGTTTATTTTCCACATCACAGGTCATTCTGAGTTGGCGAGGGAATTACCCAGTCATTCTGGGACTGAAGCTCCCTCGGTCTGGGGCTCCATGTTCCTTGAAGTCTGGTGGTAGCAAGGAGCCAGATCACAAGCGGAAGGCATCCCGGAGCCAAGGCTGATAGTGTCACACACCCATCCTACTCACATTCCACGGGCAGGATTGGGTCACATGAACACACCTCACTGCAAAGATGGCTAGGAAATCGGTATAGCCGTGATGTTGGTGAGCACTCAACCTTCAGGCCACATGTTTTTCCTTGGCCACGACTCTCTCTTTTCCCTCCCACAGTTCTATAGGTCTCTGTGGCCCTGACGTGCTCTCACCCATCTCCCAGGCAGCCTACAGCACAGGGGTTTGGAGAGCATTAGACATGACGGTGATGTGAAAGCATTTTATGCCAACTCCCCACGCGATGGAGGGTCTCTGTGTTCTTCAGCTCCATGTGGCCCTGTCAAATGGGTCTCAAGATTAATGGCACTTTATATTTCTCATGAATCTCAGTGCAGTGTGGCCTGATCACTCTTCCATCATTAATAATACAGACACACCCCCAGGAGGAGGCACATGTTAGCGATGAGGAAATGGAGGTGCAGATAGAGGTTAAGTGTCCTCCCAAGGCAGCCCTGTAAAAGCGTGTAAACCAAGGAATGATTTTTCCAACTTGAGAGCTATTAATTCGCATTCTTGCTGGAGGAGAAAGCTGACTTGAGTACTGAAGGAAATGAGACGGGCGACTTCCCCGACAGGACGCTAACAGGAGTGATGGCAATCAATCCCTCCTACGTACACAACTTTGCATGAGTTAAAACTCACCTCTCATATCCGTGACCTTAGGCAAGCTACTTAACCTCTGTGAGCTTTCTAGCATGCCTCAGTTTTCTCATCTCTAACATGAGAAAAATGATACCCACTTCATAGAGATTTGGTGAGGGTTACATGGGATGGTCTGTATCAAACATCTTTGTATCTAGAATCTATCAAGTGCCTCAAAGGTGCTGGATGGCAATGATGATATGATTATTAGCACCTCCAAGTGCCATAACCAATTCCAGTGCTTCTGTCTCAAAAAAAAAAAAAAAAGAGTCTTCTTGTGCTCTTATAACATCCATAGCACCTAATCCAGTCTGGGCCACTAACAGAGATTGTACAAATACTTGGTGACCTACTAAAGTTGCACAGAAAACTCGGCAATAGCCTGAAATCCACACAGCAAATCATGACCAGCTGGGCTATGGATCTGGCTGTAATTTATTCCTCTCTTCTCTCTCTTCAGACACAAATCTCCTCTCAGCCATACCAAATTCTGGATGGGCCAAAAGGTACATGGTGTTGAGACCTTGCACAAGTCACTTTCCTCTCTGTACCTCAGTTTCCTCATCTACAAAAGTGGAGTGAGAATTGCTCTTGCCTTATTGGATTGTTATGGGGATTAAACAAAAGAATGCATGTTACTTTTCTGTCGCTATCCAGGCACATCTAGAATGTTAGCTAATTTTAGCAAGACTGATGGTGACTCTCCTGCTAATGATGCTAGCGCTTCTGACTAACCAGCACCTGGGTGATACTGACAATGTGGACTCAGGGCATTCACAACTGTAACTGTATTGGAAAGGTCGGGACTAATGGCAAGGGACAGAGTCCCACTCAGGGCAACCCTGTATCCCCTACATCTTGCAACAAAAGGGCTTGGCGTTTATTAATGGAGAAAGAAATCAGATGGATGACGTGACCCAAGTGTGGTGACCAACTGATATTAATAAGAAGACACACCTTTGTGTCTGGAATATACCAAGTGCCTAAAAGATATTGTATGAAAATGATGATGGTGGTGGTAATGATTTTTAGTAGCTCTAAACACCTTGCCCATCTCAAATGCTTCTGTTGCAATATGTTTAAGAAAAAGATATCCTACACCATGCTGAGCATCTACGAACATAATGTCATTTATTTTCACCCTTCTAACCCTGGAATGAAGGTTTTATCTCCACTTTATAGATAAGGAAACTGGGATGTAGGGGGTTTGAACCACTTGCCAAAGGTCACCCAACTAAGTGGTAGGGCCAGGAGCCAAACCCAGTCTGTTTGTGTACAGGGCTCAGCCTCTTCACCACCGAGCTGCACTGCCCCACCGAGGCACACTAGCTTCAGTCCCTAGCAGCTGTCCTAGGGACTCAGGCCTTTGAGTCTGTGATTGTTCAAAATTAACCAGGGGCTGATGAATGGAAACCCTACTCAGAACCTTGCTTTCTCTACAGCCTCAGGCCAATAGTTTAATCACCTTGTGTTTCAGTCTCTTCATCTCTAAGCAAAAACTTATACCTACCTACACACAATGGGACTAGGAAGATTAATCGGATGCTCCAGAAGTGCTTTTAAGAGGAAAAATATGGATCATTTTCATTATTATTTTAATAGCTTTGGACTCAGGTATCCCCAGTTTACCCGGAGGTGGAGAGCTTGGAAGAGGGAGGTTGATGAGATTCATTTTCTCCAGCCTTGTCCTCTGAGCTAACCAGGAAAACACAGACACCTCTCGCCCTGAAGTTTAGGGTGGATCACCCCATACCCAGCCTGGTTGTGCTGTGGTCCCAAGGGCTAATGGCCACCCACAGTCATCTGAGAAGCTGACATCCAAAGAACCGTAAGACAACAGTCTGCCACCACTCTCCCCCACCACCAAGGGCAGGGACATTTCCTGTCTTTTTTGGCATATCCTCATTATCTAGAATAGGGTCTCATACATAGTGGTCCTTAAGAAATATATGTTGAATGAATAAATGACTGGAGGGAGGGAGGGAGGGAGTAAGTGAATGAATGAGCAGTAAAATAAACCAAGAAATGTCAGAGAATAGGAAACCATACAGGAGATTCTCTTGGTCTGAAAGGAGAAGCAGAGGAGTCTTCCAATGGCCATCCATACTATGAGAACCTACTATGTGCCGGGCATTGTGCCAGATGCTGGGATAGAAACAAAATTCGATGGTCCCTACCCTCAAGGAGTTCACAGTCTAAGAGAGAATCAGGTTCATTGATGGTTATCGTACAGTGAGTATGGGCTCTGATAGACAACTAGAGTATCACGTGAGGCATTAATTTCACCTGAAAGGTCAGGGAAGACAGAGGGCATGGCATTTATGCTGGACCTTCATGGAAGAACAGGGTCTCCCAGGGATGAGGTAAGGAACGCTCCTGCTCTAGAATGGAAGCTCCATGAGGGCAGGGATTTGTGTGTGTTGTTCATTAATGCATCCCTGCATCCTCAGCCCTACTTAGTAGCAGGTGCAGGGCAAGACCCTATGAGTGCATATGTACGTATGTGTTCAGTGCACATGTATTACAAGTAAGCTGGCCAGAAGGAGCAAAATCATAAACTTGCAAGGATGATAAAGAACTACTTTGTTCTATAGTGAGGCAGGGATATGTTATTTGCTGAGGAGGGGAAAAGTAGTAACAAGAGATGGGGCTGGTAAAATAAGTCAAATTTGGAAGGGCCTTGAACACTATGTTCATACTCAGGAATCTGGAATGTTTCCTGAACTGTGTCCTTGAATATTTCAATTTAATCTTTCGAGCAAATTTTTTTCTCCCAGGCTTTCCTCTGCCAGGCCTGAGGGCATGCTCACAAAATGTAAAATCTGTTTAAATAATTAAATCTGTGGCCAAGAGCAGTGGTCAGGGTAGAGGACGCTGGCCTGTGACATCGTAAATCACTGCCATTCCTGGTACTTGGCTCAGCCCAGGAGCTCTGGGAAAGTGGGTGAACAGACGGTGTGGCCCTGGGGCAGCCGGGAAGCACCGAGTCAGCATTCAGGACCTGGTTTGGGATGAATAATGGAGAAGAGGCGGGACAGTCATGCCACCAGCCCATCACCTTGCTGACAGACAGAGGAAGGCTTCAACGCCCCCACCCTGCTTCTCTCCCCTCTTTAGTATCCACACCACTCCTCTGGCAAGAGGATGGGAGTGGGAGTGGGGACAGACATAGTAGGGGCCCCCTTCAATGAAAGACCCTCCCATTCTGGCTGGGCTTTAGAGAGCGTGAGGCCCCGAAGGTCTGTGAAGACTCAGCTGGAGTCAGGGAGAACTTACAAGAGGAGGGAATGGTAGGGCCGCCTCCACCGTAAGGCCACCAGGGGAGGGACCCTGCCTCCTTGCTTGGCCCAGCTATGTTCATCCACTGACTGGTTTGGAATTGAGCACCTACTATGTGCCAGGCTCTTCACATATGTTATCACAAACAGTGATTAAGAGTAGATGGGGCGTGTGGGTGGCTGAGTCAGTTAAGCTTCCGACTTTGGCTCAGGTCATAATCTCACAGTTCGTGAGTTCAAGCCCTGCATTGGGCTCTGTGCTGACAGTTCAGAGCCTGGAACCTGCTCAGATTCTGTGTCTCCCTCTCTCTCCGCCCCTTCCCCGCTTGCGCTCTCTCTTTCTCTCAAAAATAAAGAAACATTAAAAAAAAAAAAAAAAAGAGTAGAGACCCCCTTGGATCTAGACAAGCCAGATCCCAAAGCTAACTCTCCCACTCAGCTGGATGGATTCAGGAAAGTCATTTGATCTCCCTGTGCCTTCATTTTCTCACTTTGAAAATGGGATAAATCTTAGGAGTCCTGTGAGGATTCCATGAAAATCACATTCACATCAATCACCTTGAGCACTGCCTGGCTCACAGTAAATGGTATATAACTGTTAGTTCCATTGACCATCCAACTAGCAAATACTCGCTGAACATCTGTCCATATGCCAAGCTCTGCAATACGTGCTTCATGTGTAACCTCGTTCATTCATTCATTTAATGAGTACTGATAAGTGCCTACTACTTGCCAGATTCAATGTGAGCTCATCCCTCTGCATTATATCATGGATTCATTTTAGAAGTATGTCTTGAGTTTCTACTCTAAGGGAGGCCAGAGCCAGGGATTTCGGCAGTACAGACTGTCCCTGATGCTCCCTGTGTTAGTTTCCGAAGTTGGCCCTTAGAAAACACCACAGACTAGGTGGCTTCCACGACAGAAATTGCCTCGCAGTTCTGGAGGCTAAAAGTCCAAAACCAAGGTGTCTGCAGGGTTGGGTCCTTCTGAGAGCCATGAGGGAGTATCTGCTCCATGCCTCTCCCCCTGGCTTCTGGTGGTTTGCTGGTCATCACTGGCATTCCATGGGTTGTAGAAGCATCATCTTGATCTCTGCCTTCATGTTCATGTGGCCTTCTCCCTGTGTGTCTGTGTCCAAATTGCCTCTTTTTATAAGGATGCCAGTCTTGTTACATTAGCATCCACCCCATTTTACCATGACTGCCTCTGTAAAGACCCTGTCTCCAAATGAGGTCACATTCTGAGATACCGCGGGTTAGGACTCCAGCATTTCTTTTTCAGGAGGTACAGTTCCACACATAACACTGCCTAATGATACTCTTCTCTTCTAAGACTTAACACACACTGTCACGCATGCAACAAATATTTGCTCTAGTGGGAACCAGGCCAATGCTATCTCACCCATCCACTCCTTGAGCAAATGTTTCTTCCTTGAATGTTCCAGCCTCCATTATAGGCACTTCACAGACAACACAACCTACTTATTATGCTGCACAGTTTACAGCCAAGGCACCATGCCTTGGAACTTCAGGTCGGCCTCAAGGCCCACAGTCCTCCCAAGGTGACTGCTCTCTCCAAAACTCGGGAATCGTTGCTTCTTCTGCAGCCCAAGCCAGGGAAAACCCATTTTCCCCATCTTAGGTGTCCAAGAGAGGCAATGAATATGCTGCTTGTACTGCAGAGCAGCTGAACAGACAATTAAAAAACAAGACCAAAAAAAAAAAAAAAAAACAATGCCCAAGAATGGACAACAATCCTATCCCATTAGTTGTTTGGCAGAGCTAAAGATAGCCTTGCAGTGACTAGTTGAGGGGGCGTTTGGTGCCACAGCCTGTCTCTAGTACACAAAAGGAGTGGGGGCATTGTTGGCTGTGGTGGAGGCTTAGTTAGAATAAAGGCAGAGGAGGAAAGAATAGACAAGTTCACCCTTAATGAGAAATGACCTTCATAACTCCCTGGGTCTCCCTAGAGTTTCCTTTGTAGAATATTACATTTTTCCACATCTAATTTCAATCCATCTGTCTTATCACTAGTGTCGAAATATTAATAAAGATGGTTTTGTTTAGGCCTTTTATTTATTATAATATATATAAAATGATGTTCTGCTCCTTTTCCCCTTTATATTCTTTTCTCTTGTTTTGTAGGGTCCTTGATATTTATATTAATAGAGTTGATGTGTCATCAGGTAAGGCTGACACCCTTGGCCCTTTGCCATCCATAGATGCCCTGGCAAGGGCTGGACACGTCCCTCTCTGCCCACCAAGACTTATGGCCACAGTCAGAGCTGGCTAGTAGCTTCTCCATGTCATACCTCGTTCCAAGGTGGCCCAAAGCCTCAGTCCACAGCTCTGGTTCCCCACAAGCAGCCTACAGTTTATTTTCCCCTTCCATCTGTTTTCTGCATTTTGACTGCACTTGTTCCCTGCTAGCATCTACTGTAAGGGCTGGGAATCTTCATTTGGTTTCAGGGAGCCTTTGGCTCTGTTTTGTCACTATCTGGAAGTGAGGCACCCCAGCCTTTATGGGGTGCCCTTGGGGCTCAGTCAGATAAGCGTTGGACTCTTGATTTTGGCTCAGGGCATGATTTCATGGTTCATGAGTTCAAGCTCCATGTCCGGCTCTGCACTGACAGTGCAGATCCTGTTTGGAATTCTCTATCTCTCCCTCTCTCTCTCTGCCCCTACCCCATTTGTCTCACGCTCTCTCTCTCTCTCTCTCAAAATAAATAAACTTAACAAAAAGTATTTAAAAAAAAAGAAATTAGCACAGGCTTTGACACATTCTAAAACTTGAATCTTGGTCCACCACTCACTAGCTTTGTGCCTTTGGGCAAGTGGATTCGCCATTCAAGGCACAGGTTCCTCAACCACAGAATGAGAACTTGCTGCACCCAACACGGCATCACTGGTAGTTAATGGGAGGATATTATCTAAAGTTCAGAAATGGGAGATTTGCTTACTGCAACGTGATGATGGAGTTTCTATTAAAACCAGACTTTATCTAGCTTGGACTTCACTAAAAAAAAAAAAAAAAAAAAAAAGTCACACTCTTGGGGTGCTTGAGTGGCCCAGTCAGTTGAGTATCCAACTCTTGGTTTCAGCTCAGGTCATGATCCCAGGGTCATGGGATGGGGCCCTCCCCCAGCCCCTACACTGGGCTCCACCCTGAGCATGGAGTATGCCTGGGATTGTTTCCCTTTGTCCCTCTGCCCCTCTCCCCTGCTCCCACTCACTGTCTTAAAAAAAAGAAAAGAAAAGAAAAGAAAAGAAAAGAAAAGAAAAGAAAAGAAAAGAAAAGGAAAGGAAAGGAAAGGAAAGGAAAGGAAAGGAAAGGAAAGGAAAGGAAAGGAAAGGAAGAATAGTCTTACTGGATTTGACACAATAACCAAAAGAAGGATGGGGGCATGTGTCATGACCCCCATTTCACAAAAAAGGAGACTGGGGCTTCTGAAACAGCATGAAGCCAAAACTGGAAGAAACCCGAAACATCCTCTGGTCCCTAATACAGGTGGCAAAAATACAGGTGGCCAAGATGGAAGAAATGACCCAAGGTCAGAGGGAAAGTTGGCCCTCAATTCGCTGTCCTGGACTTTCATTGACACCCCCCCCCCCCAGACTTCCAGGTGCTGGTTAGATACTTGGCAATTACACATATTTTAAATACAAAATAAAATATTTTCTTCTGAAAACGTAAGGACGGGTTTGGAGGTAAGCCTGTTGGGGAGGCCTAAAGCTCTCCTTAAGCAATGCAGATTAACAGACATTTCCCAAGCATCTCTGCTCTCACTCACCCGTCAGCAGCCACAAGGGCCTCCACCTCTGTGTGGGGACATGCCTGCAGCACAGGCCTTGGCATCCCCTTGCCCCCTCTGCCCTACATACTTATCACCTCACTTCCTCAGGTCCTTGCTCAAAGGTCACAGCCTCAGGTTGGCTTTCTCCAGCACCCTATTTGAAATTGCCAACCCTTCGCCCTCCCCAACACTCTATCCTGTTCCTATACACCTTCAAAAATGCTAGAAGTTTGTGTGTTATCTCTTTTCTCCCACTACAACGTAAGTTTCCTCAGGGCCAAAACTTGTTTCTGTTTTCTTCACTGCTGTATCCCTAGGGCGCAAATCAATGCCCTTGCACTTTAGTTGCTCAATAAAAACTTCCTGAGGGACTGGATAAAAGAATGAATGAATGAGGGAGACAGTGAACGAATGAAAGAATCTATCCTGTAAGACCGTCATGGCACAATTTTTTTTATAGCATGCAATGGAAGCACACATAGTTAGAAAGGAAAAGTCTGGAAACACCAGAGATAGGACGTTATTTTAGCTCTTAGTGCCAGGAGGGCAGAGTACAGAGCTAGCACTCCAAGCAGAGGGAACAGCACAAAGTCTTAGTGTCAAGAAACCAGATGATATGATCTGATGGCAGTGAATATTTCCAGGTAGCCAGAGAAGCATTTCATAGTGTGTAATTTACAGAGCACCAGCCCTGCAAGATGCCCCTTGATAAAAGGATTTCTTGTTGTGTTCCCTGCAGAGCAAGGCAGCTAGAGATTCAGAATCCATGGAAATTCCTCAGGCATCTCTTGGCTCAAGGCACGCTCTCTCCATTTAGGGTTCCTTAACAGTAAAGATGAGCATAATAATTGCAGGGTTAATGTGAGGATTAAATGAAATAATGCACTGATCACAACGCCAAGTACTATTGTCCTCAAAGTCTGGGTCTAGTACAGTGGCTACAAGTGCTGATTTCAGAGGATGTCTGGGCTGGAAGCTCAGTCCCCTGCTGACCAGCTGGATGGATACAGGCAAGTCACTTGTTTGTGCCTCATTTTCCTCATCCATAACTTGGAGATGGAGATAGCATCTGCCTCCCAGAGGTGTGACAATGAAATAAGTTAATAAACTACAGCACGGGAGCCTGACACCTAGTAAGTGCTCCCGTAGTGTCAGCTATTGTTAAAACTAACAATTCCAACTGTTTTCAGTAAGAACTGGCTGGTGACCCACTGTAGGGCTTTTGTGTCATAAATTAGCATAACAGAGGCTCTGAGTTGTCCCACAACAAATAAACTTGCAGAGCCTCATTCAGTATTTTTCCCATACTAATTCCCCTCACCATGCTCCCTTAGACCGCCCCCCCCCCCCCCCCCGCCCCCCAGCTAGCCTATTAACAATCCAAATGCCTGTTTTCTGGGGGCACACCTTTGGGAAAGGGCTGCATATTGGGGAGCTGGAGAGAGACTGCAGATGGGGCGGAGGTGAGAGCTAGGACTTCCAGCTGTGCATCTTTCTGGCCTTGGAAGTCTCCAGAGGGGATAGAAGGAGGGATGTGACCCAGGGGCAGTCACATAAGAGGAGCCCCCCTCTCAGGCAGGCCCTGTGGATTGGGGTGGCCTAGACCCGTGTCAGGGAAGCCAGTTAGATGGCTGTGGCAATGGCCCAGCTGAAAGAAACAGCTTTAAGTTGCAGGTGGTGGCAGTGGACTGGAGAGAACTGGTACTTGTAGGAGATATTTGGAGACAGGAATGTCAAGGACAGAGCAAAGCAGGCGGGGCACACGGAGGCAAACCCCCAACCCCAGGCTGTAGGGGCACCACCTGACTCTGGTAGACTTCGTAATGAAAGGAATGCTGTGGGCTTCACAGCTTACCCCTAGCACACAATGAACACCGGAAGGATGAGGGTCGGCCCATGTAAGGGCTGGGAAAGGTCACTCAGGACAACTGTGGGGCTCCTTCTCTCAAAATGTGTCTCAGGAACACCCTGGAAGCCACGAGGGAACAAAAAGGAGCTAAATCCTTGCTAACCTGAGCCCTGGGCTACTTTTCCTCTTCCTCCCATCACCCTGTCTAACCCCTTACAAACGCACGCACACACACGCATCATCATCTTCCCTTCTGGTCAAATTCCCACGGGACCTCGCACCCAGGAAGCTTCAGCCCCCGGGGAAGAAAAATCTTAGACCCGGGAGGGCAAAGCCTTGGCCTCAACGCCCATCTCCCACCCTCCCAGCCGGATGCCCTTAGGAATTAAATCCATCCCTCTGAGATCAGTCCCCTCATCTGAAAAATGGGGCTGCTGCTGCCTTGCTGAGTTGTGAGGATTAGCTAAGACACGCGTCAGGGGCCAGTAAAGGGCGTGGCCGTGGAAGTTGCTGCTGACAGCTGACATTTACTGAGTACCTCCTAAGGGCAGGCACGACAGGCCCTTCCAGGCTTCCTCTCTCCTTCTGGCTGGGTGCTGGCACTCTTCTGACCCCTTTGTCACAGAGAGAAACTGGAACTCAAGAGGGCAGGTAGCTAGGCCAAAATGACACCACAGGGAACAGCTGGGAAGCGAACCCAGGGAGTCTGGCCGCACCCCTTCACCACTCTGCCAAATAAAGGCTCTAAGGAAGCACACGCAGAGACAGCTGCAGTGGGGATTCGCTGCAGAATGGCCTCAAGGAAGTCACTTCATAATCAGGAGGCCCGGGTTCCTCCCGGGCAAAATGGGAACTCACGGGAGCTGAGTCCCCAGTGCTAAGTAATGCCAGGGAGTTAAACCCCCAGCTTAAACCCCTTGCCCAGGCCCCAGTGGACTGTGGTCCCTCCCAGTGCCCTGACTTCCAGCAGAGGGACAGCTGCCACCACCGGCAACTCGTGGTTCCCTCACCCCGAAGGAAGAAGGAAGCAGCCCTGAGGGCTGGGGTTGGGAGTTCCAGGCAGGCCCCTCATAGCCCAGCCCTCCGGCAGGCTGCCTTCCGGCTTGGCATTTTCTCCTGGCACCTCTGTGGCCGGGCACTAAAAATAGCCTGTGATGGCTCTGCAGCCTGCCCAGCTCCCCACTGAGGATTCTCGCCCTTTGTGGGCAGTGATTGTCCGCTGCCTTCTGACTGCTGTTGGCAATGAAAGCACTAGATTATCTCGGCAGAGGCTGCCCCAGAACCCAGGCTGGGCCCCTCGAGGCCGGAGGGGGCCCTGGATCCAGCTGCCCAGCTGAGGGGTCTCCAAGCCAGCCGCACGGGCAGGGGTGGCCAGGGTCCTGGGCTGGGGGAAAGGGACCCTAGCAGAGGAGGAAGTGAGGGAGTAGAGTGGAGAAACCAGGGCACAAGAGGAGGGCAGCTGCAGCCAAGAGAGAAAATTAAGAAGGGGCCAGGTCGCTTTCTTCCAAACTGAAATAGTCTTGAGCCAGAACAAAGGAGGCAAGTCAGGGCAGAAGATGTGAATTAGCTGGATCATAACAGCCGCCGGTCACTGGCAGGCCGCATGCTGCACGTGGGCCATTTGCACGCCGCACAAAGGCCCCCAGGCTGGGATGGTTGAGTGAGGCTGAAACCGGTATGGGCTGTGTTGCCCAAACAAAGGGGCATCCCCTTTTTAAAACCAAATTCAGGGGCGCCTGGGTGGCGCAGTCGGTTAAGCGTCCGACTTCAGCCAGGTCACGATCTCGCGGTCCGTGAGTTCGAGCCCCGCGTCAGGCTCTGGGCTGATGGCTCGGAGCCTGGAGCCTGTTTCTGATTCTGTGTCTCCCTCTCTCTCTGCCCCTCCCCCGTTCATGCTCTGTCTCTCTCTGTCCCAAAAATAAATAAACGTTGAAAAAAAAATAAAATAAAATAAAACCAAATTCACGACACACACTATGTGGATTAGCCTTGGCCCCGATCATTGGGCACCTATGTAGACCCACTGGGGTTGCAAGCATGTTCTGCTCTCTCATTTCATCGTCAAAGCCCTGCAGGCTGTTTTTCTTTCCCCGTCTTTTTTAAATCTTTTTTTTTTTTTTTCAGTTTATTTATTTGTTTTTGAGACAGAGAGAGAGAGAGCACAAGCAGGGGAGGGGCAGAGAGAGAGGGAGACCCAGAATCCAAAGCAGGCTCCAGGCTCTGAACTGTCAGCACAGAACCTGACGCGGGGCCTGAACTCGCAAACCATGGGATCATGACGTGAGCCGAAGTCAGACGCTCAACCGACGGAGCC
This sequence comes from Herpailurus yagouaroundi, assembly GCF_014898765.1. Taxonomy (NCBI): domain Eukaryota; kingdom Metazoa; phylum Chordata; class Mammalia; order Carnivora; family Felidae; genus Herpailurus; species Herpailurus yagouaroundi. Next base: position 8,665,564 of record NW_024412411.1, on the reverse strand, counting down.
ACCCAGGCGCCCCTTTTCTTTCCCCATCTTACTGAGGGCCGGAGAAGTTCGGTCACATGCCCAGGCACACAGAGCTATAAAGCAACAGAAACAAATCTTGATCCCTGATGCTCCCCCAAGCAGAAAGTGTATGCTGTTTATACTGTGCTATGGGAGTTCATTTTAACAGCAACTGTGGATAGACTGATGGTTATGACAGGCATCGTGCTAGACATTTTGCATACGTCCGATCCTCAAAATAACCCCGCAAGTGAGAAAGGTCATCTTCAAGGTGTGGATGAAGAAAGCTGAGGGGCAAGCATGTTAAGTAAATTGCCCAAGCATATTAAGTAAATGGCCAAACTGGGATTCAAACCAGAGTTTCCTTCCTTGAGAGCCCTTGCTCGTAACAAATATGAACCAAAGCCATCTGAGGTTCCCCAGCCCTTTGAAATATGCCTAAAAAGGGACCTATTAGCCCCTGATCTATACCTGAGTGCTCTCCAGACATCTGCAAATTCCCTAGAGCTTGGGTTTTCACTGCACAGCCAGGTCTGATTTCCCCGTTTCCAAAATGGCTCCCCATCCCTCAGCTGACAAAGGAAGAGCAGGAGTGATTGGCCATAGCTTAGTGGGCATGTGGGGGGGGAGGGGCTTCCTACCCACGCATGCTCCATTCCAGCCCAGTCGGGGGCACGACCCTTCAGCTTTGATCTTCCCAGGTATTCCACTGACGGTATGGAGGTCTAGGAGATGGGAAAAGCTTACATCACAGCAAGGCAAATGATGTAAATAGGAACATTTGCCTCCCCTGCCCTTGAAACCCTGTAGCCACCCCACCTACAGGACCTCCCTACTGGCCACTGCTCCCCATGGGCAATAGGGCTCTGCCAGGTTGCACAGACCCTTCTCTGTCTTCTTCACACTCCTCTCCTCTGCCTCAAGCCACAATTTTCTACTAAAACCTTTTTTTTTTTTTAATGTTTGTTTATTTCTGAGAGAGAGACAGGGACAGAGTGTGAGCAGGGGAGGGGCAGAGAGAGAGGGAGACACAGAATCCAAAGAGGCTCCAGGCTCTGAGCTGTCAGCACAGAGTCCAACGCGGAGCTCAAACTCATGAACTGCAAGATCATGACCTGAGCCGAAGTCGGACACCCAACCGACCGAGCCACCCAAGCACCCCTTAAAATCTTATGCAAAGCAGTATAACTTGATGTCCTTTCAAACTGCCCCTCAACTTACTCTTTACCCCAAAGGGAGTGACCTCCCAGTATATTTTCTTAAATTCAATTCTCCCCCTACAATGAACTCTGGTGCCAGCTGTTAAAATACGTTTTTTCATCCCACTTCACCCCTTTTGATATAGTGCCACAGATGGAACAGGCTGCTGTGAGAAGCACTGTGTTCCCCACTGGAAATAGTCAGTCAAAGGCAGAAGAGACAGATGTCAACAATATCATTCAAGGGCATGGGCTCTGAAGTCAGACTGCCTGGGGACAAATGCTGGCCCCGTCACTTCTTGCTAAGCCTCAGTAGCCTCTTCTGGAAAGTGGGAAGAACACTAATGCCTACCTCACTTGTTGGTAATACCTACTAATAACCACCACATGCTGAAAGTATTAAATAAAATGATGTATATAAAATGCTAATTATTGTGCCTGCAATGTAGTAGGCTACAATAAAGATGAACTGTTGCCTTAGCTCAGGCTGCTGAGTACCATGCACCTGGTGGCTTATAAACAACAGAAGCTGATTTCTCACAGTTCTGGAGGCTAGGAAGTCCAAGAATAAGGTGCAGATAGGTTCCATTTCTGCCAAAAGCCTGCCTCCCAGTTTATAGATATCTATCTTCCCTGGATCCATCAACCCCTGGAGTGGTTTTTATAAGGACACTAATCCCATTCATGAGTGCTTATCTCATGACCCGATCAGCTTACAAAGACCCTACCTCCCAATACCATCAGACTGGGGGCAAGGGTTTCAAGATAAGAACTTGGGAGGTAGAACATAAACACTCAGTACATTGCAACTATCATTGCTTTTTGTTTCTGTATTATTATTTTCTTCCAACCCTAAGCTTTTCTGAGACTACTTTTGTTCTCTGCTATATCACCAGGGTCTACCTCAAGACTTGACACATAGTAGGCATTTGATAAATATTTTTAGAATAAATACATGAATTGAAGGATGGGCAAAAGATAAGTAAATACTAAGAGGATTGTCCTACACACCAGAAGGACGTCATGAGTCATTCTTAGTGCTCAATGGTTTGATTTCAATTTCTTGCTATTCACTGTGTGTTTTCCTATTTGCCTGGTGTTACCGACAGGAGAAAGTACAGTCAGTTCTGCTATAATGCCCCATATGTGTTCCAGAAATCACTGTGCTGTGCATAACTGTGCACAAAAAAACCATGGACTTACAAGGGAAATGGAGTTAAGGGCACAACATTCCCAAATGTCACAAATAAATAGCACAGTTTTTTGTTTTGTTTTAAGATGGGAACCTAATAAAAATAGTAGTACAGTTTTAAATATAGTCAGTGGCTAAATGCATAAATCCTACGGTAAAAATGGCACTTTACCTTAAAAAAGACCTGGAGTTTGCTTGTGGAAGTGGACATCAGAAGCATGAGTTGTTGCGAAGGAGGATGATGTGACATTGGACGGAGTCTGGCCCCACATGTGGATGGGTGTGGCTCATATCACAGGCAGTGAACTAAGAGAGCTGGTGGGCGTTTGATATGTATGCATGTGTGTGCATTTGGCATATTCCTATGTGGCTTTGTCCAGCTGGGTTTTTGGCATTCACTTAGTGTTTTTCACTGGGGAGAGTTGCATTATGCTCACGCCGTTCCCTACTATAAATTGCGTTAGAACAAATTCCTATTTTCAAAACAAGCATGTTAGCTGAACTGACTGGAGGTTGTTTGATGCTTGTATTTTACTGCGTGTTAGTCTTCTTCATGTTTCTGCTTCCTACCAAAAGTGAGCTAAATGATTGGGGCCCCTTCCCTCCAATCGTCCATGCTTTCAACAAGCACCTATTGAGTACCTACTGTGGGCAAGCACTTGAAACATAGGGATAAAAGTACCAATAGTCCCTGAGTTTACTGGGTTTACATTCTGAAGACAGAAGCAAAGAATAAGCAAAATATTTATACAGTATTTCAAATGATAAGTTCTGCCCCTTGGCAGGGGCATTTCTTATTTTTTTCTTTCTTTTTCCTTTTTTTAATTTTTTTAATGTTTATTCAGTTTTGAGAGACAGAGAGCAAGCAGGGGTGGGGCGGAGAGAGGGGGAGATACAGAATCAGAAGCAGGCTCCAGGCTCCAAGCGGTCAGCACAGAGCCTGATGCTGGGCTCGAACCCACGAACCATGAGATCGTGACCTGAGCCGAAGTCAGACGCCTGACTGAGCCCCCCAGGCGCCCTGGCAGGGGCATTTCTAAGCTCAGCAACACTGAGTTCTTGTCCACGTCGGACATCAGCCCTCACTGCAGTAACTCACATTCAAGGTTCTAGTGACATCTGCTGCCCCTGGTTCACATTGGGGGCACCTGCCCCCTACAGAACTGGAGTGCCAGTTCTTCTTAATGAAAGAAAACCCTATGGTTCCTAATGAAAACTGGACATGTTCGAAGAACCTGGTAGAGCAAAAGAGGGCTACTTTGGAGGGTGGGTTGGTCTTGATTGGCTGTAAGGTTTTCCCCATGCTCTGAGGAAGGGTCTTCATCCTGCTGGGAACTTTAGATAATGCAATGGCAATTGACAAGTCCCTTGCTTAAAATTCTTCAAGACCTTCCCATTTATTTTGGTTAAAAATCCAAACACCTTGCCATGACCTAAAAGGCCATGTTCTGACTCTGGCCCAACTCTCCTACCTCATTTCACTGGGGTCTAGCCACACTTGGCCCTGTCTTCATTTCTTAGCACATTGCCTCCTCTGGGCCTTTCCATCTACTCTACCCTCTGCCTGGAATGCTCTTCCTTGGGACGGTTCACGCTCATCCTCTCTCTGCTCAGAGTCCTTCCCTAGTATTTGTGTCATCAGAATGTTTCTTTTATTCACACTTTTGATCATAATCGCATATCACCTCATATATAAGCTTCCTATTGCTGTTGTAAAACATCACCACGATTATAGTGGCTTAAAGCAGCACGCATTTATTCTTTCACAGTTCTGGAAGTTAGGAGCCTAAAATGGGTCAGCAGGACAGTGTTCCTTCCTGAGGTTCTGAGGGAGAATCCCTTTCTGTGTCTCTTCCAGCTTCTAGAGCTGTCTTCCAGGTCCCGGCTCATGGTCCCTTCCATCTTCAATCATACCAACCTCACCTCCTCTTGCCTTATCACCTCCTCTCCGATTCTGGGCCTACAGCCTCCTTTCTCCGTGAGCACTTATTATCACCTTGGGCCCGCCCAGATAACCTAGGTTCACCTCTCCATCTCAAAATCCTTAACCTCATCACCTCTGCAAACTCCCTTTCATTATGTAAGTGACAAACCTTCACAAGTTTTGGGGAATAGGATGTAGACATCTTGGGGGTGGACATCTTTATTCAACCTACCATCTTCTGTTTATTTATTTGATTATTTGTCTACTGTCTCCCCACTTAGCTCTAAATCCCATGAAAAAGGGGCCTTCTTTGCCTGCTCTACTACTGTTTTCCAAGAACCCAGCCTAATTCCTGGCACATCATAAGTGATCAATAAATATTTCTAGAATAAAGAAATTGATGGGTGGGAATTTGAATAAAACTCAGTTTTTAAAAATTATTTATGGAAGACTCTGTAGTCTAATTATAGGGTAAGAGTTCTACATTTGCTCCAAACCTTGCAACTAGCTAGCTGTGTGACTTAGGGCAAGTTGCATTACCTCTCTGAGGCTCCATGGCCACATCCGTAAAACTGAATACAAAAACAAATACTTACCTCGAGATATTGCAGGTATTAAATAATATTATGACTAGGAAAAGTACTTAGAAACTGTAAAGCATTAGCAGCTATGATAACTACTGTTACATAGATTATAGATGAGCAAGACTGGGTCTAATGGGGAAATTACATACATAAATAACTAACACAAGGCATATGTATGCGTTACTAGGGTTACTGTGTGCTGAGGGAGATCGTGGCATATAAAAGAAAAGTTAATTCCAATTGGGGAGCTAGAGAAGATATAGTTATGAGTATTGTGGGGTGACCCTAATGGTGGCAGGGAATGGCAGAAAATAGGAAAGTATAAAATTATTGTCAAATTTAAATAAATCCCCGAGAACAGCAGAGGCAGAAAAGGGAGATGCTAGAGGAACCATTTGCAATGACCATCTGGCTTGTTAAAATTGATTAAAGGTAAAAAGAGAAATAGAGATCTATGTCTGTGGCATTAAATTACTCCTCAGATGAGTGGGTCTGCGAATTGCAGGCTTCCCTTGCTACAATCACTGAAATATCCAAAGACATGATTTCAATTTATAAAAAAAATTCATTTTAAAACTCCACTAAAGGCAGCCTTCATTGAGAAATATTCCACATTGCTCAATTACTTTATTAAATCCCCCCTCTTTAATGTGTTATAAAGGGCAATATGATATTCTGCAAAAATAAAACAGACTTTGTTTCGTGTCTTAACTGGGGAATAGGGACAGGGGTATGCATGGTATTCATCTTAAACCTTTTTAAAATTTTCAACATTTTGTCATCAATTTAGAGGAAGAAAAACGCAAATAGGCTTTGGAGTAAGAGCGACTTGAACACAGGTGTTGTTTGCACTGCCTCCTGGCTGTGTTATATTGAGCAAGTTATTTATATTTCTTAGCCTCGGTTTTGTCTTCTGTTAAATGGCAACACTCATGATTACCTCTAGGTAGGCGTGAGAATGAGAGGCACCATGGGTCATATTCCCTGTTCGTGTTACAGACCTGCCTCACAGCAAGAAGTCCATAAATGTCAGTTCCTTAATGCAGAAAAGATAAGGAAATAACTCAGAGAAGCAGACCCTGGTGGAATTTAAGGTGCTTTGTTACATAGTGATATAAAGAAGTCACTCCCTCCTCTGGGCCAAGTTCCTCTTCTAAAAAATAGGAGTTTTAGTCTAAGACTTGGGAATACGTGCCAGCCTCAACCAATAGGCTTAAATCCTATCTTGCAAAAGCTTCTGAAGCCATGTCCAAGTTCATTGGGGACGTTTGTTTAGCAGTGCCTACTATGGTATGGGTTCTAGGAATGATGGTGCACAAATCTGGTATTTGCTGTCTGGAGCTTCTGACCCCTGAAAAACACTGGCAAAATCGCTTTGGAACAGCCTCTTCTAAAAGTTACACCACACACATACCACCAGCACCATGGTCACCACAACCACCACCATCACCAGCTCAGCAGGCAAAATCAACGACCAGCTCCTCTGTATTTGCAGCCCTGTGTGCAAATATCTCCACTGTCTCACTATTGCCTTAGTTCGAGGTAGGTGTTTGTTTATGTGCCCGTCAGTTCCAGACCCTAATTCCTTGAGGGCCGAGACCCAGCCCTCATCACTTCCATAAAACCAAAGAGGAGGCAGAGTATCGCGGCAGAATGAGCTTCTGCTTTAGTTCACCCTGTGGCTCCACCACTCCGAGAGCCCCCAGACCTCAGACGAGTCATTTTGCTTCCCGGACCTCAGTTTCCTCATCTGTAAAGTACAACAGTAGCTCCTCATGTGGTAGGTGTGAAAGCCACAGTGGGGTTGGGATTGAGAGACCAAGTGGAAGGCTACCTACCCCAGGACTCAGAGGGGGAAAGAAAGACCTAGAGAGGAGCAGGAATGGACAGTGTGCCACATCAAGAATGGAATGGTCAGATTCAGCCCGTGACTGGATGAGGCCCAAGAATTGCATGGAGCCAAACTCTCCGCCAATGCACCTCCTGCCTCCTGCCTCTCTCTGGTCCCCCTTGTCAGCACCTCCCCAACATCCAAGAGTTATGGGTCTGATCCAGGAGGATGAGGAGAAGGCTGACTCAGGAGCAAGGTTATGATGACTGGCTTTAACCACAAAGCAGCTGCCAAGCTGAGCGCAGGTGGTGAGATGACTGCTCCCTGGAGCCGCCCTTACGCCTCCCACGGGCACCTGTGGTCAGTGGTCTTGGAAGCCTGCAAGGATTCCTCTTGGAAGCCTCTAACCTGCCGGTCAGAGGAGCCACAGTTCCCCAAACGGGCGACTTACTGCTTCCTGGGTACAGGACCTCCTGGAAGGTCAGTGATGTGGGCCTGGCCAGGGCCTGCCACAAGGGGGAGCCCGAGAGACTGAGGCTGAGGGTGAGGGTGGCTAGGCCAGGTTAGCGGAGAGGGGCAAGAATATTAGAGGGGGAAGCAGGCTGCGTCCTGTGTCCTGTGTCTCAGGAACAAAGACGGGCACTCGGCTTCCATGATGCTGGGCAGATGCGGGGATGGGGTAGGATGTGGGGAGCAAGAGTGGAGCGAAGAGATCAAGCCCCCTGTGGAGCCAACTCTAACTTTTCATTTGTAGGGGAATGTCAGCCAGGTTTTAAGAAGCAGGATGGGGCAGAAGCAGGGGGCTTGATAAAGGCCTCTTGAAACACTAATATTTATTTCCCGCAAGCACACCTTAGATTCATGCACAAGGGAGAAACAAGATTTTGTTCCACTTAGAGCTTATTCTTCTTAATGCTGATGAGTTGTAAGATGAGCATTAGTGGGACATAAAAATTATGATCATGATAACAACAATAATAAAAAGCATTTAAATTTGTAGAGCACTTTATACTTTACAAAATGCTTTCTCATTCATTAGCTCATGTGAGCCTCATAATAGCTCCCTGGGGAAGGCAAGATGACTGTCATTATTCCGTTTTATGGGTGAGAATCAGGCTCAGAGAGGTAAAGTGACGATCCTGAGATCACATAGTTGGTAAGCCAGAGGTCTTTCCCCCAAGCCCGTGTTTCTTTCTGTAGCCTTCCAAGAGAAGCCTAATCATCTTCGGATCTCTTCCCTGTTCACTGCCCTGCACCTGTCTGCTAAAGGACAGCCTGGTAGATATCCCAGTCAGCCCCAGTGGATGGGCCACCGACCCCACAGTGCAGTTTCCACTGGCCCTCTGCTGACAAGGGAAGATTGGGTCCATCAGATGTGAAACACATTGCTGGCCACGTCCTCCAACAAGATGCTCGGAACATAAGCAGAGCTCACTGCAGAAGCTCCAGAATACCAGCCTCGCTCTGTCATCATGTGGGGACCACACTGATGTCGGCTTCAAAGATAGTTGCATGTTTTGCCGTTCAGAAACAAAGGTGCTAAAAAGTGACAGGTATCAAAGCTGGGGAAAGCCATGCAGGCAGAGCAAAACAGGGAGACACAAATGGAGAGTCAGAGAAGGGAAAGGAGAGAATTGAGGGGGTGGGATTTGGGGAAAGATGAGAAAGAAAGGGAGCAAGCCACAGAGAGGGGGTGAGAGGAGAAGAGGAAAGAAAAAGCCAGCTCCAGAACAAAAGGAGAAGGGAGAGAGACACTTTGAGACAGGGGAGGAGACAGTGCCTGCCTGCCTGCCTGCCTGCCTTTCAAAGTAAGCAAGATGGAAAGCATTTATTTTGAAGAAAGCAGCTTAAATACCTTATTCTCCCGTCCCCAAAATGTAAATTTTCCTTTCCTCACGAGTTAATCAAGCTTAAATTCTAAGAGCTGAAGGGCTTAGCTTAACTGCAACAAAGAATGTGTCCAGTGAAGCTGACCTCTGTCCAGTCAATATGTAACAGCAGCAGAGGACAGGAGATTAACGAGGCTGTCCTCACCCAGGCAAGGCCGGCCAGCCCTACACAAAAGCAGCTGAGCACTGGCTCCCTGGCAGGGCAGACAGCTGTGTGCAAACAAGGAACAAGGACCCCCAACATTCCGGCAGTCTCTGACCACTTCAACTCTTCTGCCGCCTGGACCCTGGGGACCGGGTATGCAGAGGCTCATAGGGTGGATTCTCATTGGCTGAGAGGCTGGTGGGTGGTGCAGAAACCTGAGGGGAGGGGTTTTCTTGGCAGGTGGCCGGCACACTATGGCCCCTTGTGTGGACATACTCCCACAATAGTAATAATTCCAACAATTGCACTAACAACAAATACCCCTCCTTCCTCTTATCTGATTTTTACTATGTGCCAGCACTTTGTTGGAGGCCTGGTTCCAACAACTATTGCTGTGTAAAAATCACCCCCAAATTCACAGCTCAAAACAGCGGTAGATCGAGAAGAAACAGCTCGTCTCTACTCCGTGATCACGATGTCTCGGTCCTCACCTGGGAAGGCTCAAAGGCTAGAGTCACCGGGAGGCGTCTTCTTTCCATGTCCTTGCAGTTGATACAGGCTGCTGGGTGGGGTCTCAGCTAGGATCATTGGCAGGACACTTACATGAGGCCTGTACTTTTCACCCCATGGTGTTCTGTCATCCCATGTGACAGCGCAGGGTTCCACAGGCAAGTGACGACTAACGAGGTGGACCGAGCGTGGCACTTTATAGCCTAACCCAGGAAGCCGCCCAGTGATACAAGTGCTACATCCTGTTGATTAAAGCCCCCCTCAAGCCCACCCGGATTCAAAGAAAGGGAAATCATACTCCAGCTATTAATGGGGGTAGGAGGATGGAGGGGCAGTTGGCAAGGTTCTGGAAGAGCATGTGGAACAGAGACATTATTGGGGCCATCTTTGGTAAACACAACCTGCCACAACTTTGGGAATCTCTCCCTCTTAAATCACAGCAGCAAGTCTATAAGGTAGCACTAGCCCCCATTTTAGGAATGAGGGATCTGATCTTAAAAATATTAAGTAATTTTTTCTGAGATACATTAGTTAGCAATTAGCAGAGCAGGGATTTAACCCAAAGTAGATTACAAAGATCTTACTCTTTATAAGTCTATTTTATTGCTTTCCTAAAACAAGAATGAAAATGACAGCTTACATACAGCCCTTACTATATGCCAGACACCGTCTTAAGCACTTTTTGTTCTATGTCTCATTGAAAACCACATCCATCGCTGCTATTTACTGAGATTACTATGTGCAAAGCATTGTGGTAAGTACTGCAGGTGTAATACCTCAGAACAGTGGCAGTAAGAGGCAAGTGTTGTGCCTGTTTTATAAAAGAGGAAACTGAAGAGAGAAATGATGTAACTTGTGCTCAAGGTCACAAGCTAGGAAGTGCTCGGCTGGGAATCCACCCTGCATTATGTAAAACCAGAGCAGGGTGGCAGGCAGTGCACCCTGGGTGGGGACCATTGGTTCTGCACTAGAATACGAGAGTGCAGGGAGACTCAAGGCTCCCTTCCAAGGGGTGCAGACTTTGCCGTAGAAGGATGTCCAAGAAGCTAGGAAAGCCCACGCAAAACAGGACACAGCCGCCATGCATCTCACTTCTAAGTAATTTCATGTTTTCAAAACACCAGAAGATGACTTTAGCTTCCCAAAGCTAGACAGTACATGGGGATAAGCAATTATCCTGCCCTCGAGGACTCCTACTTCAGAGAAGAGTATAAGATAAACACACAGGGGTGCCTGGGTGGCTCAGTCGGTTAAGCATCTGATGCTTAATTGAAGCTCAGGTCATGGTCCCGGTGTCATGGGATCCAGCCCCGCGTTGGGCTCCATGCTCAGTGTGGAACCTGCTTAGAATTCTCTCTCTCTCTCTCTCTCTCTCTCTCTCTCTCTCTGCCCCTCCACCCCACTCTGTCTGTAAAATAAATTTTTAAAAATAAAAAAAAGATAAACACACAAATAACTACATGTATGGAAGAGATTATGAGAAGTAGGGGGCTAAAACTTGAGAAGAGATATTATTTACTGAAGCAATGAGCAGGCAGAAGGAATAATCTCTCTAAAGAGAGATCAAGGAAGACTTTCTGGAAGAAAAGACATTTGACTGGGATCTTGAAAGATAAACAGAATTCTCAGAGCACAGATGAGAGAGCAAAGCATTGCTCTCCCCCAAATTCCACCTCTACCCATTTCCAGAGTTTCAGCCTCAAAAAGCTATCTCTTTAGAGAGGATTAAAACACACTAGAGTGTGAATGACTGATTGTCTCATGAGATATTTTTACCAGAGAACTCAGAGGAGACCAAGAGTCTTATTTGCATAAGGAACATATGCCCCCCCTGGGGAGAATGTTGAAGGAGTTCTTATAACTTTTAATCAAGTTGCAAAAATGCTGAGATTTACACCCCATCCCTTATTCTTCAAGAATGGAAATGGCCAGAGACATATAACCCAGCGTAGGAGAGCAGTCAGTAGTCTGAAAGGAAAACTCTCTATCCCTGTCCGGGGCAGTGGCCCTCAAACCTCTTCTAGCATGATTTCAAGTTCTGACCACCTTATTGTGTAATGTAAAACGAATCATTTTGTTGCGATAGAACTCAGTTTGCACAGCTGAAAAATAGAAATAATTTAAAATTAAATATTGAGGTTTTGTGACACCTATAGGATCCCAGTGTTTCTGCCAGCCTAGCATTACTGGAGAATTCCATCAGAGGCATCACATATGATTTATACATATTTTTTAAGCCTTGTTAAAGATTAATATATGAGCAACCATGTGCCAACATCTGTCTTTATCCACCTTGCCTTAAGATAGTTCTACTGTAAAAAAAAAATAGTTCTACTGTAACATGGGTTTATGAGAATCCCTGGGAATTTTGAAAGTATCATGAAAACATAAATACCAGAGAGATTTATGTACATTTTTTAACTTGAAAAGAAAAAGAAAACTTTCTCTGTAGCTACCCAGGGAAGTCGAAGCGAAGTAAAACATAAGTAAAAAAGAAATCTTTTACATTGTTATTTTATTTATTTTTTTTTTTTATAATTTTTTTTTTCAACGTTTATTTATTTTTGGGACAGAGAGAGACAGAGCATGAACGGGGGAGGGGCAGAGAGAGAGGGAGACACAGAATTGGAAACAGGCTCCAGGCTCTGAGCCATCAGCCCAGAGCCTGACGCGGGGCTCGAACTCACTGATCGCGAGATCGTGACCTGGCTGAAGTCGGACACTTAACCGACTGCGCCACCCAGGCGCCCCTACATTGTTATTTTAAAAGCATATCAAACATCCATCCTATCTTCGATTGTGTGGAGGAATTATATAAAACACCAACTAAGAAACTATAAAATCAGCTGATGCAACAATCCAATTTGGTGGCCCAGGATCACCAATGATCTAATGTTTGTGAGACATGGGACAGAGGACTGAACGTTTGTGTGGGATTTGAATATATCCTCAGTGGTGTTCCGTGGATAGTAATTCCTGCCAGGAGAGGGCTGTATAATAAGTTCTTGAACAGGGGATGTGAAAGTAGGCTGTTGGGATGGCTGCTGTTTTATTCCTGGTGCACTGCCCACGCTCCTGATTTTGCTGGGGGTAGGCGAGTGGAAGGGGGATGGCCATTGCACTACCCTCCTTCTTGTTCAGAGCTAAGATTCCTTGCTCCATAGGTACTCGTGGAGTACCACGAGAAAACAATGCATTAGTATCAAAGTCAGGAGGCCAGTTTAGATTTCCAGCTCTGGCATTTGCTCACTGAGTGTGCTGGGCCAGTCCTGTAACCTCTCTGGCCCCCAGTGTCTGTGTGAGGGTTAAATGTCGGAAGCGTGTGAAAGCTCTTCAGGATATGGAGCTTTGCTGCGCACTTTCAGACCCCTCAGATCCTTTTTGTGGACTCAGGGATGATTTAAGTCAATCCATAAATTACACATTTACAATTATTTTAATTAGTCCAGGAGGGGTCTTGAGGTTAAACTGCTCAGCAAGCAGGATTGGGAAAGCGCCTGGAAGCCGGGCCACGGGCCAGGAGATGGTACTCCTCTGGGAGGTTGTGAAATGTATTTTGCCCAGAGATTTGGGAGAAAGGGTTATATTGCTCTCCTGCTTGGAAGGGCTATAGCAGGGGGAGGGGCAGGTCCCTGGCGGCTGCTGGGATCCTATAAACCACGAAGCTTCCCTTCCTTCCCTCCCTCCTGTGTATACAAGGGAAGAGCCATGTCCTTGCGTTGGCCACCCCGCCCTCAGTTCCCCAGTCTGTACCTCTGTATCACGAATGTGCGCACGTGCGTGTCCCTGGCCCCGTCCTCAACCACAGCAGTGGGACCCTCAACCAGTTACAAGTAATGGTTAAAGTTCCAGTGTTCAGGACCAGTGTCCACAGAGCGGACAATTAGAGTGGATGCAGGGCTTTCGGAGCAATGAGCCCCTCTCTGTCCCTTCCGCTGCAATATTAGAACTTACACGGGAGAGAAAGGACAGAATAACAGCCCTCGGAAGACTGGATTAATATGCATTTAAAAGGCAGTGATACGGGCCCCTGCGTGGCTCAGTTGGTGAAGCAACGTAGACTCAGGTCATGATCTCATGGGTTCCTGGACTCGAGCCCCAGTCGGGCTCTGTGCTGACAGCTCAGAGACTGGAACCTGCTTTAGAATCTGTGAGTTCCTCTCTCTCTTTCCCTCCCCCTTCTCATGCTCGCTCTCTCTCTCTCTCTCTCTCTCTCATAAAATAAACATTAAAAAAAAGGCAGTGATAGCACTTAGATAAGTCAGAAGTAATTTCAAAAATTTTGAAGTAACATTTTAAAATCACGATATAACACATTAAAATATCTAAATTCTTGGGGCGCCTGGGTGGCGCAGTCGGTTGAGCGTCCGACTTCAGCCAGGTCACGATCTCGCGGTCCGTGAGTTCGAGCCCCGCGTCGGGCTCTGGGCTGATGGCTCAGAGCCTGGAGCCTGTTTCCGATTCTGTGTCTCCCTCTCTCTCTGCCCCTCCCCCGTTCATGCTCTGTCTCTCTCTGTCCCAAAAATAAATAAATGTTGAAAAAAAAATTTTTTTTAATAAAATATCTAAATTCTTGAGTTTTGTTACCAAAATGAGACTTAGCAACTCTTTACCTGCATTCTTCCCACTGGCCCCAGCAACAAGGGGTGACACTGACAAGCATTATCCCATTTAAATAGGGCAAATGTCTACAGTTCACCAGGGTCATATCTGTCCCCCTTGGGCTTCATCCAAATGACCTACCTGTCTGGCCTCTGCCTATGGGTAGGTTGAAATCCCAAGAACTGAGGTTATAAATTCTGCATTCAGTAAATCTGGGTTTCAATCCTGTTTCCACACCATATCTTGACCTTGGGGCTTTTGAGCAAATTTCTTAACCTTTCTGAGCTGCAATGCCCTCATCTTAAAAATTAGACATTCAGTGGTTCTTACCCTATGGATTGTCATGAGGATTACGTGAGACAATGCGTTCAGTGTGTGTATAGCACACAGTCACTCAATAAAAGTTAACAACCCAGGCGCCTGGGTGGCTCAGTCGGTTAAGCGGCCAACTTAGGCTCAGGTCATGATCTCGCGGTCCGTGAGTTCGAGCCCTGCGTCGGGCTCTGTGCTGACAGCTCAGAGCCTGGAGCCTGTTTCGGATTCTGTGTCTCCCTCTCTCTGACCCTCCCCCGTTCATGCTCTGTCTCTCTCTGTCTCAAAAATAGATAAACGTTAACAAAAAATTAAAAATAAAAGTTAACAGCCATCATCGTTATGACAGCGGCCATCACTACTGTTATTACTCCTATCCTCACTGGGGGTTTCCATCTACATCCTTGAGAAAGAATTGAGCACTACTGAACCAGTGGTTGCCCACAATCAACTGAACACCAAGCCTGGGCCCCCGTCACTCCGAGTAAAAAGGCGTAGTCAACACTACCACTGGGCAGGGAGATTAGAGAGGGCACTTCTGCATTGGGTGAAGAGACAGATGGGTAGTGAGGTCCCTTCTGCCATGAAGACTGAGGTATACGGTGGTGTAGTTGGCAGTTTTGCATCTCAGGTCATCAAATCCTCGCAACAGCCCTGCGAAATAGATTATTTATTACTGTCTCCGTTGCACAAATGAGAAAACAGAGATTCAGAGAGGACAAGTAACTTGCCAAGGCCCCCAGGGTGGTGGAGTCAGAAGTGGAAGCCAAGACTTCTTTCTGTCCCTTCTCAAGAGAGTTGTTTCTTGATGATTGAGGAAACTTCTGGAAGTAGTTTCGCAAACTGGCATTAAAATGTAGCTATACACAGTTACGGCTGATTGTGAGGCAAGCAAGATGTATGCTTCCCAAATGGATATGGTCCTGTCCTTGGGCACCAGGGCATAGTGGTGCCAAATCAGTCCCAGGCTGAATTGAACTGGACTAGACTGGATTATTTCCTGCAGCCCAAAGTATGAGTCTTTGTTTCCCTAGTGGCTGTCTCAGTCACCTAGCACAATACTTCTCTGAGCCTTGTGCCCTCATCTGTGGAAGGGAGATAATAACCATCCTTACTTCTTACAGTTGTTAGAGCAGTAAGTGTGTTTTTATATGGAAAGCACTTGGAACAGTGCCCACCACCTACTAAGTGCCATATCTCGGTTGGCTGTTACTATTATTACTATTATTATGTATCGTCACTGATGGAGTGTCGCTTGTTTAATATAAAGCCCAATGCAGGGGTGCCTGGGTGGCTCAGTCGGTTGGGCATCTGACTTCAGCTCAGGTCATGATCTCGCACTTGGTGAGTTCGAGCCCCACGTCGGGCTCTATGCTGACAGCTCGGAGACCGGAGCCTGCTTCGGATTCTGTGTCTCCCTCTCTCTCTGCCCCTCCCGCCGTTCATGCTCTGTCTCTCTCTGTCTCAAAAATAAATAAACGTTGAAAAAACTTTTTTTGAACAAATAAATAAAGCCCAGTGCAAATGTAAAGGAAGGAAGAGAACAAGAGAGGAAGAGAGGAGAAAAAGGAAAGCGTTCTGACAGCAGGGTGGAAGACAGGGTGACCATGAGACTGCCCGTGTAATCCAAACAGGCGGGCTGGCAGGGGATGAAGTAGGAAATCATCAAGTATTAAAATCCACTCTCCGTCTGAAGCCAGAGCCCCTGGACCTCCTCTAAAGAAGGTTGTGACTTCATCCTGGCACTCAAGAGTACAAAGATCACTGTCCTGAGAATCAGCAGACCTGGTCACTAGATCCTGCCGATCCCTCGGGAAATCTCTTGTCTCTCTGGGCCTCTGTTTCCTCCCTCATTTAAAGAAAGGATCAGTGTAGTTATCTTGGAAGTTTCCTTCCAATCCTGTAATAGGAGGAAGCAGGGTGAGGGAAAGGCCAGGCTTTACTGCCAGAGGGGCCTGGATGTAAACATGAGCTCTGCTACCTCCTAGCCATAAGGGCTGGATCTGGTCATAATGTCGTGGGGCCTCATGCTTCCCAAGGATTGGGCTCAACTCCTTCAGAGCCTCCTCTTGTCCCTCACTCATTGTGACTTCCTGATTCTCTATCCAGAGGCACATCCCCTCTGCCTTAGAGAGAGTCCTTGTCCCTGGAGATGGTGAGCACACTTTTATTTGCCTTCAAGTATTAAGGCCCTCTCATCTTGGGCATATTTGAAAAGGCAATCAGGACAGCTTGTAGGTGGGTTCCCAGGCACTGCCATTTTGAAAGCTCATGAATGATGAGTGTTTTCAAGGCATTCCCAATCCAGCCAGGAAAACTTCATTGCCCTGCATGACTAAGCCCCACCACCCCTCCTGGTTAGCTGTCTGATGCTCAGAACTTGCAAGATCCTTCCCATGAACCGAAAGCAGACACAGTGAGACCAAAGACCAAACACAAAGAACAGAAGAATTCTTAAGCTGTAGACACCACAAGGAAGACAACCAAGAAAATCCAAATCACTTCTGGGGTTCCTGAGCAAGCACGCGGAGGAGCCAATATGGAGCGCCACACAAGAACTTGGAGATGAAGGAAGGCTTTTTTTTCTGAGATTCACAATGTACAGACATTAACCTTATGTCATCTGAGCATGATGCCTGTGGGGTAATCCAAAACTAGCTCTGTAGTTCCAACTACCCTCTCCCCTCATATAAAATCTGGGTAACCAAAAGTCCTCCATTCACTTCTGTCATTGAAAAAGGACTCCGTTCAGTAATTACTACAAGCAGCCCACCTAATAGTCATAATGTCCAAGTTCATTTAAAGTGATAGCTTCTTCCATTCCCTGGCTTGGATCTGCTTCAGGGCGGCCCCCTGTAGGGACAGGGGCTATCAGGGTCAGAGCAAGGGAGGGGAGAGAGTGAAGGACAGATGGTTCTTGCCTGAATGGTGCCCTTACAGGCTGTGAAGGTGCCCCTGGCTTGGCCAGCCTTCTCTTAGAGGGCACATTCTTGACTGCTCCTGAGGTCTCAGTGCTGGGGAGGGTCACCTGCAATGCCCTTCACCCAGCAAAGACTCCTCCTCTTAATGACCACTTATGACCCCTTTATCAGCCCTTGAGTATCACCTTCAACTTCTTTCTGCCTATCCCTGGCCCCTTCAGGGGCCCCTGGTTGTCAGCACGTGGACCTAACCTGGGCCTGCTCTTTCTCAGGTAGTTCACTCCTCATGCTGAGAAATTCTGGGAAGGCAGCTGTCCCCAGTCCATAGACCTTTGCTCCCCAGTCTGTGCAGTAGCCAGCCATGATCTCTTGCCCTTTACATTTATAAGATGTGAGTTAGACATCAGGGCCAAGTGTGCCCCATGCTCCACAGAGACATATGGAGTTCTGAGAGGCCACATGGAAGCCCTCCCCCTCGGCACATGGAGAGAAAGGCAGAGCTGGGGTTCAAAGCTCACTGAAAGCTCCCTCCAGAAATCCTCCCCAGTTTTCCCCAGGCCGTCATGATTCTTTCAAGCCTGGGGTCTGTGAATACCACTTCTGACCAATCTCAGCTCTATGGGTCTCACACTTCACACTGGGATTAGCAGTACAGGCCCTACTTTCTCACCGAGTTTTAGCAGAAACAAAGACAAGAAGAGTCATTTTTTAACCTCTATGACACAACAACCCAAAATTGAGGGTAGAGTCAAAATGGCTCATGGGTCAGCAAGATACATGTACGATCACAGAAGAAGTATTTTGTTTTCTAAAGAAAGAATGTGTATATAAAATATAATGTTGACAGTAATGTTGGGTACTTGTCATATTATTCTCTGTAGTTCCAAGATTTCTTGAAGAAAGAAGGAAGGAAGGAAGGAAGGAAGGAAGGAAGGAAGGAAGGAAGGAAGGAAGAAAGAAGGAAAGAAAGAAAGAAAGAAAGAAAGAAAGAAAGAAAGAAAGAAAGAAAGAAAGAAAAGAAAGTTCATATCAGACAAAAGAGGGGGGGTGGAAGCAAGGATAAAAAGGAGCATCATTCTGTTCACTGTTCACTCATTCATTTATTTATGCAACAAACATTTACTGAGCACCTACTATAAACATTGGGGTGAGTACTGGGGATCCACAGATGAAATATTCTGGGACCCATGTGGCTTCTGGGAGCCTTACATGGCACATACTGTTAACATGATGGCATCCCAGTGTGCGTGCATTTAACTTAAGCAAAGTGGTAGGCAAAATAGGTTCTCCAAAGAAGTCCACGCCCTAATGCCCAGACTTGCAGAATTGGTACCTCATTCAGCAAAAGAGAGATTGGAGATGTGAATAAGATCTTGAGATGGGAGCATTATCCTGGATGGTCCAGGTGGGCCTGATGTAAGCACAGGTGAAAGAAAGAGGCAGGGGAGTCAAGGAAGGAGCCCAGAGAGGTAGGGGCCTGGATCTGAGTGATGTGGTTTCCTGGTCCAGAAGGTGGGAGGGGCCATGAGCCAAGCAGTGTGGGTGGCCTCTAGAGCCGGAGCCTCCAGATATAACACAGCCCTGCCGACATCTTGGTTTTGGCCCAGTCGGACCCATTTCTCGGATACCTGAGCTCAAAACTGTAAGATAATAAATGGGTGTTGTTTTAAGTCATTAATTCTGTAGTAATGTTACAGCAGCAATAAGAAACTAACATAAGCAATTTCAATTAAAACCGTTCTGTAAAGAAAAGGAGAAAAAAAGAGAAAGTGGAAAGGAAAAATAATATATAAAATAAAGACGTTTAAGAGGACAGCAATTCTGCCAACCCTCCGCCAACAAGGTGTGCCCAGAGCAGACTTGAGGTGGGTCCATGATGCTGCTTCTTTGTTTGGTCTACAGTTGTAGCACGAGCATCAAGCCACACTCAGGGCTTCACAAGACTTTCAGGACAGTGATCACTCTGTGCCACTTTCCACATTCTTCTTGATTTTGGAACCTGAGTCTGACACAAGTGACATTATTCTATTGTAACTGAGCAGCAGTTGAGTCTAATGGTGAAGGGCTTGGAGTGTGGAGTCAGGCAGACTGGGGTTGAGCCCCTCCTCTGACCCTTATGGCTGCGTAACCTCAGACAAACTACTGCACCTCCCAGGCCTCAGTTTCCTCATCTGTAAAATGGAGAAATAATGACACCTTGCTCCTACTGTGGTAAGAGTTAAATCAGACAATGTATAGAGAGTGTCTGGCATACAGTAAGCTCCTAATAAATGATTGCAGTTAGTACAATTGGAATTATTATTGGGATTATCTCCGCTGTTGGGATAAAATTGCCCTCCAAAGGCTCATTTGCCTCCTGGATAATTTGCCTGCCTCCAGTACCCCTTGCACAAGCTTATAATTAATAAGCTTCCTAACCTTGTTTGTTTAGTAGGCAAAGTCAAGTCGTGCAAGAAATGGGGTCCTTTGGGGGAAATAATGAAAAGAGGGTCCTTGGTAGAGAAAAGGATTGGTATGAAGGACCTCATTAGTTTATACATATAATTCAACTGACACACAAAAAGGGGTGTTCAAAGATAACACTGCAGGAGGGCAGACCTAGGGCTAGGGCATTTCGGCTTCCCAGCCTCCTTCCAGCTTCCTCCCTAGCGTGGCACATGCATACGGACCACGTCTAATGACAAGGCTGTTTCAAAACTACAAATCAGACTATTCAGTTCACTGGTGACCCTGTTTCAAACTAGGGTAAACATGCATATTCCTTGTCCTATCTCCTGGTGATTTGTATATCCCCACTCCCCCCCAGACCTGAAATGCAAATATCAAATATCAAATGTCAGATATAAAAGAGAGCATGTGTTTTCTGTGCCTCTAACATCCCAACGTCTTTCACTGCCATTACTTTTTTTTTTCTTTGCAGAAATGTATTGTAAGACCAAAGAGACAAAAGTTTTTAAAGCACCAAAAATAACAAAACACAAACAAAACCTTTTCTGAAGTAGGCAAAGGGTCAAATTAAAGAGCAGTGCCTTGTAGCCAGTCATAAGGAGAGCTCCCTTCCAGAGAGTATCTCCTCTGCCCCCTACCCCAAGTTGGCAATGACATAACATTGGTTCTAGGCTTCTCAGGGAGGGCAAGTCTTTGGCCTTTTCTGTTGAAATTTGGGAATAATCCTAAATTATGTAGGGCCAAATTGGGTGAATGTGCTAAATGGCCAAGTGGGAGACAATGAATTCTCCTTGGGATTGTAATGGGAGAAGAGGGCCAGGACTGAAGATTTCTGGGAGAGGTTTAGAAATGAGTCGCCACCCTGGGAAGCTGATCCTAAAGAGGGAAGAAACCCCACAGTTTTGAGCAATAGTAAACGCTTTGGAATTTGTTTCTCACTTGGAGAAAAATTAAAATAATACCCACATTTGCTGAACACTTAATACATGACTTATATATCCATGGATAATAGACTCATCCGTAAATGTATAATCTCCATAGCTACCCTTTCAAGCAGATATTATTGTTAATTATTATCATTGTTTTATAGATGAGGAAACTGAGGTCAGAGAGATTAATTAACTCTCTGAAAATCATACAGAAGGAAAAGGGGAGGCAGGACTTGAACCCAGATCTTGGGGGCGGGGGGGTGCGGGTCCAAAGTTCATGCTGTCAATCCCCATGCTACTCTGCACTTGGAACTTCTACAAACCACAGCCAGCGGGGCACACTGACCGAAAGAGAGAAGGAGGAGAACATCTTAAAACTTTATGGGCATGTTTTGATGTCTCTGGTGGTCAGCTGCCTTCATTGATTCAACAAATAAAGTTGAGTACCTATCTGGCTTAAAACTGAGTGATTAGCATGACGTACTGAGAGGTGAGCAAAACATACCCAGTCTCCGCCCCCTTGGACAGAGTCTCCAAACAGAGTCTCCTTGGACATTACACAGTGAAATGTTTTATTCTTTGTTTTATTTCATTTTATTTTATTTTTTTTAGGAGAGAGAGTGAGTGGATGAGAGGGGCAAGGAAAAAGAGAGAGAATCCCAAGCAGACTCCACATTCAGTGCGGAGCCTGGAGTGGGGCTCAATCTCATGACTCTTGGATCACGACCTGAGCCAAAATCGAGACTCAGATGCTCAACTGCTCAACCGACTGAGCCACCCAGGTGGCCGCCACATTGAAGTATTTTAAAAGAACAGCAGGGGTGACTCTTGATCTTGGGGTGGTGAGTTTGAGCCCCACGTTGGATGTCACATTACTTCAAAATAAAATCTTTAAAAAGAAGGAAAAGAGGGGCACCTGGGTGGCTCAGTCAGTTGGGTGTCTGACTTCGGCTCAGGTCATGATCTCAGTTTGTGGGTTCAAACCCCATGTTGGGCTTTGTGCTGACAGCTCAGAGCCTGGACCCTGCTTTGGATTATGTGGCTCCCACTCTCTCTCTACCCCTCCCCAGCTCATGCTCTCTCTCTCTCTCTCCCTCTCTCTCTCTCTCAGAAATAAACATTAAAAAAAAAAAACTTAAAAAGAAGGAAAGGGAAGGGAAGGGAAAAGACAAGAAAAGAACAGCAACGTGATCCCCAATTTTCACTTAGGAAAGACTTCTCTGATTACAAGGAATTAGATGTAACTCCAGCAACACCAGGTTCAAATGAAAAAAACAATAAAACAACATCTTGTATGGAAGGAGGTCAACTCCTCCTTCCTTCTCTTCTCTGCCTAGCATTCTGTTCTTCTCTTTTTTTAATATCAAATGAAGTTGTTTTCCTCTGGCTTACAGGCCTATTTTCACGATTAGGCCATGAGTACCTAGAGTTTGTCCAATTTTGTTTCCCCAGCAGCAAGCAGATCATCTGGCATGTGACTGGTTCCACACTAACTTCTTATATACATATATATAAGAAGTTTTTAATGTTTATTTATTTTTGAGAGAGAGAGAGCATGAGCGGGGGAAATAAGAGAGAGAAGGAAACACAGAATCTGAAGCAGGCTCCAGGCTCCAAGCTGTCAGCACAGAGCCCAATGCGGGGCTTGAACTCATGAATAGTGAGATCATGACCTGAGCCGAAGTCGGACAATTAACCGACTGAACCACCCAGGCACTCGCACACTAACTTCTGTCAAATGAGCAGCTCCTCATTCCCATGACACTGAATTACGTTCATTGCTTTTTAATAGATGAAAAATATCTAGTCCAGAAAAGGCTAGGGAAGAAATGATGGGAAGAAATGATTCTTTATATACATCCTCTAACCAACAGTCCCGAGGACAATTACTTTTAGCCTCCGGGCCTTAGTGAAATATTGCTGTTGTTTGCTGTGTGGTCACTAATGTCAATCAGACGGAAAGGCCCATTAATGACCGACAGTATAGGGGATGAGTCTGTGTTGACCCTGCTATTGGGCGTTCTTCCATGTTGAAGTACTTAATTAATGGCAGCTGATTTCTCTTTAAAGGAGAGAAAAAACTGATACCATTTAAATATAAGAAAGCGGAAAATTGTGTTTGTGTTTATTGTTTCCCTTGCAAGACTAATTCTCAGAATTTCTTTACTTTTGAAAGAGCCCCTTTAATATGTCAAGAGGCCTAATGAGGAAATGCAAGTTAATCAAAAATTACGGTAAGACCAAAATGTCAACATAGACACAACTTCTCATTTGCTTTTTGTTGATCTTAAATACTACATATGTTCATATTTTTAAATTACATACGTACATTAATCTATTCCCTTCCCAGTTTACAATTCCAGTTTTTATTCTGGGCACTTCTTATCATGTATCCATTACTTTGGGAGGCGGCCATGTCCCAGATCTTTGTGATAGCAATTTCCTGGCCACCAGGGCAATCTTCTTTATGGGAATGAATGGGAACCCATTCATTCATGCATGCATGCATTCATTCACGCATTCACGCATTCATGCATTTATTCATTCATTCATTCATTCATTCAGGAGCACACCTAAATTCTTCCTTTTTTCCAAATGCTAGATTAGCATCTGCGAACACTGAGCTGAGTAAGGCACAGTCGTTGGTAGGGAGTCCATTGTCTTCCAGAGAGAACACACCAACCATACTCATGTTCTACCATGATGTAGAACACTTTTTAAATGGGATGAGTTACACTAGAAAAACGTAAGTCATGCCTGGTAGATTTAAAATGCCAATGATGGGGCGCCTGGGTGGCGCAGTCGGTTAAGTGTCCGACTTCAGCCAGGTCACGATCTCGCGGTCCGTGAGTTCGAGCCCCACGTCAGGCTCTGGGCTGATGGCTCAGAGCCTGGAGCCTGTTTCCGATTCTGTGTCTCCTTCTCTCTCTGCCCCTCCCCCGTTCATGCTCTGTCTCTCTCTGTCCCCAAAAAAATAAATAAATGTTGGAAAAAAAATTAAAAAAAAAAATGCCAATGACATTCAGTCAACGTCATATTTTCCCCTTTTTGGCAGCATTGCCAAAAATGCCAGAAAAGTTCTAATCCCAGACTATCTCCCTGGAATGATGAAAGGAAGCAATAATACATCATGGATTTGAAATGCTTTAACTCCTGTAAACTGCTGTTCCATAGGAAAGAGCAATTTCAACAGCAATACTTATGAGGCGCTCTAGAGTCCATGGAGGGCTGGAAGAATAGGCTGGGCTGAAAAATGACACTCCTATTTTAAAGGGACAAAACTGGAGGGGTGACCAAGGGACTCACCCATGATGCAGTTTATAGGCCATAATTCATCATAATAATTCTGGTTGTTACCATCGTCCTGATTTAATCAGACGGAATATTTTAAAGCCTGTAACTCAAAGCCTGGTGCATGAGAGGTATGCCATGAATATTCCTTGAAACTGATTTCCACTCATGGGGCACCTGGGTGGCTCAGTCAATCGAATGTCCAACTTGTGAGTTTGAGCCCCGCATCAGGCTCTGTGCTGACAGCTCAGAGCCTGGAGCCTGCTTCAGATTCTCTATCTCTCTCTGCCCCTCCCCTGCTCGTGCTCTGTCTCTCTCTCTGTCTCTCAAAAATAACTAAATGTTAAAAAAAATTATAAAAAAAAAAAAAGAAATTGATTTCCACTCACAGTTTCAAATATCACTCTACAACCCCTATCCTTTCTCCAAGTGATAGGTGTCTTTCTGGAAGCACCATGGAATAGAGGAATAGAGAAGGAAGGATGTTTGACCTCCTTCCAATAAACCAGTGATTGTCCACTATTTATAGTAATATGTCACGATCTGTAGTGAAGTGTGCGTAAGCAATTTTTTTTCTAAAAATAGCTTGTAACACCATCTGATTGATGTTTGCTAATGATTTACTTTTTAAAATTAGAGCAAATTCATGGTTACTCCTATAAGAAACACCTCTCTCTCTCTCTCTCTCTTAATCTTTGGTGTTCAAACGTGCTTTTTTAGAGAAAGACAAAGGGTGAAGTTACAGCTGGGAAACAATGGGAGTTGAGTCTCTTTGTTTACTCACTGAGCATCATCTTCAGGTCCTGGTTTTAGACCTACCAGTACTATAAGGCAGTGGTGTTCTACATCAAGAGGCTCTGGCCTGGACCAGGCTGGTCCCTGTTCCCCCACCAGTCACCACCCTGGGTCATGGGGTGAAGGAAGAGGCCTGAACAGTGCAGAATAGGGACTGGCAGAGACCCATCTACAGAAAAGAACCCTGAGGAGTAGAGGAGTTTAGTCCAGTGTGCACTGGCCAAAGGGTATCAGACAGATGGCTTGTTGCTTGGCAGGTAGGGGAACAAGCCAGTGGAAACTCTAGCCACAGTCCCCAGTGAGTCACTCAAGCATGTCTGGGAGCCCAGGAAGCAGCCTCCAGCCCTTCTGTGGGGACAAGATTGGCAAAAACTGGACAGGATGACAAGGAGGCAGGTCCCAGTCAAATGTGTGGAGTGTGGGGCATCAAAATGCTATAGGGGAAACTGAGGCGGATCAGCAAAAAGGGGACTGGATAATGGAGACATGCTAAAAGAATGAGGCCACATAGGTATAGGATCAGCTTATAAAACTGTTTCCAGGATCTTTGGCAATACAACTCATTCATCCACTAGTGGAGAAAGCCATTAACATCCCCCTCAGCCAGGCAGGGCTGAGAGTAGAATACAGACTCCCTCCTGTGACCTTCAGACTTCTCCAGTCTGTACTGCCATTCTCCACATCTGGGGCACGACTCCCTTCCCCGAAGTGCCTTCTCCTCCATCCTCCATTGGATCCTCTATTCTGGTTTCATATCTTTTCCTTTTTCCTGATTTACTTCCTTGTTTGGGGGCGGGGGCGGGGCGGAATCTTCCAGAAGCTTCCTAAAACAAGGTATATGGAAAGGAAAATATTTTGAAGCCTTGAAGTCTAAAAATGTCTTCATCCCACACTTACACATATAATTCTAAGTTAGAAGTACAGTTGACCCTTGAACAACATGGGTTTGAACTGTGCGGGTCCACTTATACACAGATTTTTAAAATAAATACTGAAGAGTACTGTAAATGTATTTTGTCTTACGATTTTCTTAATGATGTTTTCTGTAGCTTACTTATTATAATATGGTATATTATACATATAACATATAAATTATGTGTTAATACACGATGTTATTGATAAGGCTTCTGGAGGTTATTAGTAATTAAGTTGTGGGGGAGTCAAAAGTTATATGTGGACTTTCAACTCTTCAGGGGGGGGCAGTCATTACCCTAAGCCCCACATTGTTCCAGGGTCAACTATTCTTCCCTCAGATTTTAGAAGGCATCACTCCACCCTGTCTTCTACTTTCCAGTGTTGCCATTGACCAATCCAAAGACTTCCATATTCCTCATTCCTTGTCTGGGTGTAACTCCTCTCTGGAAACTTACAAGATCTTCTATTTGTTCCTAGTATTATGAGATTTTGTGATAATGTGTCTTAGGTGATTATACTTTCATCCATTGTTCTAGGCACTCAGTCAGTGGGCCCTTAAATCTCAAAACTCATGTCCTTCAATTTTGAGAAATATTCTTGAACCATTTAATTGACGATTTCCTTACTCATTTTTTTTGTGTCTTCTCTTTCTGGAATTCCTATGAATTAGATTCAGAATCTCCTGTGTGTCTTCCCATTGACTTACCTTTTCTCTCACACTTTCCATTTCCTTGGGGCTTTTGTTTGTTTGTTTGTTTTGTTTCGTTTTGTTTTTCTCTACTTCCTGGGAAATATCCTCAACTTTATCTTCCAACTCTCCTAATGAGTGTCATTTCCCTGCAAGTTTTTCTTTTCATGTTTTTGTTGCCTGTGTGGACTCCATTTCCTCCAAGTTCTTTTACTTGGTTTGTTCTGTTGTCCATTTTTCACACTAGAGGCTTACCTAGGTGTCAGCCAATATTTAAGAAGTAGAGATGAAAAGATGGTTTGGCACACAGGTGGGGCTGGTCAACATGAGAGCTACCATGGGGAAAGCAGGATGACCCCTCTATTGGGAACCCGTATTTATTTACTTTTTTTTAGTTTTGTCAGTCCCTTTAGTTCTCTCTTCCTAGAACTAGTAAGATTCTCCAGAGAAGATCCTGCCAATGCCTTGGGTGGTAGGCACATTAATGGTCTCCCAAAGATGTCCCTGTGCTAATCCTTAGAACCTATGCATATGTTACCTTGCATATCAAAAAAGACTCTGTGGTGTCATCAAGTTAAGGATCTTGAGATGGGAAAATTAAGCTGGCTTATCAAGTGGGCCCACTATAATCATAATGGCCCTTGTGAGAAGGAGGCAAGACAGAATGAAAAAAGGAGCTAGGACTACAGAAGCAGTGGTCGAAGTGATGAGGGACCACAAGCCAAGGAATCCAGGCAGCCCATAGGACTGGAAAAGCCAAGGGAAACAGAACCCACCCAAGGCCTCCAGAAGGCACACAGCCCTACCGACGCCTTGGTTTTAGACCACCTCTTCCTACACCTTGATTTTAGTTTATAGTCCAAAACTGATTTCAGTCCAGAACTGTAAGATCACAAATCTGTGTTGTTTGGTAGTCACAGCAGCAATGGAAACCTAACAGCCTGACACACAGCCTGATGCTGGGAGCTGGCTGTGGGGATGGCCTTGGCTTTCGGTGGGCAGATACGTGCTCATGTCATTGTGACATGACATGACATTGTGACAGAGTGGTCCCCTGCCTCAACTGTAGCTGGT
The DNA here is from genome assembly GCF_014898765.1 of Herpailurus yagouaroundi. Taxonomy (NCBI): domain Eukaryota; kingdom Metazoa; phylum Chordata; class Mammalia; order Carnivora; family Felidae; genus Herpailurus; species Herpailurus yagouaroundi. The sequence continues at coordinate 8,638,315 of NW_024412411.1, read as the reverse complement.
GTCCTTCAGTCCAGAGAAACTCTGTTGAACACTCATCCTCTCTAGAAGACAAATCTCTGGTTTCTGCTGGAACGGGGAAGCAGGGCAATCTCCCAGAAACGTGAAGCAAGGGAGAGGGTCTCAGGATCCAACTGCTCCCCTCCCCTCGGTTCCAGCAGTACCTGGAGCTGCCAATCCCTAACCATCTGCGGGTTCTGCAGTGGGAATCAGGCTGACTTGAAGCTTCACCCACCACAGACTGAAAGCCAGGCGTCTCCAGTCTACCGTCACATGCTTGCCAGCTGCTCAAACACTATTGTTATCTTCTCTCCCATTCTCCCTGTCTTCATCAGATTGTGTCTTTAAAGCAAAAACAAACAAACGAAAGACTCCTGTAGCTTTAATAGAGCGTCTGAGGGAATAGAACTAACACATGGGCTCAGTCCCCACCTTCTCTAGGAAGTCTTCCCTTCACACTTCCCCAAGTCTGAAACCTGAGCCCTGACGGGGAGGGGAGGTCACACAGAGCTCACACACCCCTCTCCCTCACAGTGCAGCACTCCACTGGCTACCAAGAATCAAGGTCTCCCCATCTAAACCCCTTCCTCCTGATTTCTGTCACACTGGCTCCGGGGGGTTCAGGGCTGTGCCCCAGAGTGGTTGCAGTAGTTGTGAGCATGCAGAAGGACTTCCCCGCTCCTTGTGAATAGCCACTGTTCTTAACCCCCCAAGTGTCTCCACCCCCCAACCACCCTAGCCACAGCAGATGCTTCCTGGCTGGCTTCCTCATCTGAGGGCCGCCATAACAAATACCACAGACCAGATGGCCTAAACAACAGAAGCTATTTTCTCACAGTTCTGGAGACTGGAAGTCCAAGATCAAGGCGTTGACGGGGTTGGATTCTACAGAGCCTCCCTTCTTGGCTTCCAGGTGGCCCCCCTCCTGCTGCCTCTTCACATGGTCTTCCACTTGGGTGCTCCCCTGCTGTCTCCCTGTGGGTCCTAATCACCTCCTCTTATAAGGACAGCCGTCAGATCAGATCCCCGTGGGAACTGTTTTAGCTACATCACCTCTATAACAACCCAGTCTCCAAATATAGTCACACTGTGTGGTACCAGGGGCTAGGACTCTATCATAAATTTGGGGAGGACAAAATTTAGTCCATAATATGGGCCCTCCCCTGATCCTGGCCCAGGCCTCTGACCGCTCTGCGCCCCTGCCATAACTGTGGTCACACATCTGGAATAGCAGCTCTGAGCTGCCACATTCTTCATTTCGCCCTGCAAGCCTGGGCTAAGACCAGTCCCACAGGGACAGCCACAGGCTGAGGCCCCCTACCTTGGAGCATAATGGGAAACCATGAAGCCCTTTGTGTTCGGTGTCGTTCTTCTATGTCCCCACCGCTAAAAATATTTTTAAATAAAAAGGAAAACAATGTCGACAGTATACATGTATTGTATATGACTCTAAAAGAAAATTTTTCATTTATTCCTTTGAAGGTTTGGCCTACTTCTGTTCACATTTCAAGTTTCGGTTAGAAAAGGTACTAAGAAATCTTCGGACAATAGCTGTTCAAACCCTAATTAGATGGGTCTTAAAAAATGTCCACAGAAAGTAGAAACCTTCACTGGAGAGCATGTCATGGTGGATAAAAGCAGAGGTTTGGGAGTCGGATAGAATTGCATTCAAATTCTGCTTCTACCAGTCACTAACTGTGTGACCTTGAGCAAACTGTTAAACCTGTTAGTTTCCTCATTTGTAATCATACATGGCTCATGAGGCTGCTGCAAGAAACAAGTGAGATAAGGATCACGCAGCATTTACACAAGGTCTGGACGAGAGAGTGCACTGCTCCCTCCCCTCCCCCTCGGACCACAGACCAATAGAGATCTAGGCTGCGCCCCACCAATCAGATGCCTCCCCACCTCCGTGCTTAATAAAATCCCCTTTCACCCCTTGAGGAGGGTTTGTGCAAATCCTATGTTAATAGATTCCTTTGGACAATTCACTAGGCAGGTTTTACATTTGAAAGAATATTTGACAGTTTCTCTCAGCCTTTGTCAGGGCCCCTGGGGAAGGTCTAGAAACCTTTCAGGATTAACTTCTGGCTCTGGCCCCTTAGAGCAGCACCCTGTGCCTGCTAATGGGGCTCCAGCTCCTCCCTTTCTCCCCTGTTCCCTTCCCCCAGAGATGGTAAAGGTAACCTTGCTGACAAAAGTTTGGAAAAGAAATTTACAGGGGAAAGAGGAGGAAAATGAATATTTTTACTGAGCACACTTTTATTTTTTCCTATGAGGCACTTGACACCAATGACTTCATTTAGTTTTGTCTATCACTGGTGAGGTAGACATTCCTTCTCCCCATTTCACAGGTAAGAAGACTGAGATACAGAGAGTATAATTAACTAGAGCAAAGCTACACTAAATGGCAGAGTGAGATGCAAGGCCATTTCAGTAAGAATAAATCCAAGTCCAGGGCCCTTTCGAGTGTTCAAGCTGTCCCCCCAACCCCCAGCCCCACAGTTCTCTCCTGGATGTTTCTCAGCCCCCCTCTTTCAGCATCCATGCCTTTCTTCTTTCTGTTATGGTTCCTTGCAACCAAGTCTTCTCTCCATGACTCTTTGAAGCCAAGAGGGGCACCAGATTCTTTTTCTTCCTCATCCTCCACGGTGTCAAGCATGCAGTAGGCACTTAGGACGTGAGTTCAGTGGATGAAGAGATAACTAAGGAGTGCGTAAACAAATGAACGTATAAGTCAATAGGCAACGTATCTATGAATAAATGAATTTGGAAATGAATGAATGGATGGAGGCGTGCATGCATGTAGGAACAAACACATGTAAGAAAAAGTGAATGCATGTACGCGGTGAGAGTGTATGCATAGCATGAATGAGTAATAGGAGAATGAATGAATATGTCAATGGCTGTGTGAATTGGTGATTCAATAAATATGTACGCGAGTGAATGAATACTGAACAGACAGATGTTTCAGAGTGAACGAGTAAATTAATACATAGATGAATAACATAAGCAGGAGTGAATGAATGAATGAATACATGAACTGATAGATGCATGCATGTGGGAATGAATGAAGGAGTGAATGAGCCACCAAAGAAGTGAATGAATGCCTTCCTTATTTCCACCAGGAATGCCCTGCCCCTTGAGTGTGCCCCTTGATCAGAAAACCTAAGGTCCAGAGGGCCAACTGAAATCCCAGGAGGCAGCATTCAAGTTGAGGCTGAACGGCAGAGGGTGGGATTGAGGGTTAGTGCCCTTCCATGCATACAGAATACCTCTGCTGGGAGTCCCCCGTAGCATCTGCTGCCTCTCCTAAGGACTGGGCACCCAGTTGGTCGTGAGGAGCCCTCCGCCTTCAGCAAGTAGGACCTGAACAGCAAGTAGGTCACCGCTCCAGGTGCTTCAGGGCTTGGCCAGTCCCCTCCTGCCCAGCATTTCCTTTGCCCTACTCCCTGCTCCCACCCAGCACCCTGCTCCAACCCCCCCCCCCCCCCAGCCCAGAGCACCAGCAGGCAACCACAGGCAAGGAAATTGATTCTTAGTATCCAAGAACAGTCTCCTTTAATGAAGAGGCTGCTGCAATATCTTCGCAACAGGCAGCAACTCACATCTTTGATTACAACAGGTTGAGCCATTCCACACTCCCCAGTGCCAGGGCTCAGGGAAAGAGGGAGGGGGAAAAAAAACACACCTCAACACTGAGCAAGACTACACACTTCCTGACACAAGCCGCCTGGAGGTCCTGGCTCCGTTCAGGTTGAAAGCGCTGTAACACTTCTTGCCAAAGAGCCCAGGGTCTTACTGTCTCTGCCTGCTCACCGCTGACTGATGCTCTCCTTTGCTTCTTTTTCCTCCACTTCAGAATCTGAGCCAGGCAGGCTTTGACCTACTGACACCTTCTCCCCTCTTGGCCCTGGGAGCTGATTGGTTCATGACTGTAGCAAACCGGTATTTCAGGTCCCCTTGGGAACCCCAGTGCCCTGTCTCCCAAGAAGGATTTCAAGGATTGTGCTTCTAAAGGACCAGGAGGAGACAAGACTTCTGGGTGAGAATCAACACTTTCCTCTTTGATTTTTGCTGCCACATTCAACAGGGGTTGCTGTTTCAAAGTGAAGAGAGGCTGGTTGGGAGGAAAGGCTGTCCTGGAAGTCAGGAATGGCACGGAAAGAGGATCGCTGTGTTCTGCTGCGGGGGAGGGGAGACACATCAGAAAGATTCCTAGGAACACGACTTCCCACTTTCAATTTTCACTCCCGTCATTGCTTGTCTTATGACGCAACCTTAGAGTAATACTGGCCACTGGGGGTCAGGGTGCCCCTTTGGCCTCAGGCTTTGGAGCCGCGCTCACATGCCCAGAGAAGTCCTTGCTCACAGCCACAGCTGAGAGGGTGGGGAGGGGACCCATGCAGTCCACACAGACTCCATAGTTGAGGAGGCAGCACGGTAGAGTTCAGTGAGACATCTGTCACCTCTGCTTGAAAACTCTGTATTTTTCTAGAAAGGCCTTTGAACAGAGTCTGGGAAGTCTACCTACCTATTTCCATACTGCCCCCCACAACCCCCAGCTCAACTTGGTGCCTTCTCTGGGGAGGAGAGTAGATGGGGGTGGAGGCGATGCAGGAGGGGACAGATCTTGGCCTCTGTGACTAACTCCAAACAACAGCCCCTGACAAAGATAGTGATGTGCAAATTACTGATTTTTATTGGACACTTTGGGGAATATAGTTGTTTGTTGGGAAATGAAAGAGAATGTTTGTGCTTATAAAATTATATGGAAAATCAATGCAGTGTTAAGTATGTTTTTCAGTGATTTGAGTCAAGGACTGTTCTCCAGCCAATTCTAGCAAGCTCTAAGGGAGACAGAGATGTCTCTAAGCACAGCCAAGGGGGCTGAGAGAAAGGTCAAGCTGTCGTTTATTGCTGCACTTTTTTCCCTGGGGAAATGCCCAAGTGGGCATGAAGTGACACAGGCCACGCAAAGTTCCCAGTGCGGTTGTTAGACTTCAGTTACTGACAGCAGTGCTGGGCCTGTGCTGGACAAAGCCCTCTGAAGTCTAGACCTACTCTCTAGTTTTCTTGTGCTCCAACCCAGGGATTCTGAGCGCTGAGTCCCTGTCACAGAGGGACGAGGAAAAGAGATACAAGCTGTCTGAAATGTGAGACAGAATGGGAGCTCCATCTTGGCTCCAGAGTTGTCAGCCGTTAGAGATAGGGTGTCTGGTGCTTGGTCCTCTAAGTGGCATCTGTGGGTCTGTCCAGTTGAGGGCCTTGGACAAGGACAAGGCCCTGGGAAGGAGCGAATAGGAGCAAACGGTCAGGGCCTCTGCTTCTTTGCGAAGCATTTGTCATTGCATTGTCACTGAAGATCTTTGACAGGAAGGAATGAAAGAGAGTAAGAAGCCAAGCAAATTAGACACGGCTTTTAGAAGTTCAGAGATTCGTAGGCAAGAAGCTACCAACAAAACTCCTGCTCACAGCTATGAATCCTTTACCAGATGGCATTACAATTATTGCGACGTGGAAAGGGGAGCCAGTCTGCTGTACCACTTCTCTGCTGTGTGGCTCAGGGCAAGTTACTGACCTCTCTGGGCTTCCCGTTCCTTTATCTGTATACTTTGTTATAAGAGCTCTGTATTATAAGATGTCCTCCTGCTCTAAATCCTGTGATTCTATGATGAGAAGGTCTTACTGACAAGTAGAAATGACAGTGGAGGGGATGAAGAGTGCTGGACTGATGGCGATACAAATTTTGGTTGTGTCACTTATTAGGTATGTGTCTTAGGTCACTGAACCGTCCTGTGCCTCAGGTCCCTCATCCAAAAAATGATTTGGTCAGTCAGTTTGTTTTTCTCCTAACAGGCTTGCGGTGAGAATTAAAGGTAGAAATGCATGCCAAACGTTGAAGGCAGTGCTTGTCACATCAGATACACGTTGGTTACTGACATTACAAAAGTGGGTGAAGGAAACAACACATTTTAACAAAGCATCCTACTGCTCAAAACACTTTCGGGAATGGTTGTAAAAGTAAATAAGAAATCTCAACTAATTATTATCAAAGACCAAAATGATCCCTTTATAACATCATGATAGATACGACTGAAGGACCACGTTAAAGTTATCCACTGCTGGGGCGCCTGGTGGCTCAGTGGGTTAAGCGGTTAAGCGTGTGACTTCGGCTCAGGTCAGGATCTCACTTCGGGCTGTTGGAGAATTGACTATCCTCATATCTACAAAGGAGCTTTCACACAGTGCTTGAGGCACTTGATAAGTGGTACCTTATTCAGAATCCGTAATTACAAAAATAAAGATCTCAAAGAACAAACAAAATCAAAATCTGTTTTTTTAACTTAATTTCCCTGACACTTGGGCCCTGTTTTCTCCACCAGAAAGCTTCTCGGTGCCTGTCTTCCTTCATGTAGTCACTCACTCTTGTTTTTGAAAGTGATGGGTGGAGAAAACTGAATTCCCTGGATTCTACCCAAATATTAGAAACTTCTCGAAGCTCCGACTGTGTTGCAAACACCATCCTCAAATGCTTATCTCAGGAACAAAATCTTGCAAGAGAGCAGTGAAGTTTGGGGGTAAAACGACCTTGGCTGATAGGAAGGACTCTGCCGGCTATGATTGCCGCCAGTGACAATTACAGTCCCAAACACTTAATACAGAGTATTGATGGTGAGAATGAGAACCATAAAGTCCCTTAAAAATAAAGACCATGATTGACCCTGTTCCTCTTTTGCTGTTGAAGTATCATTAACAGACAATGTCGTGTTAGTTCCGGGTGTGCAACGCAGCGATTCGCTAATTCAATACATTACTCAGTGTTCCCCACATTGAGTGTAGTCACTCTCCGTCACCATACAACATTATTAAGTGTTATTGACGATATTTCATCTCTATGACTCATTTATTTTGTAACTGGAAGTTAGTACCTCTGAATCCCCTTTATCTACTTTCACCCATCCCCCACCCACCTCCCCTCTGGCAGCCACCAGTTTGTTCTCTGTGTTTAAGACTGTTTGGTTTTTGTTTGTTTGTTTTCTTACATTCCACATATAATTGAAATCATATGATATTTGCCTTTCTCAGTTCTTACTGATATGGAAATGAATACAGTATAATACCTTCAGAACCTCAAACTACTACTAGTTGGATTCCCTACCTCATGTCCTGCCTGAGGATAGGAGTTCATGAATGTACTGAAATGGAAACCTCAGTTTCCAAAAGAGGAGTTAAAAAAAGTTCCAAAGTCTTTTAAAATATACTCCTCAGGGGCACTTGGGTGGCTCAGTCAGTCAAATGTCTGACTCTTGGTTTCAGTTCAGGTCATGATCTCCCAGTCCTGAGATTGAGCAGTGTGGAGCCTGCTTGGGGTATTCTCTCTCTCTCTCTCTCTCTCTCTCTCTCTCTCTCTCTCTCTCTCTCTCCTTACCCTGCTTCCATGTACACGCGCATACTCTCTGTAAATAAATAAACAAACATTAAGTATATATATGCATATATTATATACTGATCAAAATTAGGTAATGAAAATATCCCTAGTATGTATTTTCAAATTTACTTGCAATAGTAGTTGCTCGTCAGTTTCTCTGTGAACCTTTAGGATGGGCCTCTTCTTCCATCACGGGCATGAATACAGCATTCTCCCTCTCTCCCCAACCCACCTCACGTACTTGCTGAATGGATTACAGTTCCCTTAAACTTATGATGATCTTATCTCCAATGCAAAAGATAAAGGAGCAACAGTTTAATTTAAAAGTTGTTTCTTGGAGCGCCTGGGAGGCTCAACTTCCTTTGGCTCAGGTCATGATCTCACGGTTCATGGGTTTGGGCCCTGCGTTGGGCTCTGTGCTGACAGCTCAGAGCCTGACGTTTTTTCATTTTTTGAGAGAAAGAGAGAGACAGAGACAGAGAGAGAGAGAGAGCTGGGAAGGGGCAGAGAGAGAGAGGAAGACAGAGAATCAGAAGCAGGCTCCAGGGTCTGAGCTGTCAGCACAGAGCCCAACGTGGGGCCTGAACTCACAGACCTTGAGATCACAAAGTGAGCTCAGATGCTTAACTGACCGAGCCACCCAGGCACCCCCCCCCAAATTTCTTTTTAAATAAAAAATAAATAAAAGTTATTTCTTTAGGAAACAAAATGTATTACGATCTCAATTACAAAGAGGAAAAAAAGAGTGATAACAAATCAATAAAAATAAAAATACCATTCTTACAGCTTGAAATACAACAAAATTTGGATTGTGGTTATCTTCACATGGTGACTACAATCTTTTTCTTCTCTATTTTTTTGTATTTTCTCAATTTCCTATGATGTATGTATACTACTTTTAGGCAAAACATTTTAACTATTTTAAAAATAAAAAAAAATAAAATAAAATAAAAATAAAAATAATGTTTATACTAAGTAATAGTGCTTTTTCAGCACAGCATGTTTCTTACTCGTCAAGCCAAACAGTAACTAACAACATTTCACCTTTGTGGTAGCAAATGTCTCATGGGCGTTGTACCCCACTTTTAAGCAAATAGTATCAAATGCATTTTGCGTGTTACTATGTCCGTGGTTTGACGGCAGTAAACGGGCATGCTCTGACTGTCCTGTCTTGACTTCAGCTCTGGGTTAAGGCTTAACTGTAGGAGGTTCATATCCCGGCCCTTACAATCCCAAGTCTGACTCAGCAGCTACTCTGTGTGATGGGCTCTGTGGAGCTCTTGGGGGCTGAGGTCTGTGTTTTGATTTTCTTGGTGGGTCTCCAACACAGATTGCCTGCATATTTTCTTTTCTGATTTGTTAATAAAAATTTGAGGAGGTTTTGTTTTGTTTTGTTTTTTATTGTAAGACATTACATGTTTCCTGTAGAAAATATGCAATGTAAAGAAGAAAATAAAACACCCGCAATACCATATTTCCTCCACCCAGAAATAATCACTGTAGCATCCTTGTGAATTTCCTTCATCTTTGTGTGTGTTACATGCATAGGAAACGTTTGAAGCAGTTTAGATTATATTGTATATATGTGTGTATGTATGTATAGAGATGTCACCAGCATTTTCCAACATCATGACAGCCCTTTGTCATAGCAATGTGTGTGCCCGCGTGGCATTACCAGTGCCGTACTTCATTTAGCCAGCCCTCCTTCCTGGGCATTTAGATCTCCTGCCTGCCCAGTTTTTATTCATGTAAATAATGCTGTGCTAAACAGACATAATTCACATTTCCATCTTTGATTATTTCCGTGGTGTAGGTTGTCACAATTGGAATTAATGGCTCAAAGAACATTGACATTTTTAAAAAACGTTTATTTATTTTTGAGAGAGAGAGAGAGAGAGAGACAGAGAGACAGAGAGTGAGAACACAAGCAGGGGATGGGCAGAGAGCGAGAGAGACACAGAATCCAAAGCTGGCTCCAGGCTCTGAGCTGTCAGCACAGTGCCCGACGTGTGGCTCAAAGCTGCGAACTGCGAGATCATGACCTGAGCCAAAGTCGGACACTCAACCGACTGAGCCACCCAGGAGCCCCAGAACGTTGACATTTTAAAAACTTTTTATAGTCCAAGAAATGCGAAGTGGAACAATAATCAGAAGCAAGTATACGTGCATCAAGTCAAAAAGAAAGGAAAAGCATTTCCCACATGCTTATAAACAGTGGGAATTCTTTTATTTTCCACCTTTGACATATTGATATACAAAAACTAGTCCCTTAATATGGTTTCAGTTTACATTTCTTTGATTATCGGTGAGATGTAACTCTATTTCATGTTTCTGAGCCGTTTGTCTTTTGTCTTTGCTCTGCTATGAATTATTTGTTCCTGTCCTTTGTCCATTTTCGTACTGACTTTTTTTCTCATTGGTTCATAAAAGATCCATCCCTATTGAAGATATTAGGCCTTTGTCACTTCTATTAAAAATACTTCCTCAGCGTTACGTGCCTTTTATTTTTTAATGAATTTTTTGACGTGCAGAAATGTTAGCCTTATGTACTCAATCTACTGATATCTTTAATTGTGGTTTCTTCCCTTTATTATCCTTAGAAGTGCTTTCCCATTCAGAGATCAGATACTCACTTTCAGCCTTTTGGAGTTGGTTTCTAATATGAAAATAGTGTGTGCGCTGTGGCAAAGGATGAGTCCCATCAGTTTTATCAGGTCGCGAGGGCTTCAGGAGGCTCTTTCTACCTCTTGCATCATTAGAACAAATTGGGTATTTGCTTCTGAGACGTGCCCCCATGGTTCCGGAGACACAGGCACAGGGAAGAATAGCGAGTGGGGACCTGTGAAAAATCCACCAACCAGAATTTTGAGTAAGGAGGCATGGGGGTTCCTGCTGTCATGCACCATGTGCGATTTCAAGTGTCAGGAACAGGGAAGTCATGTGGCAGAAGGGCCTCCTATCTGCTGGTCCTAAAAAGTGAGTCTGAGAGAGCACGTCTGTGCGTGTGGACAAGGTCGCGCTTTCCGGTCAAGCCCGGCCGCTGGAGGAATATGGCTGTGGTCTCAGGTGGCAGAGATGAAACTAAATGACTCTGAATTAGATCTTTCCTCTGTGTCACATCTGACCAACTCGATTTTCCCCTGTCATTTTGAGGCATCGGTGTTTGCGTATTCTGGACCCAGTGAATTCTGCCCAGAGGAAGGATTCCGGGCCCCTGAGCAGCAAACAGCTTACTGGTAGTGGAAAGAACTTGGACTCTGGAGCTCGGCAGACAGTCCAGCTCTGTTCTGCCAGTTCCTAGCAGTGTGGCTTTGAGCCTTAGTTTCCTTGCCTATAAAATGGGATGAGAGTCAGCTTGCATGATTATTGTGACCAATACAATACTTCACACGTGGCGGGCTCTCATTGCCTGGGACCTCTGCACGATAAGGCACAGGATGGCACGCGTGTCAGTCCACCCCACCAAATCACGGGGACCTAATTCCTCCCAGCCAGAATCAGGAGAAAGGATTTGTTTTCTTCAAACTGATGACCTTACACACATGCAAAACCTAACGAAAGTATAAACGTAGAATCACATCCTGATGTACATTTTTTGATTTGCCTCTACTGAAAAATAAAATCAAATTACAGGAAATCAGAAGTGCCCTGGAAAATCGGTCTTGCCCTTACACACCGTATTCAGTCCACTTCACATGGGAAACTCTTCAGATCTTCCTAGAAGGTGTCCCTGTGTTTAAGTGATCTGCATTATTATTTGAATATAGTTTGCTTATGTCATAATACGGATTCAATATGTTACCGTAAAGAGTTACTTTATTATGGGAGACATTAATTATTAATACTTCTTTACACTAATGTTTAAAAATCCTTGTGGCTTTGTTAGGTATTAGATAGAATTAAATAAGGATATAATAATAACACAATGAAACTGTAGCTCTTTATCGAGTAGCTACCAGGCAATAGGCGCTGTACTAGGCCCTGAGGTAGAGAAAGAGGGATGAGGGCATGCCAGCAGGGAGAGAGAACAGTCATGCCAGAGCCATCAACCTGGCCACTAAGGAAGGAAATCACATTGTGAAATAAGATATAAATGTGAACACTTCAATGGCAATGTCAGATTTAAGGAAAACTTCAGTCCCCGGCCTCCTTCCGAGTGTTTTAAGAAACAGTGTTATAATCCTTAAGTATTTATGAATTTGATCTCTATGACATACTTGAAAGGCAGTAAATAAAATTTAAAAATGGAAAGGAAAACCTTTTTGTGTCGTTGCCTAGCATATACAGCCCCCAAAGTACAGGCCCCGTAGGGCATCTGAGAGGAGGGAGACCTTCCAGATGGCACCCAGATCCAAGTGCGGCAGCTGGGGTTCCCAGGGGTCTCTGGCCTCTGCTGGCCCCACAGTCAAGTCAGAGCAAACCTCTCTGCCCCTTGACTTCCGGTTCGGCGCTCCTCCCTCCACACCCTGGAAAGGCACACCCTGAATACCAGTGCTCCCGCAGCAAGGGAGAGAATTCTGCCGAAGAGTCAGACAGAACTGAGTTCAGATCACTCCCTCTTTGTGTACCTGAGAGAAGTTACCTAGACTCCCTGATCCTTGGTTTCCTTTTTCCTCTTGCCATGATTTTATTTTTAAATAATCTCTATACCCAACGTGGGGCTGGAACTCACAACCCTGAGATCAAGAGCCACACACTGACGGAGCCAGCCGGGTGCACCAGCCCCTAGCCATGCTCCGTGTTCTCATCTGTAAAACAAGGATTATAGTAACCCCACTTAGCTTTTGTGCCAGAAATGCTGGAAGGACCAAAGGAGTGGACGTTTGTAGGGGACACCTAGAAAATCAGGGAGAGAGTCACACATGTGGTTACTTTTAAGCCACTGTTAAAAGGACAGAGCAGGGGAAATAGAACCAAACCCTCTGGTTTAGAATAGTCCACACATCCTTCGACATCACGCAGAAGACGCTTCTGTTCTATCTACATGTTTCTAAATAGCAAACGAGGTAGGGATGTACCAACATAGTTGGGAAGTTTTTATCTGATGCAATAGACCAGTGCCATCAACGCTTCAATCCAAACAAAGGTAAAGGCATTGTTTGAAAGAGAAGAGTGGATAATTCTTAGAACAGTAACAATATGTGTCATATTATCATGCCCTTTGCAGCTTTAGAAGCCTTTTGTTAGTTTGAGAATAGAATAATGTATTATGGATAGGTCTACTCATAAAATTATCATGTTAGGTATTCTAAGTTTAAAGGTACCATCTACCCAGATAGCACTTACATATTTAGTCATTTAATTCACTTAAGACAAACCCCTAGTGTGGTCACAAATGGAGCTGCTGAACTCGAAGGAAGCCCCTCAGCTCCCAGTTGGCGCCCTGTTTGGAAGCAGTGGGAAGACACGTTAGCTCGCCAGAGTATCATCGACATTAGTGTAAGAACAAGAAGCCCAGGATGTTCTGGATTTGGGGTCCTCACACGTGTTAAGCAGATTCAGAAAGCACTCATATTCCCCCAATGGTAACGTGTGGTAACATGGAGGGAAAAATTCTTTTCCGGAGACGACTTTTGCCACGCGGAACCTGGTCCAATCTCCAATCAGCCTCACTCAGAAACATGGATCGCTTCTGACACGTGGTTGCAAATCACACTTCCACCATCCCACCCCACCCTCATCAGAGAATCGAGCAGTGTAGAAAGGCTTCCATATGCTAGAAGCTGGTTTCTCCATTTTTGCTGAGGGGGAAGGAAGAAAAATGTAGTGGAGTAGCCAACATGCATGTACGAGTAAACAGTTTACTGTAGCACATGTAGATTGAGTACTGGCAGCCCTCAGAGTTAACCGTAAATAATTGTGCAAGCCTGTAGGCCCCGGTTCACTGATTGTTGAGGTTTTGCCACAAAATGGCCTATTAGCAGGAATTTAATTATAATTTACATAGGTTATGGCAATAATCTAAAACAGTGAAAACATGGCTCAAGAATTCTGAATTTAGAAATATTTGAACCAGGCATTGACATATGGCAGACAGAGCTTGGCATCAGAAGTCTTAGACTCCAGACTCGGCAATGGCTCTCGCAGGGTGCTCTTGAGCAGGACCATTCCTCTCTGGGTCAATTTTATCAGTGAAATATGGAGATGATAATAATAAAAATACCTCCATACAGAACTACTGTACAACGACTAAAATCAAGTAAGCAGAGGCGCCCAGGTGGCTTAGTAGGTTAAGCATCCAACTCTTGATCTTGGCTCAGGTCATGATCTCACGGTTTGTGAGATCGAGCCCCACATTGGGCTCTGCGCTGACAGCACAGAGTCTGCTTGGGATTCTCCCCCCCTCTCTCTGTCCCATCCTCCTCTCTCTCTCTCTCTCTCTCTCTCGAAGTAAATAAATAAGCTTTAAAAAAAAAAAATGAAGTAAGCAGAAGTGCTTTGTCAACTGCCCAGACTTCTGTAGACATCTGTGTTGCTTTTGTTGGTACAGAAATGAGGAGGCCACAGGTACAACGCAAAGAGCATTGGCTTTTGAGCCAGGCTCTCTGAGTCTAACACTTGACTCCACTTCTTTGCATTAATCTCAGGTTTTCCGGCTATTGGCTTCAATTTCTTTATCCGTAACATGGAGCCATCAGCAATGCCCATTTACATCTCTGAGGTAATATACATGGAAGAGTCTGGTAAACTGTGAAGTGCTCCACAGGGGCCATATCCACATTTGCTTTCCACGGCATCCTTCTCGTCCAGCATGGTGGTTGGGCATTGTAAACACACAATAAATATTTGTGGAACAAAGAAAAGAATAAGTCTCGTCTTAAAAAGGATGATTCTCATCTTTCATATCGTCTCAGAGCTCAGGGCAGGGCAGGTGATCTGTTGTTTCCAACCCTGAGCCTCTTTCCGATGCCAGGGTTAGGCAAGTCACAACTTGTTTTGTTTTCTATCTGAAGGGACATGTGCCGTTGCTGCCATTTCTGTTCCGCTCTCGGATTTGGAAATGTAATCAGAGAGGGGGAGAAATACTGTTCGGTGCCAGCCTCATATTTGCCCTTAGACACACACAGCAAGCTGCCCTCTTTTCTTCCTACCTGGGTATATGTAACGGTCTGAAGATCCACTGTTAGAGAAAGCTCAATCACAGGGTAGGTCCTGGAAATTTCTGCCTTCATTTATGAGGGTAGGACCCACGGAGGCGGAAAAGGACACTGCTCTGGGGTTTCAGGGTTCCACTGCCTGATGTACACACCTAGGAACTCCAGTAATGTACTACCTGCATAGTTGTAGATAAAAAGCTGTCCTTGACCTAGTCTTGGGAAATCATTTCAGGGGAAAGTCAAATATCCTGACTTAAACATCTGAGTCATTCTTCTGTAATAATTTCCTCATCAAAATGTTGACTTCCGAAAAAACGAATTACCAGGCAAGGGGCACTGATTTACAGAGATGTTAGAAAACCAGAGTTGATTAAAAGATTTTCCCCTCAACTCACCTGAACCCATGCCTTGCCCCGTGCCTTCATTATCTAGGAGTCGGGGTAGGCTGCCAGAAAGCTGCTGTTCTCAAAGAGATATTTACAAATATCAAATTGAGAAATTTGACACTTGCCCAGATGTCTCAAAAGGAAATCATGAAATCGTCAGAATTCCTAGAGCCCTACCCCCAACGTTCTCAGCAGTTGGATCCCATCTTTTTCCCTCTTACCCCCAGCCTTAGACACCTTTGCTTATCTGACTAGCAGCACCAAAACATTTCTTTTCTTTAGACGGTCCTGCCAGCTTCCCTGAGAAAGCCTATTTGGGAGGCTTCTACATTGGCCATTGACATGGTTTTGTCCTACAGGAGAAAAAAAAAAGAAAGTTCCTTTCTTGTCACACATGGATTTGCACTTAAAAATGGGCTGCGTGCCGCTGTAACATCATTTCATTTCATCTAATTAATGGCTATCATGGGTAAAGTATAGCATTATGCTTAGAATTCTATGCACAGAGTAATTGCTCCAAATATATGTAGGAATGTTACTGATACATAGAGTAAGGGGAAGTTTGACAATACGGTGCTTTTAAAGCCTCTTAAGAATGCCGTGGGCATGTGTAAAATAAAAGCAGTGTGAAATGAGAACTTTAAAATGCTACTATGGGTATAAAATACAGCTGAGCCTTAACCCTTGTCCGTAGTGGATATAATATTAGCTTAATCCTCATCCTCCTGTTTAACCTTAGCTAGATTTGTTCTTTCATCTCAAAATGTATTTATTCAGCATGTGCTGGGAATTAGGTATCTAGCAGTCAACAAGACAGGCACCTGCGATTCTGAAGTTCCAGAACTGCAGGGAAGACTAATACTGAGTAAGCAAATACTGGTAATTCTGAGTGTTGCAAAAAAAAAAAAAAAAAAAAAAAAAAAAAAAAAAAGAGTAAAGCCTAACAGTCAGGTTTAAATGTTCTCTTTTTTGGGCCTGTTACAAATATCATTGTCTAAGCATATGCTTCTTCTCCGCCTGAAATGTCCTGCCCAGCTTCCCTGTGAAGGGAATCTTTCAGACAAATGTCATGTTGTCTCTTGTGTTCCCTGACCCCTACAGGCAGAATTAGGGGCTTTTCTGTGCTGTGTTCCCAGAACAATCCAAGCCCTTTATTAAGAGGCTGTTTTGTGTCTTTCAAGGGCTCTGGCCTTAAAGTGAGGTTCCTTGCGTTTGAGTCAGAGCTCTCCCACTCACTAGCTATGTGGTCTTAAAGAATTAAAAATCGCATAGCCTCTGGCCTCAGGTTCTCCATCTCTAAAATGGACATTTATAATGGCATAAACCCTCAGGATTGTGGGGGAGGATTCAATGAATTAGTCACATAAAAAGCACTTAAAACAATGTCTGGCATGTAGCAAGCACTTATTAAGTGTTGACTCTTGCTATAAGAGCAGTTCTTAATACTTTATATTGAGATTACGTTTAACATGCCTGTCTTCCTCACAAGACCATAAATTCTTGGATTTCAGGGCCCTTGATTTATTCATCTCTCCATTTCTAGTACTTAGCACATGGTTTGGCATATGGTAGGTGCTCAGGCAGTGTTTGCTAAAGAATGGAAAAGTGTTCCCCTAAACATGATGCACAGAGGCCCAAATCAAGGAAATTCAGGTCAAAGTCATTCTAGGAACTTGACTATGCCCCTGTGTATGATTTTGTTCTGTTTCTTGATGAAGAACCACTAAGCAAAAATAAGTAAGTGCCTTTTGAACAATCTCTTGATGTCCTCCTTGGCTCTTTCATTTAAATGCATGCTATCTTCGGGTTCCTTGGACAGCACAGAAAATAACTAGCATTTCTTTCGACTCAGCCATCGCATTCTTTGAATGAGAAAACAGTGTCATGTCTCTCTTTTTTTAATGATGCCACGCCACATGCAAGAGAGGCCTACGACAATGCAATTTCACTTTGTCAAGTGTCTTTCATCACAAGCTACAATCCCTGGCATTCAAGTTAAATAACAAATAATACAGTGCGAGGTGCATGGGGGGGGGGATGGGGAGGAGGAGAGTGAAAGGACCCAAACAGAGGAGGAAGGCTGTGAGCACAGAGGACCTGTAATCATATTTTAAAGGGCCTCCAGCTCTTCCTCCAGCTGTGATTGTTCAGGAATGTCTCAGACACAAGGACTTGAATGGGCGGTGGTTCAGCAAATGGCTTAAACAATGGCTTTGATTTCATGGTGATGACACAGTTGCACTGTATTTGTTGTGCTGCCTTGGAACACTATCCCATGCGGGGGCTTCCTATTTAGAAAGACGTCTCTCAACAGACAAAATGCTGCCCCCCTCTGCATTGTCAGAAGAGAACCAAAGCAGCCTCCAGGGACTTCTGATGGGCACTGTGGAGTCACCCACATCCCAGAGTCAGGGAACGAGAGGCCTGAAATCGCAACGATGAGAGGTACATTTATTGACGTTCACTGTCGACAGGCATTATTGGAAACATCTCACATACTCTGTTTCAGGGATCAGCAAACTGTGGCCCACAGGTCCCTTCTATCTGGGGCCTGTTTTGGTTTTTTGTTTTTTGTTTAAGTTTATTTACTTTTGACACGGAGAGAGTGCGAGTATGAGCTGGGGGGTGGAGGGGTGGGGGAGACACAGAATCTGAAGCAGGCTCTAGGCTCCGAACTGTCAGCACAGAGCCTGATGCGGGGCTTGAACTCAGGAAACGTGAGATCGTGACCTGGGCCGACGTCGGACGCTTAACCGACTGAGCCACCCAGGTGCCCCTCTGGGGCCTGTTTTTGTACAGCCCAAGAGCCAAGAATGTTCACATCTTTAAGAGATTGTAAACAAACAAACAAAAACCAAAAGCAATAAGTACAAGAATATGCAACAGAGATCTTATCTGGCCGGCAAAGCTGAAAATATATATTCATTGGTCTTTTACAGAAAAGTCGGCTGACCCCTGCTCTGTCTCATTAATAAGTCAATGCAATAATGTGAGCATTTATTTTCCCCATTCTATAATTTGGACACCGCATCTTCAAAAGGAGAAATACTAACCTAACATTGCCCAGCTAGTCAGGGCAGCTATGACCCAGGAAACACAAACTTAACTACTTCCAGGGCTTGTGCAGATAATATAGACGAATAATATGGGCCTGGAAGGCGCTACAACAGGGCAGAGGGCATGTGTCTTTAAAAGGACAGTCACAAGGCAATGCAGGCCAGCGGTGGCTCTCCAGGAATGGGTGACCCTTGTTGCCAATTTTATGATCTCTCAAGAAAAGCCAGGAAACCAGATTTTATAAGCTCCTTATTTTTAAAGGCTGTCAACTGATCCAACATTTAAAAATGCTGTACAGATCAAGCGAAACATGCCTGTGGGCTGAATCCAGCCTAAGGGCCTGTGGTTTGAAACCTCTACATGTTACTATGAGTTCATTTGGTCCAGCTCCTTCACTTTACAGTTGACAGCACAGAGAATTAGAGGAAGGGGAGTCTCCCCTCTGATGTTATAGTTTTGGACACAATCAGGGAGGGTTGCTGAGAAGTCCAAGGTCACACAGCTGTGTAGAGGCAGAGGTGGGTGTCCAACCTCAGACCCCGGTCTTATTCCAGTGCTTTCCATTGGCCCTCTGATGTACTTGAATCTTTGAGATGCCTCTCCCAATTTTACTAGGTCATGTGTCCTACGGAGAGCATGGTTCTAACTGGACCTCAACCGAGATTCACCCATAGCTATGTCTGGCAAGTTAGTGGACCATCACCCCTTCCACCCAAGTTGGATGGTGACCTGAGTTAGACCTGCTTTCAGGGTAATGGATTCTAGGAGAGCTGGAAGTGGACGCTAATGAGGGAGAAAGAGATACAGGAGGACAGAAGTTTTATTTCCCTAGACCAGTAAGCCTACAGGCTGCAGCCAACAGCTGTTTTCACAGGGAACCTGGGAGATGTGGTGCTGCTGCTTGGGGTCCAGGGGACTCTGAGTGGGAGAGAGGGATGCTCCCCATTTCTGTAAGGAGCATAGCACAACTCTGCCGAGGGCCAGCAGGAAGGAACTCACTGCTTTTCCACATGTTGAGAGTCCTACAAAACGCCCAGAGCTACCACTCCAGATGTGGCACGCCCAGAGAAGGCCCTGGAAGCAGTGACCACCGTGAGGGGCTACCTTGGAGTGATTTCAAAGCTGGTGAAAAGAAGCGAACATCTTGCAGCTTCAGCAGTAGAGAGGGCTGTGAGCACTCATAAAACGTGCCAGTGACTCCTGGGGAACGTGTCCAGTGGGGAGAAATGAGATCCTGGTGGTCCTGTGCGTGCACACGTGGGGAGGAAGAAGTGAATGGGGTACCATGACTGTTCATATGGCCTCGTTTGCAGTCTGGGAAACTAGGTGCTAGATGATGCAGCTGCCTTAGAGTGACCACGGTCTGCAGCTTCTCTCCTTAAAGTTCAACCCTTGGACTGGCAGTGTCAGGGTCACCTGGGAGCTTGGTAGACAAGCAGAGTGTGCGCCCTACGCCAAGCCTACCAAACTGGAATCCGCACTGTAACAAGATCCCCAGGTGATTCTTGAGCACAGTACAATTTGAGAAAAATCTGGCCTCGGTATTGAGAGTAACAGCTCTAGACAAATTGTGGGTTGTAATCTGAGATCAGCCACATCTCTGTGGTGTGATACTGACCAAATGATTGAACATCTCCACTCGTCTATTTGCTCATTCCTAAAACGAAGGTAATAATGGTACTTATTTAGAGGCCTGTTGTGCTGTTTAACTGAGATAAAACATGTGAAGCATGGCATCCGATGCATATACATTCTTGGTAAAGTCAGTTACTGTCATTACTATTATTACTGCCTATAATCCAGAACTCATCACCAAAGCATTTGTAAAAGAGGCTTCTCTAGTTCCCATTACCTTCTCCCTCAACAACCCAATGAAGCTTCCTCCCACCCCCAACACAGACCGCCAGTAATCATAATATAAGAAAATAAAGCCGATATTCTTCAAAGGACTAGAAACTAAACATACAGACCGGATAGCATCCCGCTTATCCTCATGACAACAAGGCAGGCACTATTATCTGTTGTTGAAACATGAAGAAACTCAGGCTCTCAAATTCATGTAGGGCCCTGGGTGTAGACAGCAGAGCCACAGCGCTTCTCCAGGAAGGAGCATAGGCCCCTGGAGGTGGTTGACTACCTCTCAGAAGTACTGGCCTTACAGAAGGGCTTGGGACGTCTGCTGCCCATGGAGGGTTTACTGCATACTTTTATTCCTCCTTCCTCCCCAACACCTACTGTAACCAGAGAGAAATGAATAAAGGGAACAAAACCACAAGGCAAAAAAATAATTGGAGAGGAGACAAAAGGATTTTGGACCTATAAAGCAGATGGGCAAGAAATAATTGACTTAGGCAGACCTGAGACAGTAAAACCAGAGCTATCAGTGGTGAAAGCCCACAAGCTATCTCATTTCACTGCAGGAAAGCTGAGAGCCCCAGGAAAGCTCAGAAATTGGAAGCTCAGGCACTTCTGAAAGTGAAGGGTTCGGGTCGGGTTGAATGTCTGAAGATTCCCTCCTGTGTCCTGCTCTCCTGAGTGCCTGTCCCCTCCACCAAAAAGGAGATGAGTGAAGATCAACTGTTTAAGAGTGAATGGGTGTTGGGGCGCCTGGGTGGCGCAGTCGGTTAAGCGGCCGACTTCAGCCAGGTCACGATCTCGCGGTCCGGGAGTTCGAGCCCCGCGTCAGGCTCTGGGCTGATGGCTCGGAGCCTGGAGCCTGTTTCCGATTCTGTGTCTCCCTCTCTCTCTGCCCCTCCCCTGTTCATGCTCTGTCTCTCTCTGTTCCAAAAATAAATAAACGTTGAAAAAAAAAATTAAAAAAAAAAAGTGAATGGGTGAATGAGAGACTAGACACTAGACGTGGGGAAAACAACACAGCTAAGCTGAAAACAGGAACAAGAGGAGTAAATTAAATCTGCATAGAAATAGTGAGACTGCCTCCCAATCCCTTCCCGCCATGAGGCTTCTAGAAAATCTTAGCAGCTAGTCTTGTCCTCTGTGGGAAGAGACTGGAGGCTGCCTTTCTGGTGAAACTGAGTGGCCTTTGAGAAACGACTTACAGATACTGTTAAGGAATTACCAATGAAATGACCTAGCCAGATGACCCTAGAGGCAAGCCCACTAGGGCAACAAAGTTTGCTCATACATGCTAAAATTTCCAAGCAGTTTTAGTTAAACAGGTACGGATAGTCATAGGTCACCAACATCTGAGCAAATCCCTAACAAAAAAAGGTAAATCCAAAAACAAAGTAACATTTTTTAAAGCCTCAAAAACATAGAAAAAATGAATGGAACAGTAGAAATTTCCACAAAATACATCCTTACTATCCCTAGGGAGATTAAAAAAAAAAAAAAAGTTGTGCACATGAAACAAGAACTGGAGGCTGTTTAAAGAGAAAAAATATTTTAGCAACTAAATACAAGTCCTAAAAATTAAGAATATGACAGCAGAAATAAAAACATTAACAAATTGGTTGGTAGGCAAAGCTGAGAAAACCTCCAAGAAAGAACAAAAAGACAAAAATATGAAAGAGAGGAAAGAGAAGATTAAAAAATTGGAAAGGGTATACGAGGTCCAATATCTGAGTAATAGGAGTTTTGGAAATAGAGAATAAGAAAATCAGCAATGAAATATTTGAAACAAACCCCTCAAAGTCTCTGGAGTTAAAGAAACCAGCAACAGTTCAGCACATTGGAAGAAAGAAGACCCATGCCAATCATCACATAATTTCTGAAGAAATTTTCTGAAGAAAAGAGATCCTAAAAATTTTCAGGAACTAACAGAGGGGAAAGGTCACTAAAACAGGATAGAGGCAAAAATGGAATCATAATTCTGTTTTTTAAAATTTTTTGGATGATCGTTTTATTTTTGAGAGAGAGAGAGAGAGAGAGAGTGTGTGTGAGCAGGGCAGGGTCAGAGAGAGAGGGAGACACAGAATCTGAAACAAGCTCCAGGCTCTGAGCTGTCAGCACTGAGCTCAACGTGGGGCTCGAACTCACAAACCGTGAGATCGTGACCTGAGCCGAAGTCGGACGTTTAACTGCCTGAGCCACCCAGGTGCCCTGGTATCAGATTTCTTAACACTGGAAGCAAAAGGACAATGGAAGTATCAATGTTCTTAAGATTATAGGACATTTATTTCTAACCTAGAAATCTGTATCCAGCCAAATAAGACCTCAAAAACTTCACCTCCCATGTGTTTGTTCTCAGTGTGAAGACAAAGAAGGAGATACATGGGATCCTGGAAATGAAAGATATAAATATAGGTATGAGATCCAATAAAATGTCCAGGAATATATTAGAGGGAGACCTTCAAACGGGCTGGGCAGCAAGCCTACAAAGCAACCAGTCCATATTGAAACCATTTAGACAAGGAGACTGTATTTCCATGACAAACAAAAGCAAAGCAAACCAAAGCAAATAGAAGGAAAGAAAAGAAATGGATAGATTATTTGATGGGTTGGAATGTAATGAGGGAAGATTTATACCTCGGTAGAGAGTTTGAGAATGGAACAGTGACAGGTACCTAGAACACTAAATAAATATGAAAAAAGAAAGAGAGAGATGTTAACTCAAGAGGAAACAAACATTAACAAAAGAAAGTACATCCTAGTACAATACACTACATGGCTCAGCTGAGAATAGTTTTCACGCATCCATAATGATGGAAATACTAAAGTTTAACCAAACGTTATAAAGTAAGTACCTTGAGAGGATGAGGGAAAGGGAAGTGTCTGTGTAAAGAGGAAAAGGACACTGAAATTATCATCTTTGATTATAGAAAGCATCTGAGAATTAAAAAATCCAGAAGTTGCAGTAGGAACAAATTAGTAAAACGGAAATGAAAACCAGAAAAAAAAATTTTGCTCTCTCACGGTTGAGAGTGGCTGCCTCTGGGCAGAAGGGACATCGGGTGGAGTGAGTGATGAATGGGAAGGCAGGTGACTGCTACTTTGCATGAAAATCCTTTTAGAATATTTGACTTTTAAAATTGCGTTAATGAATTACTTGGATTAAAAATACAAATTAAGGGGCGCCTGGGTGGCGCAGTCGGTTAAGCGTCCGACTTCAGCCAGGTCACGATCTCGCGGTCCGTGAGTTCGAGCCCCGCGTCGGGCTCTGGGCTGATGGCTCAGAGCCTGGAGCCTGTTTCTGATTCTGTGTCTCCCTCTCTCTCTGCCCCTCCCCCCGTTCATGCTCTGTCTCTCTCTGTCCCAAAAATAAATAAACGTTGAAAAAAAATTTAAAAAAAAAAATACAAATTAAGTTGAAAAATAAGTTTGGGCATTTTTATGGGCCTCCAAACTTCATGCTAAAGAAAGAGGGTTCTGAAGATAACATTCTGGCAGCAGGCAGGACACTGCAGAGTCTTCTTGTGTTACTGGAGAACAAAAGCATAGTAACAGTCACCCAGAGGCAGATACTATGCACACAAGAGAACACTGACCGAGAAGTCAGGAGCCCTGCTTGATTCCAAAATATGTGACCCTTTTAAACCTCTATTTTCTCTTCCTATATGACAGTACTCCTATTCTGTCTCCTTCATAGTGCTGTGATGATCATGAAAGATAATGGATGTAAAATGCTTTGTAAATTGTAAAGCACTCCACAGATGTAATAGAATATCATTATTCTCCCACATATAAGATTGGAAGACAGTTTACTATATTATAATTTATACCATCTGGTTTATTTTTGTTTTTTAGAAATTTTTTTCTGATACCAAAAATAAAAATGGTTTATTATGGAAATTGTATAAATACTAAATAGCAGAAAAAAAAGAAAAAAACAAAGGAAACTAAAAATTACCTTTAATTGCATCATCAAGAAATAATCATTGCTAACTTGTATATCTTTGGCATATACATATAAAATATATACGTTAGATATATATATATATGTGAGATATACATATATGTGAGATATATATATATGATTTTTTGCCACCAAAATAAATTTTGTGGCTAATTTCATAAATCAGTAAATATTTTTCTATAACATCATTTATTATTTGTAATGGAAGGAGGGAGATATAGATAGAAGACTGAAGAAGTTAAGTAAAAACTGAATTAGAAGTAATGGAACAAATGCATAGTGAATTTTCCTTTTTAAAAAAATTCCTAAACCTGACAACTAAAAAAGCCTATAAACAATACTAACCAGTAGCAATAAGCAACCCCTGGTAGCAAGATTGTGGTTTCTAACTACCATGTCCCACTAAAAAGAGCCACAGGTCCTCTGAAAAATGGATGATTTCAGATCTGGCATAGGATAAGCACAAGATGAGCCCAAAACATCCTATTATCCCAAGGGGGTGGGGAAAAGGAGGCTATCAAAGACCTGGGAGTCAATATCAAGATGTTCCCATTGGCTAAAGATAGGGCAACTTGAACATCAATATGAACAGTAACTAAAAAGGAATGAAAATACATCAACCATATTTAAATACATGAACTCAAAATGACATTTAAAAAAGAAAAAAAAAAACTCATTACTTACCTGTGGAGAATGCTAGGGGTACCCAACTCATTCTTCAGAAACCTGATAAGTAAAAGGAAAGAATCAAACCTTTATCTTAGGTCAGCAAATAGTTAATGAGAGGACGTTTCTCTTTATAGAAGTATTCCAGTTAAAAGAGAAGAATGAGGGGCGCCTGGGTGGCTCAGTCGGTTAAGCATCTGACTTCAGCTCAGGTCATGATCTTACAGTCTGTGAGTTCAAGCCCCGCGTCAGGCTCTGTGCTGACAGCTCAGAGCCTGGAGCTTGCTTCAGATTCTGTGTCTCCCTCTCTCCCTCTCTGCCCCTCCCCTGCTCATGCTCTGTCTCTCTCTGTCTCAAAAAAAAAAAAATAAATAAAAACTTAAAAAAAAAAAAGTGAAGAATGAATGAAGATCAATGAATCAGAATTTGACCAGTTGACAACCTCTAGGCAAATAAAGTCTAGTCCATGAGCATCACAGACTACTAACTTTGCAAAGACAGATGGCAGTACATAATAACGTCTAGACAGCCTTGCCCCAAAGAATTCACCCTGTATTGGGTTGAGCTTCTAGAACCAACTACCAGTTTACAGGAAATATAAGTTGTAGAAGAACAGTTAATCCAGAAGGGTGCATTCAGTAAATTCAAGTTATTGGAATCTCTCTTGGACAAACAACCCTGTCTCTTTAAAGAGTAATGTACAAGTAAGAGCAAAAATAAATACAGGAAAAGCTATCAAAAGAGACTTAGTAGATATATCAACCAATTGCAGTGCACGGAGTATATTTGGATCCTGATGCAAACAAACAAACTGGAAAAATAAAGATTTACAAAACAAGTGGGGCAGTTTGAATGGTGAGTGGACCATTGAGGTCATTAAGAAATTATTGTTATTCTAAAATGTAAAAACATATTGTGGTTATTTTTCAAAAATAGTGCATACGTTTTAAAGATATTTACTAAAATATTTATGGACAAAATGAAATGGTGCCTGAGATTTTCTTCAAAATAATGACAGAGACAGTAAGTGGGGAGGGATATAGATAAAACAAGATTGGACATGAATTAATAACCATTGAAATTAGGTGATGGGTATAATCTATTTGCCAAACTTGATATTTGACTGGCATTTTCTATAAGTTAAAGAAAAGTCACACAAAAATATTTATTGTGAATCCTTTCCAAGTTCATTAAATATTCTTCTCACCATGATCTGTTACGGCCATATAACAGTTCATCGTACTATGATGTACTTATAATACAATTGATCATTTGCAAATTTGTTGACACTTAGATTTTTTTCCAATTTGTTGCTATTACTCCTAACACCCATGAAACTCTTTTAGATAATTCTTTGGGTCCATCCATGATTATTTTCTCTTAATTAACTGTCTTAAATGTAGACATAGATTCCTGGCCTGAAAGCTCCCGACAATGGAAAGATTTGGTAAATATCGCTAAATTCTTTTTCACAAAGGTTGTACCAATATATACCCATTGGCAGTATAGGGAGAGGAACTATCTTCTGGGCATGTCATATTTCTTTTATACATTTCTCATTTGATAAGCAAAAAGAAAAAAAAAACTTTGAGTAGTATTGTATCTTGCATTTCTTGGAGTTACGAGTTAAATATACATCGTATGCTTAGCTTTGTAATTTTTTGGTGAATTAGCTTTTTATGTTCTTTGCCTACTTTTCAATTGAGATGTCTTTTTCTTATACATTTCTAAAACCTCATTGTATATTAAGGATAATAGCACTTTTTTGTGTATGTTTCAAATACTTCCTCAACATTTTGCTCTTTTGATTCTTGTCTGGTTTTATAAATATACAAACATTTCAAAAACTTTATACAAATTTTTGACATCTTGAAGATTTTTTCCTTTTCATGTCACACTTAAAAATGTCTTCTTTCTTTACCTCCAAAATGATGTAAATTGTTACCTATTCTTCTCCTAGAATTTTCATATTTTCATTTTTTATATTCAGTGAGAAAAATTTCAAAGGGATATGATGATGGACAGGAATCTAACTTTTTTCCCTCCAAAATGATTGGTCAGTTACAATGGCACTGTTAATTGAAAGGTTTGTCCTTTCCCAACAGATTTGAAACTTCAAATTTTTGGGTGCTCTTTTTAGAGTCTACAGACTCAGTAGCTATAATATGATTTAATTCCCTTATTTAATATTTTTCAGCAGCTACTATGGACCTGATCTTAGGTTAATTGCTTGATATTTATTGAAATGAATATACTACAATCACTATGACCCCTGTTGTTAAATTCAGATGGTGCATCCATATAATGAGATAGTATGCAATCATAAAAAAGAGGGAGGAAGCACTTATTTCCAAGGTAACTGTTATATGGAAAAAATAGTATACAGACTAGAATAGTGTTTATTTGGGAATTGACATTAATGCTACTCCTTTTGTCCCACAGGCTGATAAGGCCTAGAAGTTTTGGAATAAAACTCGATTTGGGAGGTCAGTGTCTGGCAACCCAATCATTAGAATCCCCCCCATAGAGGCTTTAATTTAGTGAAGGCCTTTGCGGTTGGTTTTTTTTGTTTGTTTGTTTGCTTTGTTTGTTACCTTCCTAATTGCTTTTGAATAAATGGCCTCTGGACCAATAAACAGTTCTAGTAAAGGCTGCATGCTTCTATGACTAGGAAATGGATCTGATTTAGCTTTGTAGAGGACCAGCATCTGTCATCTGGTCTACCCTGCAGAAGAAAAGGCAAATCCACATGAGCAGCGAAGAAGTCTGTTAGCCAAGTAAGTAGAGAGGACAAAAATTAGCAAGAAAGAAGACCTTGAGGCATCCTCTTTGAAAAGGATCACATGACCCAAAGCGCATAGGAGAAGACCCCTTTTTGAGGATACCATTGTCAGGAGCCCTGGGAAAGAAAATGTTATGCAAGTGACGTCAGCTGATACAACACTTCTATGCTTGAGAGCCGGGGCTGACCTAATCAGAGAGGATGCTTCCATCATGGAACTTTGCCAGCTAGTCATCCTGACCACAACAGATGCTATTTTCTGATCAGTGTTTTCTGTTATCTGGGTGCAAATGTCCATGGAGGAGCACAATCAGAACCATTACGTGCTCATGTGAATCTCAGCTCCCCTGACTGAACTACATGCCCCCCAAAGCAGAAAGTAAGCATTGGCATGGGATGGAGTAAATTCATGTAAAATACCCATCTTTCACAAGGGCATGTGTATAAACGCTTACAGGCCCTTCACCACTGAAGAAGGATGGGGGCCCACGTTCATTCATGAATTTCCAAATATTTCTTCAACTATCTACTTTGTGCCAGGCTCTGTGCTAGGTGCTGGGGATCACAATAGTGACCAAGACACTCAAGGAACTTACTTTGCAACTGATACTGCACGTTGGGCAGATGCTTCAGGAGAAAAGTAAAACAAATTCACACAGAAGTAATTGCAGCTTGTGAAACATGTGATGAAGGAAATAAACAGGATGCACTCATGGAGAGCAACGGAATAGCTGGCTCTAGATAAGATTAACCATGATGTAACAGGTACCGCAGTGATTCGCAGAGAGCTCACTTCATTGCTGGTGCCATTAATTCCATCCATCCATCCAATACCGTATGGTGGCTAAGAGCCTGGACTCAGAACAACCTAGGCTGGAACCTGGCTTTGCCACTTATTAATCATTAGTGACCTTGGACAAACTGCTTAACTTCTTTATGTCTTAGTTCTCTCACCTATGGAATGGGGGTAGCAGTCATATCTACCACATGGTGTTGCTCTAAAATTTAAATGAGATAATGCTCTTTGCTCAGTCCTGGGCACGATGCTCAGTACGTGCAAGCTATTTTGTTACTAGTATCTGTTTCTTCACTCAGTGAAGAAATATTTACTAAGAATTATTTGAGTACCAAATACTCTTTTTAAAAATCATTTTATTTATTTTTGAGAGACAGAGAGAGACAGGGCACGAGTGGAAAAGGGGCAGAGGGAGAGGGAGACACAGAATCGGAAGCAGGCTCCAGGCTCTGAGCTGTCAGCACAGAGGGGCTCGAACTCACAAACTTGGAGGTCATGACCTGAGCCAAAGTTGGAAGCTTAACCAACTGAGTTTCCCAGATGCCCCTAAGTGCCAAAAACTCTTAACACTGGAGTGAAGGTGAGGAAAGAGAGACCAGAGCCAACCATCTCCCAAAGAGAAGATGTGTGTGAATCCAGGCACAGGCTTTATCTGGCAGACACATTCAAAAGTTATTATTAATCCCCAAATACTAGCTTTGAATTCCCTCAAGACAGAAAGACAGCTCAAAGGTGAGAATAAACCTCACAGAAAGATAGCTCACAGGTTAAACCGAGTTACCTGCCAGAGAAAAATATCCAGCCTCACCCCCTTGGCTCTTAAAAATGGGTTTATGCTGGCAAATTCTGGAGAGTGGGATCCCGTTCTGATTCTGTGCGGGCCAGAACCACATAGGCCCCAGTTTACTCACCTGCTATCCCAAGTTACCTTGAGGAATTGATGAGAGAACTCACTGTGGGAGTGCTAGAGCCACATAGAAGGCTTTCCAAGAATGTGTCCTGTTCTTCCTTTAGTTCTGGCCTACTGCTCTGCCTCTCTGGGACCTCCCATGCGAACTAGAAGTAACAGGATCCTAGTGGGAAGGGGGCAGGGCATGCAAGGCTTGAGTGAATTCTACAGATGGGGAGGGGCTGTGAAAAGGTAAAGTGCTCTGCTTGTTTACTATTAGGTTGTGGTATTACTATTAGGTTGTGGAATCTGTGCACATAGGAAACATTTCTGTAAGATGAACAATCACAGATACTGAGGAAACCTTACCGGGGAGCCATTTACAGCAACCTTTCCAAAGAATGAGAACATTCTCTGGCTGGTACTTTTCTTGCCCTCTAATTGTGAACGTTTGATGGTGCTTATCAATGGGTGTCCAAATCCTGTGTAACCAGTTTGTGAATATCAGACTACAGGCATGAAATGTTGCCCCTTGCCCCCACGTGTCTCCTTGCCTGAAATACCTGCTTTCTGAAACAATTTTCCAGTAACTGCTGGACTATGAAGAAAAGTGCTTTTGCAAATAAGTACATTTCCTAATTAAAACTTGCCCTTTAAAGACTCACATTTTCTTGGCCCCACTATAGGTTTTCTTTTCCTTGTAACATAGCATAGAATCGATAAGGGCAATGCGAACGTCTTTAATATATACAGTTTCAACAGCTCTAATAACATATCTGCCTGCCTAAGAAAGAATGCCTTCTCCAGCCCAGCTGATAATTTCCCCTGATTTGTTAAATGCCCTCTTATTTCACTCTCAAAGATAAAGCTTAAAAGGCAGTTAATCTTCAGGGGGAGTGTGAAGGGTGGATTTAAATGGGATAAAGTGGAAGGGGGGGGTCACAGCCATTTTTTTAAATGACAGCTCTTGATTTTTGTTAGGAAAGTAATGAATGTACATTGTTTTGGAAAGTTAGAAAGTATCCAAAGACCATGAAGAAGAAAATATATATTACTCATAATCCTATCACCCAGAGGCAACCATTGTTAATATTTGGCATGGTTGTCTTGTTGTTGTTTTTTTTTTTCTTCAGATTTTTCTCCATGAGGATTTTTACACAGTTAACAATTTTGAAGTCTGCTTTTTAAAAATTTTACATGATAGCGTTAGCATTTTCCTATGGCCTGAGAAACTCTGCAAAGAAGTAAAACTTTAGAATGGCTACATGATATTCTGACAAGGCTGTCTGTCCCCCAACTCACTTATCTGACTTGACCCTTTAGGCTGTTTCAGTTTTTTCCTCCATTACCACAAATAATGTACTGCTATTATATCTAATCTACTGGTTTTGTTGATTTGTTTGGTTGGTTTTCTGGGTAATACATGGGGCTAGCTGTTTGGAGGGTCTTAGGCTGCATTTTATAGCTGGGTTTCCTGTGACACAGAGCAGCCATACAGGAGAGTATCAAGCTAGCTAGAGAGTTAGATTACGGCATGGGAACAAGTGACCTTACTTTCCCCTTAACAACCTCCGCTTCCTCTCGAATTCTCTTGACATGGAAGTGAGTAGTGCTACCCTCCTCCTTGATACTCAAGGTTGAGAATTAAGAGTCACTCTGGACTTCTCCTTGCCGCCCACCCCCCCCCCCCCCCGCCCCATGCAACCAGTGACCAAAATCTGTTCACTTTATATCCTCAGTCTCTCTTAAATCTCTCTTCCCTTCTCCATCCTCACTGTAACTGCCTGAAGTTACCTAAATGACCTCATTGAGCATCTCTGGTCTTCCCAAGCCACTCCTTTTAATCCATTTCTCTACACTGCTGCCAGATCATCTTTTTCAAATACTTAAGATCACATGCCTCCTCTACTGAAAAGTCTTTGATAATGCTCTGCTCCCCACCACAACCCTGTACCTGAGCCTTCAAGATGTTTGAGTTCCTTAGCTTCATTCAAGACCCTTCAAGATCCAATCTGACCTACTTGTCTACACTGTCCTAGGCACTCCCTTCATGTGCCAACTCTGAGGCCATAATCAGTTCCTCATGCTTTCATCCGTGTCCCTGTACTGTTACCCCTATTTAAAAAGCACCTCCCTTCCTTTATGGTCTAGCTAACATTCTTGTCTTCAAATTTCAGCTTGATTGCCACCTCCTACAGGAAATCTTCCCTTACCCACAAGGATTTGGTTGGGTATCCCTCTGTGCCCACACTCTGCCTATTCCTTAGGCAGAAACCCACCATACTATGCCTCTCTTGGAAGGTGGGGATTTCTTCATCCTTTTAAACCTCTAAATACTTGAGTTGTGTAGGTCCCAAAGACAAGAAGAGTCTTCTACATAAACACAGTAATTATCAAGATCAGGAAATTAACATTGTCCTAATAATGTTCCAATCCAAGACCACATGTCACATGTATTGTCATGACAACTAAGCCCTTCCTTTAATTTAGACCTATTGCAGAATCCTTCTCTTCCATGATTTTGGTGTTTTTGAAGAGTACATGACAGTTATTTCATTGGATGGTCCTCAATTTGGGTTTGCCTGATATTTCTTCATGATTAGATTCGGGTTATTCACTTTGGGTAGGAATACTGCAGACGTGAGGTTATGTCCCTCTCAGCATGTCACATCAGGAGGCATATGATGTCTAACTATCACATTATCAGTGATGCCGACCTATTAATGACTTAAGGCCCAGTTGGCCAGGTTTTTCAAGTGTAAAGTAACTATCTTTCCCTTTGAAATTAATCAAAGATACCTCAAGACTACACAAAATATTTTGTTTCCCGTAATACTTT
The DNA here is from genome assembly GCF_014898765.1 of Herpailurus yagouaroundi. Lineage (NCBI taxonomy): Eukaryota > Metazoa > Chordata > Mammalia > Carnivora > Felidae > Herpailurus > Herpailurus yagouaroundi. Next base: position 8,606,559 of record NW_024412411.1, on the reverse strand, counting down.
CACCTGCTTGGACCTCCGTTTTCCCATCAGTCGAATGAAATGAAACAGAATGAACAGTGGATTCCAAAATTTTCGCTCTCAAGGATCATTTGAGATCTCAAGGATCCTTTATTATTATCTCCTCTGCCATGGACCTCGTAGTTTGAAAGATTCTGTCCACCAAAAATAATGATATTTCTCAAGGCATATGTGACTCATTTTCCTATTATACATCCATCAGACATGCCCACTGCACACTATGCTTGCAAAGGCAAGGCCCGTTTGCCTCACCTCTGGATGCCCAGAGCCCATCACCGTGCCAACCACAGAGTAGGTGGTTAACAGATGTTTGTCAAAGGTCTGAGTCTACCTGTCAATCACAGCTTATGTACAGCATTTGATATCTGTAGTGAGGACACAGAGCTGATAAATGCTATACAAAGGCAGAGACTTGTCATTTTAGTTAGTCTCAGATGCTTTGTCACTGGACAGTGTTCAGTTATGAAGATTTCAAAAACAGATGTATGTTTTTGGACAGATGTATGGAACCCTCCCATCCACTCCTACCTCTGCCCTTAATTTCTGGGATGCCTCAGGAGATGTTGAAGGGGCATTCCAGCACCCCAAGTTTATAATCTCTGTGATGCCTCTGTAATCAGCAGATGGCAACTGGCTGGACAGTCTCCGGATCATACAATAGAATTTAAAAAATATCCTAGACCTTTTTTCACATTTCTGTAACACTAGCAATGTCACATTTTCTCCTTCATTACATACTTTAGATTGTGGAGATACAATGTAGCAGAAGATCATGAAGGGAGTTTTAAAATGGGATGGGGCAGGTAAGGGAAGTCACAACACACTATTGGAACTTATGTGTGCCCAGTGCTTTCTTTCCTTTGTTCTCTCTTGTGCCCCTCACCATAACTGGTGAGGTATGTATAATTATCCATTTTACAGATGAGAACACTGAGGCTGGGTGAAAGATAATGACTTGCAGGAAGTCATGCAGCCAACACGCAGCAGGGCTGCTGTGGGAATTTTTCTCCAGTCTCTCTCCAAAGCCCTTGCAAATTACCGCTGCACCAAGCGGCCTCTCCCATCACAAGAAAATGCCCTTCTCTAAAAATGCCTTCTGGACTGGCGGTCACAGTCCAGAAATGCGAAGGACAAATCTCTTGGACCACGTTCTCTGCAGATATTTTTTAAATGATTGTTATCACGACTGAGTAGCTGTTACCATGGTTTTGGAGAAGTTGTCCGAGGGAGGGCCTTTCTTTGGGCATCTTGTGAGCCCGAGGAAGGAACTCAAGTTCTCAGCTCTTAATTACCTCTGGCTGTGCTGCAGCAGCAATGCGAGAGAGTCTGTCCCCGTAAAAGTGTAGAGGGTGTGAAATAACATCGGGGGGTAGGCGGGGAGGGAAGCCACCGGCCCCAGAGAGACCCGCGGACTGGCAAAGGCGCGGGGGCGGGGAAGGAGAGGAGACCAGACAACATCACAGAGTCACGGGGGGAGAAAGCCAAAGCGGGAGGAAAGAGAACAAAAGGCAGGAGGAGAGGAAGTAGAGAAAAGTCGGGACGAGGAAGGAGAAAGTTTGAGAAGGGGACGGAGACAGCGAGAGAAGACGGTAAAAGAAAAGAGCAGACCGAGAAAGACACTGTACTGAGAGAACTAGGAGAATTCGAGAACGAAAAGGCAATAAAAGGGAGCGAAGATGGAGAAAGGAGCGGAGTGAAAGGAGGGAAGGGGGCGAGAGGAAGCCATCGGGAGGAACGCACAGAGTGGGGCGAGCGGAGAGGCGGCTAGGGGCCCCGGGAGGGCGCGCGTCACCTGCGTGGCGCCCCCCCGCGCCGTGGTGCGGCCCTGCTCCCCAGCGCCCCTGCGCCGCGGCTCGCCCAGCCTCGCAGGATTGGCTCCCGCCTCCCATTCATGTAACCTGCGTGTGCGTGTGAGTGTGTGTGTGTGTGTGTGTGTGTGTGTGTGTGTGTCTCTCGCTCGCCCTCTCTGTCTGTGTGTAAGAGAGCGAGGGTGGGGGACGGAGGCAGGCAGGCGAGCAGGCAGGGAGGGGAAGAAGAGGAGGGAAGCTATTAAACACACACACACTCACACACTCGCGCGCGCACACACCCGCCCCAACCCCCCAGAAGCCTCGGGATTGCAGCTGTTTCATGTGGGGCAGCAGTGCTGGCAGGGACGCCGGCCGGGAGCGGCCGGGAGCGGGAGCCGGGCGTGCGCGCGCGGCTGGAGGCTCGCTGGGGCTCCGCTCCCCTCGGGAGCTATTGTTGGTCTCGCTGGAGCTGAGCGCAGAGCCGGGACCCTCTCCTTCCTGGGCGCCCTGCTCGGGCTCGCGGAGCCGAGGAGCCGCGCCGCCGAGCGCCAGAGGAGCCACCGGCGCGGCGCCGTGCCTCCCTGCCGCCCTCCTCCCCGCTTCCCCGGCGGTGGCAGCCTGCAGCCACGGTAAGGCGGGCGCGCTCCGCTCTACGGAAAAGCGCCTTGGGGACCGCGGCGGCGTCTCGCCGGCTCCCTCTTGGCTCGTTGGCCGTGGCGGGGTCAGGGCGGTTCGCGCGGACGCCCGGGGCTCCAGGAGACTCTCGCCTGCTTCCCTCGGCCCTCACTGGGGGCGAAAGGGAGGGAGGCTGGGCGGGAGGCTGCCGGAGAGGCGAGCCACTCTGGAGCCCGAGCCTCCGTCGCCGCAGCCCCCGGAGCCCGCCGCGGACTAGAGTCTGGGAGCGAAGGTTAGGGGGAAGAGCGGGGAGGTGGGCGCGGGTCCGGGACTCAGGACTGCGGGTGGGAGGGAGGCGGCGCGCCCGGCTTCGTCTGCCTCGCGGGGATCCCTTTCGCCGCCCCAGCCCCAGCCCCGGCGTCCGCAGCCCCTCTGCAGACCAGCCTGCCCCTGGGCCCGGGCGGGCGCTGGATGAGCCCGGGAGGCGGCGCCGGGCTCTGGCGGCTGCAGCCTGTCTTGCGGGGCGAGCACCGGCTGCAGCGGCCCCGCGCGCGCCGCTGTTGGAGCCGAGGAACGGAAGAGCGACCCCGGCCCCGCGCCCTCTGCAGCCCGCGCGGCGCTTGCCTCTTCTCGCCCGCCGCCCTGCAGCGGTGCTGACGTTCCCTTCCCAGCGAGTGGAGGCTGCATCGCCGGTGGACGCTCAGAGCGGTCCTGGGTGTGAGTGGGAATGTGTGTGTGTGTGTGTGTGTGTGTGTGTGTGTGTGTGTGTGTCTGCTCGCACCCCTGACTTGGAGAAATGTGCTCTGGGTTGAAATGTGATCACCGAGCTCCGTCATTTTCCTCGCGTTTTAAAAATGCAGTCTATTGAAAGAGCAGACGTGAAGGTGGTATAAGAGTGTGTGTGTGTGTGTGTGTGTGTGTGTGTGTGTGTGTGTACGCGCAACCAGGGAATACACAGCCAACTACTGGGGGCGAGGGAAGGTTCAACTGTTGAGTCCTCTTTGGCTGGGCGGTAGGGTGGGTTTCGCTGGCCGCTGCCAGCCCCTTCTGTGCCCTGCCCCCGCCTAGGCGAGGTTGGAAAGTACTGGAAATTCAACTGCGTGGTCTCTAACTTTGGAAGTTGGCTCGCCTTTCAGGGTGACACGTTAAGGCGATTTGTGCACCCTGGTCCTTGTCTACAAGGGTATTATTATTCGGTTGGGTACAGAGCCCTCTTCAGAACCGCGCCAATCCCCCGCCTGTGTCCCTATCCTCCACCAACCCTGGCCCCCCCCCACCCCCCCAGCCCTGGCGAGGTTTGTAGAGATGCAGTCAGTTATCCATAAGCTACCAATGCAGCGAAAGGGGCGCATTGAGGCAGCCTGGGTTTCGGAGGATCCTGCGTGCACCCTTAGTGTCTGACGAGTCCACGAGATGCCTCGCTGCTTTGTGGAAGGCGGCGGCGGGGCACGCTCGGGATTCGAGCGCGGGGGCGAGAGGGTGCCCATGTGCTGAGCTCTGCGGCCGCGCACGCAAGATCTGCCGAACGGCATCGCGGGCAATTATATAAACTGGCTCAGTGATTACCCAGAACCGTGATGCGAGCACCTCGTTTGCGAAAGACAAGCCCAAAAGTTTGCCTGCTTGGGGAATGTAAGTACCGGGGCGCACCCATCCCGGGACCGGAGAGCGGGGAGACACCACGGCTCCCACTGATATGATGGACGTTGGGCGCTGATGCTACTGTCCCCAGAGAACCTGTTATCGAGGTACGGATTGGGTAGAGACTCGGGGACTGATCGGAGAGAAAAAGCCGGTCAGAACTCAGGGTCCAAGGAGTCCTCAGAGCCCAAGCCTGTCTCGGGGGGTGGGGGCGGTGTGTGTGTTGGGAGGCCTTGCAGGGGATGATGTTCTTTTAGAAAACTAAAACTAACTTTGCATCCTGGGAAACCCCTAAGCCTCGCTTCTGTGTCTCTCAGATCTCCCCCATCTTTCACATCCAGTGCCCTTCACGTGTTTAGGAACCTGCCTGCGCTCTCATCCACCTTGGAGGTGCCCAGCGTGCCAGCCATCCAGGCCAGGCCCACTGTGGCGGGGGAGCTAGGGACGGTGCCGGTCTCTGCCAGGGTTGGCCACCATTAGGTACCTATTCTTGGTTTCTTGGGCTAGCCCGGCGCTAATGGGGTAAGATGGGGATGAGCGCAGGGTATGGCTTCCGCCCCCTCTCTTCCCTCCTACGCGGACCGCAGTTTGCTTCTGCTGCGTTTATTTCCCTCTCCCCGTCTCCTTAGCTGCCGCAGCCTGTAGCATGTTAGTCTTTGATAGAGAAACCACAGTAGTGGAGTGCTTTTAAATCTTCTTTTCGCCTGTAGAGGGATAAACCAGCCTAGACCTGACAGAGGCGTGCGGAACGCTGAAGTCTGGGGCACAGTGGCCCTGAACTCCCTCCCCACCGCAGGCAGGAGGTGGTGGTGTGCCTGGGTAGGGAGGGTTTGTTTTTTTCCCTCTCTCTCTCTATTTTTTTTTTTTTTTTTTTTTGCCACATTCCAGCGTCCTGAAATCCCGCATCCTCTCCCCCTGAAATCCGGGGTCTATCTGAGTCTGTTCCGCGCTGTAAAATAAATCCTCCCTTCGCAGACCTGTGGGGCCTTTCGGATTTCCTGCCGCTGCCATGATCCTTAACAATGCGATTACAAAGCTCGTGCTCCGCTGGGGAAAATCCCCAGGTGCCGACCGGCCGCGCCTTGACCTTGCTGAAGGCGCCTTTAACCCTGCTGCCTGAGAGGCTCCCGGCCGGCCACGAGGGTCTGGAAGGGAGGAGGGCGCCTCGGGAGGGGCTGTGCTCGCGCCGGACGGGGAGGGAATAGGGTCGCGGCGCGGCGGCCGCGGGGAGGGGATGGGGCTCGGCGGCAACCTGTTTCCCGGTGCACGCCAGCTCCACGTCCTCCGCGCGGGCCGGGCGCCGCCGCGCTCTCCGCGGGCCCCCTCGCCTTCTGCGTTGTGGTCTTCCCGGGCTCCAGGCTCCCGGGCTGGAGGAGCAGCGCCGCAGTCCGCGGGAGCCGGGCCGCCGGGTGGGCGGGGCCTGCGCGGGAAACCCGAGCCCCGACCGCGGTGTTCCGGGCCGGGTTCTAGCCTAGGCGCTGTGCCGCGCGGGGTCCTAGCTGTGCCGCGCTCCATTTCCCCCCGCCTGGCCCCATCCTCCGCCCCCCGGCGCGCTCCAGGCGCTCCGCCGCTCAGCTCTGCCCCGGAGCTCTTCTCGCCAAAGTTCGGAGGGATGTTTTCACAGGTGGTGGTGGAAGCAAGTGCGTGTGTGTGTGTGTGTGTGTGTGTGTGTGTGTGTGTGTGTGAGAGAGAGAGAGAGAGAGAGAGAGAGAGAGAGAGAGAGAGAAAGAGAGAGAGGCAGGCAGTGCGAGCGAGCCTGGAAGTGGTGGCGGGGGGGGGGGGGGGGGGGGGGGGGGGTGTGCGGCGAGGCCAGACATCGCGCTAAAACGGGATTCCCCTCTTTGTAGGCGTTGTAAGAGAATGTTGAGAAAGAATCCGTTTTCTCCCGCGAGGATGGTGACCGGAGTCCTTCCACCTGGTGGAATCGGACCAGTCTGAGCTGATTTTCTAGGCTGAAGGAGCGTCGCCTCTCAGCGGTGTCCTGCGTGCACTGGGTCCTTGTGAATGTCGCGGAAGTGAACGCCCCCAGGTTGTCTGGGCAAAACTTAGGACCTAGATGTTACCGTAGCTTTAGGCGGCTGATTCAGGGAAGGTTTTATTCCCAGCATGTGTCTTTAAGTGAGCGGAGGCAGAGTTCAGGTTGGCGTGTGAGTTCACCATCTTCTGGGGGTGGGGAAGTTGTCAGGGATGGAGAGGTTACATTTTTGTGATTTCTTGGACTCATCTGCCAGCTTCTTAATATCATCAAGTTCTCTCTTTGGGGATGGGGGTAGGAAGGGGGCAGAAAGCCAATTAACCACCCTAATGGGCTGTGGTGGGAGAAGAATCAGCCTTGCTCACTGCGGGGCTGGGGCGGGGTAAGGGTCCTGGAAGTGTTCAGCCTAAAGTAGCATCATCAGAAAGCAGTTCTACAGCGAAGGGAATACTCTGTCTGGAATACGAAGTAGTGAGTCCCCATGGAACAGGTGTTGCAGTGAAACACTGGGTATTGTAGTAGTGGGCGTTTTGGATATCCAAGGGCTCTCCTCCCATAGATCTTACTCTGTGGCATAATCTCTTTAACCCTCTCTGGTTTATGGGAGTAAATTGATGGGATGTGACTTTAACTCCTTTATTTCCTGGGTGGGAATCATGGCAATGGGGCCTTAGGCAAGTTACCTTTGGAAGTTAAGTTCTCTCTCGTGTAAAATGGGGAGACGTTCTTTAGTTTACAACTGAGTAAGGATTAATGTCTATAAAAACTCACAGATAATCATTCCCTTCCACTTCCTTCCTCCTTTTTCAACACTGTGCATTTGTTGGGTGGGGGCTGGGCCGGAAAATCAACAGCCCGAAAAGAACCAGCAACATTGCATCCACAATCTATTTAAAAACAGCTCAAGTGCTTGGAGCAAAAATATCTTCTCTTTTCTTAGAAAAGTCATTTCCAGTTTTGTTAGAGTTTCTCCCTCATTGAGTCCTTTTTTTATGACAGAGTTACATTCTTGTGCAGATTGGCATGTTACATAACCTGATATTTCCAGATCAAGAGTTAAAAAAAGGGGCGAGAGAGTGATTAGGAGTTTAGGATAAAGACTGTTGGACACCACAAGCAAGGGACTCCGTGTGATGTCCACTCACGGTCTTTAACTCAGAAGGGTTGAAGAAACTGAGATTGAATACCACGTAGTGTAAATCCTCACCTGGGTGGGTACTCAGCCCCCTGTCCAGTTCCAGTAAACAGCTACTCTGCCTGGCCCTCCAGCCTGCCACTGTTCTACCCCAATACGTTGTCCCACCTCCATAAATCCCAAAAAAGGGACCAAAAGAACAATGGGATTTAAATCACCTCCTTGCAGATTTGATTCCAAGAGCCCAGCAGGGTAAATCAACGTCAACTCTAGATCCCAGAGACCGACTTTTACCTGCCTTCTTACATGGTTTATCAGCCTGGCTTATTGTAGCTGAAAGCTTTATCACTCCATCTTCGCACTGACGGACCGCTGCTCTGGGGGGCCACTTTGGAAGTAACACATGCCTCACTTCCCTGGGAGTCAAGAATCTATGCATCCCTGAACTTAGAGTTTTCCACAAGAGCAGCCTCTAACAAAACAGTGAAAATGTAGAGGGTTACTCTTCTGTGCCTTATCGATTCATTACTTTGTCACAGTTTAAAAAAAAAAAAAAAACTTTTGTTGTCTGCATTATAATTAGCAAAGTAATACGTGTTTACTGGAGCAAGGTAAGACAATACAGAGAAAAGCAGAGAGAAGCTAAATTTGATCACGTTTTGAGTTGTGACTTGTGACTTTATATATGTAAGAAAATGAGGTCATGGTCATAACATAATGCACAGTTTCATTTAATGATAGATCTTTCCATGTTATATTTCTCCCTATGGCAGCATGTTTAATGGCTACATAGAACCTCGGTGTTTTAATAGGGCATACTTTATTTAAACGGTACTGAAATTTTGACTTTTTATTTTTAGTTTTATTTTTTTAATCAAAACAAAGCTGAAGGAACCACCCTCGTGCACACTGTCATTTCAGTATTCCCTTAAGATAAATTCCTAGAAAGTAGGATTGCAGGGTCACAGACATATGCTATGCTAAGACTTCTGTCACACATGAGAAGCAGTAGGCTACACTGTGATTTCTACTTCATCTTTTAAACCAGAATGTGGCTGTTTACTTTACAATCCCCTACAGGCTTGGGAGCCTGAGTAGTAGAGGGAGGTAGGGGTGACCATCAAACCTCAAGCAGGGGATTTGCATAACTTTGAGCTGTTCTGCTGAAGTGATAGGCAAATCCTTTTTCAAGAACATTTTTCTTGCCTGGCTGTTTACGAATCATCACTTTCTGTAGCGCTGCAGCCAGCAATGGAGTGGAAATATGTAAATATGTTCCTCTGTATTGTAGGTGGGGCTGGCTCCACAGTGAATGACAAACAGTTCCTCAGAAGAAGTGTGTGCGTCTAGCATTTGCTCAGGCAGTGGATTCCACCCCTCCCTGCCCTTCCCCCTTCCCTTTTCCTTTGGCTCAGAGGCCTTGGAATGGCCGCCTAGGAAATCTTAGAAAGGAAACCATTGGGACGACCCACAGCAAGCTTATCCCCACCTGCTGGTAACTGGCATTTTACTGGAAGATCGGCCCACCTGTCTCTCCTCAGGGTGCCTGGGCACAGTAAAAAAATTAAATTAACATGCCCACATGCTGTTTCCAGAGTGGAACAGTAGTTGGGCCTCTCTTCCCATCCTGGTACGGGCCAGTTCAATGAGAGGGGGGTATTTGTCAGTCTTCCTTTTACGTGTCAAATTTCTGTGACCCAGAAAAGATTTGTTCCCTGTGGTTAGATGACTGGTCATCTGACAAAGAATTCTGTGGAGCCACTGGGGGAAGTCCAGTCCTCCCATTTCTAAAGTGTCTCTGTGCTCAGCCAGAGACATCAGGAGTTCCTTTAGGTCAGATAGAGAGGTCACCTCAGCCTTGTTCCACAGTGTGGTCACCACAGAGGAAACCCACCCCCCTGGTCGCAGACTGAATTCTGACGAGTGTTCAGATGCTGCCTTTGATACTGACACCTCTCCAGTTTCAGTAGGGAGGGCAATGGAACGATTTTGCCCTTTGTCATGTTCTGAACATCAAATCAGGGCCTTTCTTTCATTTGGAAAACAAAAAGGAAACAGGACATAAATGTAGCAGGACCTCAAAAGCAATTGAGCAGGGCCCCCTAATCCCTGTCTCCTTGAGCCCTGCATTTGCTTTGTCGATGGTAGTAGCCTGGGCCCACAGCAGGAATGATTGTCAGGTGCAATTGGTAAATCATTATAATCCTCAAGAACATTAGGTTGTAAGAATGTTTTCACTTAAAGAGCTGAATTTCTTGCTGTAGAATGTTGATTCTTAAAGTGTGGCCTTTGAACCCCTCGAAAGTCAACTAAAAGGGTTGCAGCTAATACGTTGTTCCAGGATGTGCCCATTCCTGGAATCAGTTTCCCTTTCTGTAGAATTAGGATGGGAGAGGAGTGTGGATTTGATGTATTGTAAGACCGTGCTTCTCAAACTTTTTATATGCACATGTATCACTCAAGAATCTTGTTATTAAAGCGCGGGTTCTGATTCAGTAGGTCTGAAGAGGGGCCCAAGAATCTGCATTTCTGACAGGCTCCAGGCATTTCTGATGCCATCCACGATGCTGGTCCCTGGTTCACACTTTTAGTTAGCCGGGTTACAAGCTACTTCCTACTCTGATGCTACTTCAGAAAGTAATAATGATGACCACCAGACTTCAAGAGGAGCTGTCTTCTATTTATAGACGGGCACTGTAGAGAGATGTGTCCATTCTTTACTTTGGGGTTTTGAGAATTGGTGTCTTCATTTTAGCAGGCAGAGTAGGGAGGGACATAGTTCTGTCCTGCAGTGGTTGTCAGGAAGGTGGCAGAATGGAGCAAGAGCCCAACAAACACGTATACAATGCCTCCTGTGCGTAGGGTAGCTGCTATCACCCCCAGGTTCTAGATAAGAAAACTGAGACTCCTTAAGGCAAGCCGTTTGCCTACAGTCACAAACCTAGGACTAGCCTCTGATCATAGGCCTCTCTGGCTCTAAAACCCTTGTTTCTCCTAGAAGGGCAACTTTGTAACTTTTTGGAATAGCCTGCAATTAAAGCTGAGAGTTTAGCAAAGTGTTTCTCTTTAGAGGTCCTTTTACTGGGTCTACTTTGAGAGTGGATCAAGACATTTAAAAATTTGCTTTATTATCATGCAAGCAATGAAAATGCTTAAGAGCTTAAAAGCAATTTGTTCAACTTGGTTAAATATCCGCCCTCCCCAGTCTTGTTTGTATTATTATTAATTTACTCATCAAACTGTGACATCAAAACCATTGTGAAGGTACATTTCAGTATCTTCTGATTGGTGGAACCCTTCAAATGAAAGGAGTTTGTATTCATGAGGTCCACCGTGGAAGGATCTAGTTCAGAGTGAGTCAGAAAAACAGGCTCTTTACTGAATAAACTCAGCCCTCCTTTGGCCTCTGGATGAGAATCGGTCGTTTAAACGTTTTATTAACGTGCAATTATTCTGAGAACCAGTCAGCAATGCGGCTCTTTGCAAACATTAATTAGCTGATCTTCACATCACCCCCACGTGACAGATAAATAGCATTAAGCCTGTGTTTGAGAGAACAAATGGACACACGGAGATGAAGATGGGAGAGACAGACTTTCGCCTTGCAGGAAGTACGGCAGAGGGAGGGTGGGACCGGGAGATTACAGGAGTTTGGCCCTTAATAAATATTTGCTGGGTGATGCGCTAGATATTCTAGAGTTGCACTGTGCAGCACGGTGGTCACTAGTCACAATTTAAATTACATTTAATTAAGTAAAATTAATAATTCGTTTCCTCAGTCACGCTAGCCAGACTCCCAATGCTCAGTAGAGGATAGTAGCTATCATATCAGGCAGTACAAATATAGAACATTTCTATCGTTGCAGAAAGTTCTGTGGGGCAGTGTTGGCTAGTAGCTCGGGATGATGAAAGACCAGTTAGTATAAGATCTCTGCCGGTGTGGAACTCTCATATAGAAGTCCCTAAAACAACACCTGACATGCGATCGTCATTACATAGCCCAAGCTGTGGCTAAGTACTTTGGGGTGGTGGTTAAGGACCTGGCTCCTGGAGCTGAAGGACTTAAGTTTAAATCCTGGTGTAGCCGCAAACTGGTTGTATGACTAGAGGTAGGCTATCACATACTCTGTGTCTCTTCGCAGATTCATGCTACCGTTTTCCACTTTGCGTATTAGCCAAGATTATTTCCGAGACAATGCTGGATTCTGGAGAGGGTGCTGGGAGACAGGTACTCTCCTTTGCTGCTGGTGGAAATGCAAATTAATACACCCTTTTAGGAAAACAATTTGGCAGTAACTGCCAGTAGTCCTAGAAACACTTGTTCTCTTTAGTCCACTATTCCAATTCTAGGAATCTAGCCAAAGAAAATAATCAGAGATGGGCAGAAAAGATGTCAGAATAAAAATGTTCATTGCCGTGTTATTTATAATAGTGAAAAAAAAAAAGATGTAAGCAATTGGATTGGACAAGTAAAGTATGGCAGCCAAACAGTGAGATATTATATAAAGATTAAATGTCATTTTCCAACATGTGTTTTTGTGATGTAGGAAAATGCCACAATAAAATTATGTTTAAAAAAAATAATGCTATACTATTAAATCCCAAATAATGCTTTCCAAAGCAGACATTTGTTGCCGTGGAACTAAAAAGAAATAGACAAAGTACTGAAAATAGTAACCTGTGAATTAATAGAATTGATGGCTTTGAGAGAACTGTTTTAGCTTCTTCCTCTAAGTTTTATGTTTTTGTTTTTCTGTTTGTTTGTTTTTAACTGAACTGTGCACTCAGGCCATCTTCTCTCTGCTATGTTGTGTGGTCAGAGACTCCCAGCTGCTCTTAATCTGCCCTTGGTAGCAATTTTGGAATTTCGAGTTTATTCAGTTGTGTTTGTCTCCCTTCAAGCCAGGGAGTACTTCCTAATGTCCAATATTAATTCCTCTTTATGGCCATTTAAGTCCGTTTGTACGTGAACTCTGAGGTGATCCATACTGAGCAGCATAAAGCAGTGGGACGAACATGAGCTTTGGAGCCTGAAAGAACTAGGCTCAGACCCTGACCCTCACGTCCGTGCCATATAACCTTGGGCAGCCCTTCTGTGCCTCAGTGTTCTACTCTATAAAATCAATAGAAAAAAAATAGAGAAAAGCAGTAGACCCCCTCTCATATCACATGGCTGTGAGGATTGAGTGTTCACTTCAATTGAACATCTGGCACATCCAGGTAAATAAAGACGCAAATGACTTCAGGGCCTGGTGCTCAGTGCTATCTAGAACATAAGCTAATTTATTCTCCAGGGCACTCTTGAAATCGGCGGAGTCCCCACTTTCCAGATGAAGGAGTGGGACGTCTAGTGTGGCTGCATGCCACGACCTCTGTCATATGGGTGTGTGAATGGCAGAGCTGGGAGTGGACCAAGCCTGTCTGGCAATGAGTCTCGTGCCTTCTCTGGGGCAGGCTCCCAAGTTCCTGCGCCATCTTCCTTTCCTGGTTTCCCTGGATGTGCTTCTTCCTAACGCTCTGTAAACTCCTCAACGTTTCCCAGCCGTGTACTCATCCCTCTCAAGGAATAAATAAGGCAGACATTCCTTTTTCGTAGGTTGAATGATTACAGCAACAGCTCACCCAACTAAAAAGTAACCCTGAGCTGCCAAGTCACAGAGGTAGGGATGCTCATCCTAGAACCAATTTCTGGGAAGTCTACAGGATCCTTGGCTCAGGTGGCTTTTTGCCACCTTGAAAGAGCTGCTGCGCTTCACTTCTTGGCAGCTTGAAGGAGGCACCGAATTTGTGGGCAGCTCCAGCTCCTACTTTTAACACTTTGCGGGACCTTCGGCAAGTTTCTTCCTATCTCCGTGTGTTAGAGTCCGTGTACATTAAACGGGGATAATATTGAGAGTGCGTTAGCATTGGTGGGAGGATTGTCACGAAAGAATGTTTGTGACTGTTTTGTGCAACCTTGTCACTGTTGAATCAGCACCCCTATTTTCAGAGTCTTAAAAGTAACTTGTGGGACAGCTAAGTCATGGGTTCCTTTTCCTCCACTAGGGATGGTTCTCCCGTATACTTGCATGAAGTGCTTTCTAAGGCCATGTAAGACAGAGGGAAATGCCAGCAGATTTTGGGATGAATTCTCTGCTTTGTCACCTGATAGCTGTATGGAGTCCAGCAAGTTCCTTAAATTCTCTGAGCCTCCATCATTTTTTTTTTTCATTTATAAAATAGAAAACACAAGTGTCTACCTCAAAGAGCTGGTGTGGGGTTCGTGAAGTGACTTGCACTGTGCCTGACAGTGTCTCCTGTGTGAATGTTAGCTCTCGGCGTTGCTGTCTTTCCTGCTCTCTCCTCACCCACTCAGCTTCCGGTCCTCTTGATTGTTGCTTCCAGAGCCTTGCCTGCACTGTCAACACAGTTCAGCGGTGGACAGAGCTATGGAGAGACCGAGAGGGTCTAAGGGAGCCGATTTCCAGGTTTTGCAGGTCAGACTCTGAGAGCATCTCTGGCTGGCATCCCTGCCTTTTGAAAATGGAGGTGTCTGTAGAAGTGGAAACAACCAAAATGCTCTCCATTTAGACCAGCAGATCCGGGTTCCGATTCCAGGTCTGTCCCTTTGCTGCTCTGCCCCAGCTTGGTCGTGGATGATTCTTTATCTGCTCCTCTGAGCTGCTGTCAGGTGCGAGATTTCGAGGTCCAGCGCAGTGCCCAACACAGTGGATCCCAATCCTGGCTGTGTATTAGGATCCCCCGGGAGCTCTTACCCAAGACCGGCGCCTGGCCCCACCCCTAGGGTGCTCTGGAACAGCTGTGGCTGGGACCCAGGTGATGCAAAGTTGCAACCAGGATTGAGAAATTGTGCATAAAGTAAAGCCTCGTTGAATGTTCTTTCCCTCCCTTCTTCAGAGAAGCATAAAGGGATCCCATACTGAGTAATTTCTGTATGAGGAGGGCGACCTAATTTATTGGAGCGGTGGGACTACAGATATAGTAATCAAGGCTTCTTTCCCATTGCCTCCCTGCCTCCTGGCAAACTGGGGCACCTGGGTCAGAAAAGTGTGGCCTCGCTCAGCCTGTCTCTTCCTCATTTAGCCAGTTGCATTCTGCGTGCTGGAAAAGGCCTAGCCTTTGCCTGGAGATGATGTGATGTTCCTTTGACCTGATTTTGCTCCTTTTATGTTCACTTCTGGGCAGAGCCCTGTTAACCATTCATGCACAACCTCCACGCAGCCAGCAAGGCGTCGGGGTCCCCGGGGTAGAAGAGGCAGTGCCTGGTCTCTGCTCCCCAGAAAAGGCTCATCCTATGGTAGTAGCTCTCCATGATTGGTGCCAGAGCCTTGACATTACCCAAGGGCCTGGAAGCTCTGCACTTCTGGATGGTTTGGGTGTTTTGACATCTTTTTGATAATTAATATTTGCTTGAGAAATCCTACTCAGTCGGCTGCCTTTTTTTTTTTCTTTTTAAGATCACTTCAAGGCCACCTCAAAGTGGGAAAAAGTGTTGCGTTCAGGAGAGGGGTTGTAAATTTAGTGTGGATAGACACTGCCTGGCGACTCGTTAAAATGTAGGTTCCGATTCAGTGGGTGGGAGGGAGAGCCTGGGATTCTGCATTTCTGCTCCCAGGAGATGTAGATGCTATTGGTTCAAGGCCCACAGGTCCTAAGACCTTGGTCTTTCTTCCTGCTTCCACTTTCTCTTCCCCCTCATCTCTCCAAGCTAGGAGTAAGAGATGTGAAGGGCCATAGAACAAATGGAGTTGGTCAGTTTGGGCATCTCTTTGTCAGAATTGTGGCAGCCGCACTGGTGGCAGCTGCAGTGTGACAGGAGACATACGAAACAGTGGCCATTCCCTTGGTGCCACCGAAAGATTCTAGTTCCAGGTATTGTGGTGTATCCTCCAGGCTTCTTTCCACATTCTTGCCAACACTTGTCATTTCTTGTGTTTTTGGTCTTGACTCTTCTGACAGTTGTGAGGTGATGTCTCATTGTAGTTTGGATTTGCATTTCCCTGATGTTGAGTGATGTTGAGCATCTTTTCATGTGCCTACTGGCCATCTGGATGTCTTCTTTGGAGAAGTGTCTGTTCATGCCCTCTGCCCATTATTTATTTTATTTTATTTTATTTTATTTTATTTTATTTTATTTTATTT